>NC_060140.1:736551095-736878595 GCF_021461385.2 Schistocerca piceifrons | reverse complement strand
TCACACTGCCCGCACGTTGAGGGCACCGAGGTTCTTCCCCCAATTAGATGGTTAACATATACATGAGGTAGAGACGCACTGGACTTCTCCAATAGATCGGAGTGACTGTGATGAAGAGCGTTTTCTTAATGCGAGACAGTGATGGGGTGTGGTGGCATCACATGTTAACACCTGTACCTTACTTGATAAGTAGCATTAGTTTTAATTTTTGCAGCGTATGTTTGTAGTTCAGTCGAGTATTTATGTCTTTCTTCTTGAAAAGATGGGAGATAATAAGTCAAAATATTGTAACTGGAATTGGTTTTGTATACTTGATTGTTTATGCCTTGTTTTTAACAATATGACTGCGAATATTAATAGTGCAGGGATAGTGTAGCACTTAGCAAGTGGATATTTGTTGATAAATAACGTATTGTGTAATTTATTAAACATTCAAGCAACTCGTATGTGTTTTGAGATGTTGGTTGGGGCTCATGCTTTGTAATGTATATAGAAAATGTGTTGTAAATTTTAAATTATAGTAATTCTTTCGATAGGACAACACACTCGTTTTTAACACACAGTGCAATGACACACATAGATTAATAATATAAGAGCGATGTACACTAGGAATGTATAAAGAGTTCATTTGTTTAAATAGCATGTTGTAGATTAATTGTACTTTCAAACCTTCTTACCCTTTTTATTCTGTCTGAGGTGCGCAGCTTGATCCTGCTGTTGCTGTGTTTCATGATGACTCACTCTCTCTGGTTGAACAGAACAAGAGAGATGCCACCCATTCCCTTGCTCTAGTAATAAAAGGTGTTGCTGTGTTTCATGATGATTCACTCTCTCCGGTTGAACAGAACAAGAGAGATGCCACCCACTCATTTGCTCTAGTAATAAAAGTGGAATGGGGTGGGGAGAAGGGAAAGCTTGTTTCTTGTTGCTCCAGTGAGAACGATGGAGTGGGTAGATTCCCACGGCCATTAGTGACCTGACTGAGTATTTCATTTCACACAGTCTCTCGTCAGCCATCCAAGACACCAGTAAACAGAAATGAAGACATGTGATCATTCATCAGTAAGCTTGCAGAGGGTACAAGAACATATGTATTCATGTTTAAAGTCGTCCTGATAATCCTATTGCTGATAAGGTATAGTCCCGGCGTAAGGAAATATGGTATTTTCCTCTCGAGAATCGTATTTTGCCATTCCTGCCCACATTTAAAGGAAACTGCTAGGTGTTTCCGCCAGCCTAAACTTATCGAGGTGACGGACACAAGGACTGTTGGAGGCAGTGCTAAACGTGGGAAGTGCATGGGGACATGTTTTCTTGTAGCAGTGGTTTATTTCTTGCACTAGTCATGTACTCAGAGCAGTGATTTGTGGAAAAAATCCTTAAGATTATAGTAAATTACAGAACGTACCCATTACTTCACTGTTTTCTGTTAGTTAAGATATGAAACTTGATATCAGCCATTTTGGACTATTAATTATAGTAATATGGATACTGATTACCTTTTTTTAAGTAGGCTAGAACCCAGTTGGGTCAGTTCGCCTAGTAAGTGGATGGACTAACATTTTCCATCATTTTTGTAGAATTCAAAAGGCAAAAACATCTAATAACTCACAAGAATCAACTTTAGAAATAATGGTGTGCTTTGTCATGAATATGTTGGCGTCTTCCACCTTACTGGACTAAATCTTAAAAATTTTCCGCCATTTTGAAGGATATATTGACATCATTACATTTCACTAACTCAGTGACACCACAGCCACACACTGCATTGACAAAGTGTCTTACATCATAAATTACGTTAATATTTACAGACATTTTGCAAAATATTTCGAGAAGTAGGTAAACTGCTGTATTTTACCCCATAGGACTACGTGCTCATTTTAACACATACACAATGACGCCACAGTACTAATACAAGGATGATATTGATTTGGAATGGAATATGAGTTTATTTGTGTGTATATATAACATTCGGAGCCTCAGAAATAGCGTATTTATTGTTAGTAATGGTTTAAGTCAGGATATCGACGTAATCTGTTAAATACGTCATCTACATCTACATCTACATCTACATCCATACTCCGAAAGCCACCCGACGGTGAGTGGCGGAGGGTACTTTGAGTACCTCTATCGGTTCTCCCTTCTATTCCAGTCTGTATTGTTAGTGGAAAGCGCGTGTTTCCCATTTAATAATCGATTTTGGAAATTGTTTAGCTCAGGATAGTAACAAAATTTGTTAAATAATGCGCTGAAGTAATTGATTAACATCGTATTTACGTATATCTTTGGACAGAGCTGCAGGTATTTGGAAAAATCAGTAAAACTGCAATAAATTAACTAAAACCTGTAAAATAGTAATTAATTGTTAGAGGATGGGGTTAATTCTACTTACATGCCTTTTTATTCTGCCTGAGCATGATGGACAGAGGCTGCTAGTGCTACATGACGATCCTGTGGCTATGCCTTATAGACCTCAAATGATGAAACCCACACTGTTGTTCTAGTTCTACAGAATATGGGGAGAGGGAGATTGGCAGCAATATACGGGTAGGAGGGGGCCTTTCTGGGATGAGGGGGATGGAGGGGGGCGGGGGACCTCGCACAATTATCTCTGGTGTAACATGGTACGCTTGGCCTTGAGATAAGAAATGTATTGTAACCGACAAAACTGCAACCCCCGTCCACGCCTCGACGTGTGTGGACCACCATTGTTTGTGGACCCAGATATAAGAAGACAAGTGTCAGCCTCCAGACTGAATATCCTCGGGTTCAATCATCATTTAGTATCAGGATTTTTTCTATTAGTTTTGGCATCCTTTCCCCTGTCTATGATTTGCGTATCTGAAAAATGCCAGGTTACATCGTGAATTAGAGTCCACTTTCAGTTATTTCTGTCCTTCAATCTGACTGAGTAAATCAATTCAAAGGTCAGATGAAGGCAAGGTTGTACCACCTCCAAAAACACCATCTAGTGTTCAGAATAACCTTCAGGTTGAAGACAGGTTCACCTATTTTGCATTTTATTTATGATGTCACGTTGTGATATATATAATTAACATGTGTAAAACGAAATATGCGTGATACTTCAGAGCACTTACTACAGATTGCTTCCATATAAATAGTAAATGCGCCTGAGATAATAAATATCAACACTGTTGCGTGAAAAAGGCATCATGTTTATAAGAGAGTATATGTTCTTGGCAAAACTTGCACAATGATGTCTGTGATGATAAAATACAGTCTTTCACAGTAAGTTTACATGTCGCTCATGGTGCATATCCGGTATTGCCTAGCTCTGCAAGTGGCCAGTGAAGGTCATTCTGCACCTTAGAGCTAAACTTCAGGCTCTGGCAGAAGTCATTTGGAATTTAATTCATCAAAGGCACGTTGTTGTTGTTGCTGTGGTCTTCAGTCCTGAGACTGGTTTGATGCAGCTCTCCATGCTACTCTATACTGTGCAAGCTGCTTCATCTCCCAGTACGTACTGCAGCCTACATCCTTATGAATTTGCTTAGTGTATTCATCTCTTAGACTCCCTCTACGATTTTTACCCTCCACGCTGCCCTCCAATACTAAATTGGCGATCCCTTGATGCCACAGAACATGTCCTACCAACCGATCCCTTCTTCTAGTCAAGTTGTGCCACAAACTCCTCTTCTCCCCAGTTCTATTCAATACCTCCTCATTAGTTATGTGATCTACCCATCTAATCTTCAGTATTCTTCTGTAGCACCACATTACAAAAGCTTCTATTCTCTTCTTGTCCAAACTATTTATCGTCCATGTTTCACTTCCATACAAATACACTCCATATAAATACTTTCAGAAACGACTTCCTGACACTTAAATTTATACTCGATGTTAACAAATTTCTCTTCTTCAAAAACGCTTTCCTTGCCATTGCCAATCTACATTTTAATTCCTCTCTACTTCGACCATCATCAGTTATTTTGCTCCCCAAATAGCAAAACTCCTTTACTACTTTAAGTGTCTCATTTCCTAATCTAATTCCCTCAACATCACCCGAGTTAACTCGGCAACATTCCATTATCCTCGTTTTGCTTTCGTTGATATTCATCTTATATCCTCCTTTCAAGACACTGTCCTTCCGATCAATTGCTTTTCCAAGTCCACCGAGCGAGGTGGCGCAGTGGTTAGCACACTGGACTCGCATTCGGGAGGACGACGGTCCAATCCCGTCTCTGGCCATCCTGATTTAGGTTTTTCGTGTTTTCCCTAAATCCTTTCAGGCAAATGCCGGGATGGTTCCTCTGAAAGGGCACGGCCGATTTCCTTCACCGTCCTTCCCTAACCCAAGCTTGTGCTCCGTCTCTAATGACCTCGTTGTCGACGGGACGTGAAACACTAATCTCCTCCTCCCTCCTCCTCTTCCAAGTCCTTTGCTGTCTCTGACAGAATTACAATGTCATCGGCGAACCTCAAAGTTTTTATTTTTTCTCCATGGATTTTAATACCTACTCCGAATTTTTCTTTTGTTTCCTTTACTGCTTGCTCAATATACAGATTGAATAACATCGGGGAGAGGCTACAACCATGTCTCACTCCCTTCCCAATCACTGCTTCTCTTTCATGTCTCTCGACTCTTATAGCATTTCGCTCCCTGTATTTTACCCCTGCCACCTTCAGAATTTGAAAGAGAGTATTCCAGTCAACATTGTCAAAATCTTTCTCTAAGTCTAAAAATGCTAGAAACGTATGTTTGCCTTTTTTCCTTAATCTTTCTTCTAAGATAAGTCGTAAGGTCAGTATTGCCTCACGTGTTCCAATATTTTTACGGAATCCAAACTGAATTCGCGTTAGTATTTTGCAGCCGTGACTTATTAAACTGATAGTTCGGCAATTTTCACATCTGTCAACACCTGCTTTCTTTGGGATTGGAATTATTATATTCTTATTGAAGTCTGAGGGTATTTCGCCTGTCTCATATATTTTGCTCACCAGATGGTAGAGGTTTGTCAGGACTGGCTCTCCCAAGGCTGTCAGTAGTTCTAATGGAATGTTGTCTACCCCCAGGGCCTTGTTTTCACTTACGTCTTTCAGTGCTCTGTCAAACTCTTCACGCAGTATCATATCTCCCACTTCATCTTCATCTACATCCTCTTCCATTTCCATAATATTGCCCTCTAGTACCTTGCCCTTGTATAGACCCTCTATATACTCCTTCCACCTTTCTGCTTTCCCTTCTTTGCTTAAAACTGGGTTTTCATCTGAGCTCTTGATATTCATACAAGTGGCTCTCTTTTCTCCAAAGGTCTCTTTAATTTTCCTGTAGGCAGTATCTATCTTACCCCTAATGAGATAAGCCTCTACATCCTTACATTTGTCCTCTAGCCATCCCAGTTTAGCCATTTTGGTCTTCCGGCGATCTCATTTTTGAGACGTTTGTATTCTTTTTTGCCTTCTTCATTTACTGCATTTTTATATTTTCTCCTTTCATCAATTAAATTCAATATTTCTTCTGTTACACAAGGATTTCTAGCAGATCTCGTCTTTTTACCTACTTGATCCTCTGCTGCCTTCACTACTTCATCCCTCAAAGCTACCCATTCTTCTTCTACTTATTTCTTTCCCCCATTCCTGTCAATTGTTCCCTTACGCTCTCCCTGAAACTCTGTACAACCTCTGGTTTAGTCAGTTGATCCAGGTACCATCTCCTTAAATACCCACCTTTTTGCAGTTTCTTAAGTTTTAATCTACAGTTCATATCCAATAGATTGTGGTCAGAGTACACATCCGCCCCTGGAAATGTCTTACAATTTAAAACCTGGTTCTCTGTCTTACCATTATATAATCTATCTGAAACCTGTCAGTATCTGCAGGTTTCATCCATGTATACAACCTTATTTTATGATTCTTGAACCAAGTGTTAGCTGTGATTAAGTTATGCTCTGTGCAAAATTCTACCAGGCCGTTTCCTCTTTCATTTCTAACTCCCAGTCCATATTCACCTACTACGTTTCCTTCTCTTCATTTTCCTGCTACCGAATTCCAGTCACCCATGACTATTAAATTTTCGTCTCCCTTCACTATCTGATTAATTTCTTTTATCTCATCATACATTCCATCAATTTCTTCATCATCTGCAGAGCTGGTTGGCATATAAACTTGTAGTACTGTAGCAGGTGTGGGCTTCGTGTCTATCCTGGCCACAATAAGGCGTTCACTGTGCTGTTTGTAGTAGCTTACCCGCACTCCTATTTTTTATTCATTATTAAACCTACTCCTGCATTACCCCTATTTGATTTTGTATTTATAACCCTGTATTCACCTGACCAGAAGCCTTGTTCCTCCCTCCACCGAACTTCGCTAATTCCCACTATATCTAACTTCAACCTATCCATTTACCTTTTTAAATTTTCTAACCTACCTGCCCAATTAAGGGATCTGACATTCCACGCTCCGATCCGTAGAACGCCAGTTTTCTTTCTTCTGATGCACGCCAATATCAAAAAGGGGGGTGCGTTAGACTGGCAACACTTTGCAAATAATTCTACACTACAAAACCAGCTCTGCGTGGCCTAGTACAGCTGACTCACTTGCAGGTGGTATCGTCCTCACGGACACCACAGTCTAAAAGTGAACTGGATTATGTGAATGGGACACGCTTATCAGGGTTCTGTAGGCAGTAAATTACGGTCACACTGCAGTAGAATCTTGTGATGTACCCAGAGCACGTGAAACCGCTGTCTGACGTAAAAACAGCTTCGAGTAATTTACTTCCGTGATAACCATTCTCTCGAGGCTAAAAAACAGTATGTAACATTGTAAGTGAATGTTGTTGGAGCCTTCAGACTGAAGACTGGTTTGATGCATCTTTCAACGCCAGCATATCCTGTGTAAAACTCTCTGTCTCTGCATAACTACCTCTAGCTTCATCCATTTGAACTTGGTTACTGTACTTAAACTTCGGTAGTTCGCAACAGTTCTTGCTCCCCCTCCCAAAATCCTATTTATTATGAACGAGACGATTACTTGATGCATCAGGGTTTGTCTCATGAGTCAAGCCCCTTTATTAGTCAAACTGTGGAATAAATATCTTTTCTCTCTAGGCCAGTTTGCCAGTTTGATGTCTCATCAATTATCTGATATTAAGCGTTCTCCCTTACCATCACGTTTCAAAAGCTTCTATTTCTTTCTTGCCTGAAATATTTATCGTCCATGTTTCACTCTCTTACAGGGCTGCATTCCATAGAAAAACGTTCAGAAAAGGCACTCTTACATTTAAATTTACATTCGATGTTACCAAACTTCTCTTTTTCTGAAATGTTTGCATTACTATCTGGCATTTTATATCTCTGTACTTCAACTGTCGTCAGTTATTTTGTCGCCTATAACAAACATACTCGTCTGTCACTTTCTGTGTCATGCTTCCTAACCTTATTTCCTCAGCATTACCTGATTTCATTTAACTATATTCCTCTACCCAGATTTTACTTTTGTTGATTTTCATCTTATAACGACTTTTCAAGACACTATTCGCATCATTCAACTGATATTTAACGTCCTTTGCCGCCTCTCGCCGACTTAACAATGTCATTGGCAAACATCAGTGCTTTAATTTCCTCTTCCTGAACTTTGATTCCCATTCCAAATTTCTCCTTCATTTCCTTCACAGTTTGCAGAGGATTGTTGTTGCTGTTGTGATCTTTAGTCTGAAGACTATAATCCGTTCATCATAAGAATAAACCTGACGTAAACAAACACAAACGCGATGATTGGTCAGAAGCCATAGCACACGTACACTGGTTCTGTTACGCTCTTGGAAGTAGGTCCTAATTATGTAGTAGGAATCTTATTACTAAGTTAAGTTAAATTAAACTTTAAGGATGCGGGGTACTTTTCTGTCTCAATATTACGTAAAAATCAACACCTATGTCTTCCAGGCACTGTTTATAATGTATATGTTTTACAGATTTTTTATTGATACCAAATAATGCACCACACTTTCCCAATCCAGAAGTCAAAAACTATTCAAGGTTCGCTGTACTAGTTGGATAAAACAGTACCTCAATCTGAGGAAGCATTTATACATACTATGCTGGAGCAATGGTGCTCGTATGATCATAATGGTGGAGGGGGCTCGATCTGGGAGTATGGACTAGTTTTGATATTTTGGAAGACAAATGGCGACTAGCGATTGGTTATAAAAAAGTTTGATCTTTGGTGCTGTTGGAAACATGCATAATATCGATTTCCTTCCTTTTTCTTGAAAGAAAAACACCTGAATACTCCATATGTTTTCCATTTTTGGAAATTTGTGGTTAGATTCTAAGGAACCAAATTGCTGAAGTCATCGGTCCATGGGTTTACACACTAATTAACGTAACTTAAACTAACTTATGCTAAGGACAACACACCCACCCATGCCCGAGGGAGGACTCGAATCTCCGACGGGGGGATCCGCGTGAACCGTGATAGGGCGCCATAGACCACGCAGCTACACTACACAGTATGAGCTGGGGGGCGGAGCATGGGAGCGCAAGGAGCTGTATGCCCAACATGAAAAAACAGCTGACCCATGCTCGCGGATAACTCTCACAGATATTAAGTCTTAGACATATTACCGAGCGAGGTGGCCCAGTGGTTAGCACACTGGACTCGCATTCGGGAGGACGACGGTTCAATCCCGTGTCCGGCCATCCTGATTTAGTTTTTTCGTGATTTCCCTAAATCACTCCAGGCAAATGCCGGGATGGTTCCTCTGAAAGGGCGCGGCCGACTTCCTTCCCCGTCCTTTCCTAATACGATGAGACCGATGACCTCGCTGTTTGGTTTCTTCCCCCAAAACAATCCAATCCACTCCAATCCAGTCCTTTGACATATTAAGTGCCAGCCCCTGTGGTCGAGCGGTTCTAGGCGCTTCAGTCCGGAACCGTGCTGCTACTACGGTCGCAGCTTGAAATCCTGCCTCAGGCTTGGATGTGTGTGATGTCCTTAGGTTAGTTGGTTTTAAGTAGTTCTAAGTCTATGGGACTGATGACCTCAGATCTTAAGACCCATAGTGCTTAGAGCCATTTGAAACATTTGAACATATTAAGCAGCAACAGAACATCCAGCTTGAAGGAATCACTTGAGAATGAGAATTTCACTAACACAAGTTTGGAGCGTACTGAGAAACAACTGAGATAAAACAAGGTTGAGTAATAGGGCGAAGGGAGTGTCGCCCCACTCTCCATTGTTGTCAAATTTATTCAAGATCGCGGGTCCAAGATGGCGGCGATAGATATGGCAACGTCACAATAATGCCATGGCGGGAAGTTCAAATGTTGGCAGGAAAACAGGTCAATGGGCTACCTCCACTAACCTAATCCCCTCCCCTCCCCTCCCCTACCCCAGGAAATGGTGGGTGTGGTGTCACTGCCAGACACCACACTTGCTAGGTGGTGGCCTTTAAATCGGCCGCGGTCCGTTTGTATACGTCGGACCCGCGTGTCGCCACTATCAGTGATTGCAGACCGAGCACCGCCACACGGCAGGTCTAGTCTAGAGAGACTTCCTAGCACTCGCCCCAGTTGTACAGCCGACTTTGCTAGCGATGATTCATTGTCTACATACACACTCATTCGCAGAGACGATAGTTTTAGCACAGCCTTCAGCTACGTCATTTGCTACGACCTAGCAAGGCGCCATATTCAGTTACTATGTGTTGTGAATAGATAATATTGTGAATCATGAACCGTCAAGAGCGACGTTCATCATTAATGGATTAAAGTTAAGTATCAAACTACTTCCGTCCGCTTTCTGAATTCTAATTCCTTGTCATGTTCCAGGCCTCACGTCAGTATAGTTCTTCCCTCCTCACGCCAGCCTGCGTGAACTAAAATGCGTGCATTTCGGCCTCCTCTAGTAACACGGCGTTGGCTCTTTGCCAACACAACAGTGGGAAGTTCAAATTCCAACAGGACAATACAACACACCATGGCTACCTCCACCAACCTAAGAAAATGGCGGGAAAATAGGTCACTTGGGCCACCTCCACTAACCCAAGTCATCCGACCCCTACCTCTACCTAGGAATTGGTGGGAAAAGGATTCAATCTGTGCTGGGCTGCTTCATAGAATGTACATGTACATACACAGACATACAGAAAACAGAGCAGACACTCTGCAAATGTGGAAAAAGTGCGGTGGAGGCGATTGGATACAATCGAGTAGAGTGCTATACTGTGCCTCCCGATCAGTGCATTTGTGCTAGGTGTTGGCAGCTGTACTACACTACTGGCCACTAAAATTGCTACACCAAGAAGAAATGCAGATGATAAACGGGTATTCATTGGACAAATATATTATACTAGAACTGACATGTGATTACATTGGATGCATAGATCCTGAGAAATCAGTACCCAGAACAACCACCTCTGTCCGTAATAACGGCCTTGATACACCTGGGCATTGAGTCATACAGAGCTTGGATGGCGTGTACAGGTACAGCTGCCCATGCAGCTTCAACACGATGCCACAGTTCATCAAGTGTAGTGACTGGCGTACTGTGACGAGCCAGTTGCTCGGCCACCATTGACCAGACGTTTTCAGTTGGTGAGAGATCTGGAGAATGTGCTGACCAGGGCAGCAGTCGTACATTTTCTGTATCCAAGGCCCATACAAGACCTGCAACATGTGCTCGTGCATTATCCTGCTGAAATGTAGGGTTTCACAGGGATCGAATGAAGGGTAGAGCCACGGGTGGTAACACATCTGAAATGTAACGTCCACTGTTCAAAATGCTGTCAATGCGAACAAGAGGTGACCGAGGCGTGTAACCAGTGGCACCCTATACCATCACGCCGGGTGATATGCCAGTATGGCGATGACGAATACACGCTTCCAAGCTCCGTTCACCTCGATGTCGCCAAACACGGATGCGACCATCATGATGCTGTAAACAGAACCTGGATTCATCCGAAAAAATGGCGTTTTGCCATTCGTGCACCCAGGTTCGTCGTTGAGTACACCATCGCAGGCGCTCCTGTCTGTGATGCAGCGTTGAGGGTAACCGCAGCCATGGTCTCCCAGCTGATAGTCCATGCTGCTGCAAACGTCGTCGAACTGTTCGTGGAGAAGGTTGTTGCCTTGCAAACGCCCCCATCTGTTGAGTCAGGGATCGAGACGTGGCTGTACGATTCGTTACAGCCATGCGGATAAGATGCCTGTCATCTCGGCTGCTAGTGATACGAGGCTGTTGGGATCCAGCACGGCGTTCCGTATTACCATCCTGATCCCACCAATTCCATATTCTGCTAACAGTCATTGGATCTCGACCAACGCGAGCAGCAATGTCGCGGTATGATAAACCGCACTCGCGATAGGCTACAATCCGACCTTTATCAAAGTCGGAAACGTGATGGTACGCATTTCTCTTCCTTACACGAGGCATCACAACAACGTTTCACCAGACAACGCCGGTCAACTGCTGTTTGTGTATGCGAAATCGGTTGGAAACGTTCCTCATGTCAGCACGTTGTAGATGTCACCACCGGCGCCAACCTTGTGTGAATGCTCTGAAAAGCTAATCATTTGCATATCGCAACATCTTCTTCCTGTCGGTTAAATTTCGCGTCTGTAGCACGTCATCTTCGTGGCGTAGCAATTTTAATGGCCAGTAGTGTACATTTACAAGCAATTTTAGAACACGGAACGAGTGGTTATCTCATGATCGCATGGGTAGACTAGCTTAGAAAATCAATAGAATTGCGGAGAATACGTATAAATTGAGGGAATATACACCGAAATGTGGGGAAATTGAGGAAGTACTTGCGTGTCTCCTGGTTGGCGCAGAACGATTTGCACATAGGAAGAAGTATGCTACAGGAAGAGGAATACGAGAAAATATCGACATGGAAGCGAAGGTAACCAGGGAATATATATATATTGAGGTAACAGTGATACATGCGAGTTGACAACTGTATTTGACGCTTTTCAGGAAGACAGAGAACCATCTGCCTCTAAACTTACTTGCATCTGCGTTAAAGGATGGATTGGTCGGTTGAGATGGAGTTGTAATGAATATGATTTAATGTAGACTGATGATGCATTCTAGAGAGAGGGAGGGAGAAGTTGCTGCAGGTCATTTCACCATTTTTTTCTGATGTTCTCTCAGGATGCATCAGTTGCGTGACATAGCCTGCGTTCGACTCGTATACAACCGTACGTTCTGTGTTGGTAAGAGAGTAGTGTCTACTTGCAATCGATAACAGTAAATCTCTCAGTCATCAGAGGACTTCCATCTCACGTGTGATGAGGTGTAACACATTCCTCTAAACGAACTAAGATTTATGCAATGTACTCCATTCCCCTGTCGCATCTTGAGTGTAAAATCGATACTACAGTTTCATAACTAAGTTAGTGATAGGTGTTTGTGAGACACTACAAACCCCATGTATAGATCTGCTTGACAGATTTGCTGTTTTCAGAGTTAGTGGTGGCATGACTTGTAATTTCACATGTCGGATGCTGCTCCTATGCGTTTATCTGTTTCCTTGTAAGAGGTATTCTCCGTTACTAACGATCATTGTATATAGGACTGATGTGGGCATAGTATAATTTCTGAACCGTCATTGGATGTGGACACTACTGTATACATCTCTGAAAAGCTATACTGTGCATGTATCACACAGAGCCACTGTTTTAAGGAAGTAAATTTTTCGTTTTACAGTTTATTACTGTAGTTTATCGTAGAGAAACCTGCAAGAAGGATGGACGTCATGTGCTGGGAATATATTTCTTATATTTGGAGTATTAACAGCTCTGCATTCCACACGACTGATAAGTCGAAAAATCAAGCAATCTGACACTATAGCCGGTTTTAAGTGCAGAGCCGTGTAGCCTTAGGAGTGCATGTGTTTATGTTCTCTCTTACCAATACCCTCCTGGTACTGATCCCAGACACTAGAACAATACTTTAACATTGATATCATAGTTAATTTACGTGAAATGCTTCGACCTCCATCCCTCTGGAGCTGCGTCATGCATAAAAATCACCTGTTTCTGTTTCTTCTTGACTATCTGCTATTACATCACAACACTTTCAAATCTGTTACTATACATCGATAAGGAGTGCTAACCTCCTCAACATGGGCGCATCTGGAGAAACCTTGTGCACATGGTGGGCGAGGACTTGGCAAGCTCCATTCATTCACGAGACACAGAATTAAATTGGTAACAGTGCTGCAGGGTGGGTTGGTCAAAGACAGACAGACAGGTCTTTCAGTCTCTAATTTTATCCTAAGACTGCGAGAATGGTCTGTGACTCGCATCCACATAGAAATAGATCGTAAATTAAGCACTATGCTCGAGATGCTAGAAATATGTAGAGCACTGTCTGGTGTACTTTGCTGATTGATGTATATGTTTGAGAATTAACAATGAATGGACATACTGCACAGTCATTTATCTACATTCGCGATAATATTCGCAAAGTAGAAAAGGGGAGGTTTGGCTATGATACTGAAATTTTGAAACATGCTGTCGCATCATTGGTCGGTGTTGAAATTACTGTAAAATTGCTAAAATTGTTCGCACTATCAACTGTGATGCTTCTTATTACAGCACATCGACAGTGTCTTTTCCATACCGTCTATTGGCACACTGTTGGTTACCACATAATGATTGACTGACATCACTTGTTTGATTTGGAGAAAGAGTTTTGGTGGAGGGGCAACACCTTCGGGGGATGGATTGCACCGAAACAGTGATCACGTACATGACTGCAATATGAGGAACTCATAGTCATCAGCTATTCCGTCAGTGTGACAGTTGGGTTTAAATGTAGAGTTCGTCAATCACCTTCGGACTGCAGTTTTGAAACTCCCCGCAATGCCGCCAAACTCTTCCAGTTTGCTTATGTTGTAACTGTCTTTTATTTAAAATCATCCAATGTGTGTAGTGTATTATAGTAGCAACAGTAACAAATTGACTTATACCGTCTGGCATCTAGTTTTCTGTGAGAAGCAATGGATCAGAATGTGTTGATGTCAGTTTAGAACCTGACACAGACATCGAAGTCATGGTGGAAAAAAACAAAATGTATGGCAGTGTACAAAACGCGTTACAGCACAAAAAAACAATGTTTCAAACTATGATGCAGTGTCACAGGGAGGGTCTCTTTGACTTATAATATAGTTTGTGGGATACAGTCTCTTCCTACAGTACAGGTGATGTAACTTTACACTGGTCTGTGCAACTGATCAATAGCTGTATATTTAATAGGATCATCACACATGCTCAATGCTGGCACAAAGATGGTATTTATTTTCGATGTATGGGAGGAGAGAGATGCAGTAAAAATCTTATCGAGTTCGCTATCGGATGAAGTTAGCGGAGCTTTTATGCTTCATAATTTTTCTCTGTTGGATGGTACAGAGCCAGCTGGTGTGGCCGAGCGGTTCTAGGCACTTCAGTCCAGAAATGCGTGACTGCTACAGTCGCAGGTTCGAATCCTGCCTCGGGCATGGATGTGTGTGATGTCCTTAGGTTAGTTAGGTTTAAGTAGTTCTAAGTTCTAGGGGACTGATGACCTCAGATGTTAAGTCCCATAGTGCTCAGAGCCATTTAAACCATTTGATGGTACAGAATAATGAAGACAGCATGTTGGGGTGATAGACATGAATGGGCCGTGAGGGACGCGGATCTGCTTCAGACAGCCAAACTTGTATGTAGCTTGGGGACGCACCACAATGCAGTAGCAAAATCCTTGTCTTCCCCCAGTTCCCATATTGTGTTTTATACTACCTCGTGGTGCAGGAGCATGTTTCGTTTGGTCCTGACCTTACACATCCTAAATTGTTGGCGGTGCTACGATAACATGTAGTCATTTCCACGGAATGCTCAAAACAGGGTCCTGTCACACCAACTCAGGTCACTCTGTTTCTGCACGGGTTGCAGAAAGTGGTTGATACAGCTCTCTCAGACTTTGGCTCAGTTCCTACTTAAATTGTAACGAACAAATGCACAAAGCTGCAGAAATGGCAGCAGTTGCAAGAGGCATAGGGACTATCTAAAATTTTACTATAGCAGAAAGTTTCGAAAAAGGTGACTCGTTTCGAGATATGAGAGTGCCAGAAATATGATTCACTAGTGACTGTAATCATTAGAGCACTTCTCCATCGGTTACAACACAGGTATGTGGTTGAATGCAAAGACTTGATTCCAAATCATAGACATCATTTCTACCGGAGAGTGTAACACTAGAGATCTGAAAAACTTGTGTACATTTCTCACGACCTCAATAAGCACACCTTCTACTGTTTGTGATCCTTCTCAATCAACCTTCGCCTACAACCCAGCGGATGTATTGCAGAACCTCTGACATGGCAGTGAGACAGAATGTGTTACAGGAAATGGAGAAATATCTAGCGGCGTTATGAGGGAGTTGCAAATCCGGTTTCAAGCCACGTTCCTTAGCCGAATCACTTTCTAAACTCGGTTATTTCATCACGAGGTTGCACCGTTGGCGACGTGTAACCACACTGTTGGTCTGATAACATACACTTCGGCGATCACCGCCTATATTAGTGTCACGGTATTTGTCTGAAAAAAAACCCACTTCATTCGGAGGTAATGCCATACCTCGATTTATAAATCTGGTATAGCTTTTAACATGGATTCTTACTGCGCCTGTAGGACCAAGACTGCTTGTGACAGTAATATGGTCGTTGCAATCGTGTTTTTTTAACATATAACGGTTTGTAAGACAATTACGCCTCTCTTTCTAAGACACAGTGGTAGCACTAGCAGCAAATACTTATGAGACATGTCCAACCACCGCTGATTTTCTCTCAGTAGTGTTTCGCTCTCAAGAAAAACTTATGAGACATGTCCACCCTTCGCTGATTTTCGGTCAGTATTATTTCGTACCGCCAGCAATCAGTTATTGGCGGAGTATTATACTTATTAGTAAGGGATGCGTGATGAATTCGCCTTGAGCATCAAGCTTATAAAGTATGAGTGTGTGTTCCGACAAGTGCAAAGGGACTGACTATGTCTAGTCGTAAGGAAGGTATGGATTCGATGTAGAATACTGTGATAGCAAAGGGGAAAGTACATCAAGTCATAAGAATGGTACAGATATTTCTATTTCCAGGCCCACAGCCGTCAGCAGGGTGTATACTTCGGTCATTGTCGAATGTCGTCCAATTGAGACCACCATCGTAATATTTAATTGTAAGTACAGTGATAAAATATATATGTGGCCGGTTTCCTAGGAAGATTCTATCTGCGCCTGTGACCTGTAGTGGGAATGATCCACATTTCTGGCTAACGGTAGGAGCTGTCCGAATGGAGAGGCCTGTTGGGATGCAGGAATGTAGCTGAATTAACCATGGCATCTTCTAGACGGCTGAATAGCGGACTAATACTTAGCGTGTGTTGAATAGCTTTCGTAATTGCGTGGAAATTTGAGAAGACTCAATATGGACTTGTGTTTGCGCTGGACAATTATTCCCTCCCATGTAAATTGTCTAGTTGATTGTTCTACACATTTCGCCTCTTTATTTGGTTGAGAGAACATCGATTGTGGTGTGCGCATCTAGGAGGTGAAAGACGAGTGGAAGACACGTTCGCTGGTTCTTTAGACATGAGAAACACCTTAGTTGACTTTTTAAATTACAGGGATGATTTGGAATCTGTTACATCACAAACATCGTTATTCGCGAGTGGAAATATGAGTTTCCCCTATTTTTTTCGAAGTCTTCGCAGACGAGATCATTTTCTAGTTACTGAGTGGTTTACAGCAAGCTCACCTCACTAAAGTTTCGGGTTTATACAGAAGTAATTTCCAGTCTATATCTTCGGAATTATGTTGCACGAGTGATCGGTAGGATACTGCTGTGTGCCTGATCGAGAAGTATCGCGTAGGTGGTATAATATTCTGGCAAACCATGTGAAAATACATGTGTTCTTGTAATCCCAGTCTGGAGATGTGTGTACAAAGCAAGCAAGCAAGCATATAAGTCAGGGCCAAAAATAGTGACGTCAGTGTGCCAAGGGTAATTGACCCATTCTTTGTATAACAGTTCAAAAATCAAATGGCTCTGAGCACTATGCGACTTAACTTCTGAGGTCATCAGTTGCCTAGAACTTAGAACTAATTAAACCTAACTAACCTAAGGACATCACACACATCCATGCCCGAGGCAGGATTCGAACCTGCGACCGGAGCGGTCGCTCGGCTCCAGACTGTAGCGCCTAGAACCGCACGGCCACTCCGGCCGTCTGTGTATAACAGTCTTCGCGGTATATGTACGAGTGTTTGGTGGTCGCTACTGCATGTCCTATTGTGAGGGAGGTATAGATTCAACACACCGATAGTCGTAAGGCGAATGAAAGTTTTTTTTTTACGTGCGCTATAGATACTGATATTCATTCCAGAACCACGATCGTAAAGAGGAGACATATCCAGTAAATTGCTCGGTGTCAGACTGTGGCAGCAATCCTAATATTTAATTGTAGCTACACTGATAAGTATGTGTCTGGTTCTCAATAGTCTTGTGAGTCTGGAGATGGCCGTAGAAAGCGTAGCAGCAAGGAAGCAGGTTGGGGCCAGAAACAGCATCTCAGTGGATGCCTTTGTTTCAAGATGGGGCTGCCGCATCCTTTGTACACCAGCATGCATGGCCCAGAAGCGTGTCGCCTTGGAGTTCTGTAGGGGGGCGTTCCCTGATATGTCGTGGTCGAGATAGTTCGAAAGCATTTTTTTACATGCAATGAGTGTTTGTGCACTACATTATTTTCGGCTGTTTAAGTGTTGTGAGCCTGTTTGCATAGCGTTACACATGCATTACCTTTGGACAATTTACGAGTTGTTTTCGTGTCTGTTGCATTATTTTGTGAACAGCTGCGCAGGCTGTGTAATGCTTGATTTTGACAGATGACGATTAGCAAGCATGTGTGCAGAGCCTTTTACATGCATTATTTTGATAATTTACGAGTTGTTTGCGTCTCTGCACATCAGTGTACTGCATTATTTCAGTGATTTACAAGTAGTTTGCAAGTCTGTAGGCTGCGTATTGTGACCCCAAGCACAGTAGAGTGAGTGTTTTATATCAGTGTAATAAATAAACTATGTGAAATCCGTCCCTAAATAAATTGTTACAAAATAAATAAAGTAACCTCCTTCCTCTCTCCAGCAGCCCAGCACAGGCTGAGACCTTTTCCCGCCAGTTTTCCCCCAGACCTCCATCTTGGATTATGTCATGGGATGGACGACAGCACCCTCTGGTGGCGGTACTGTGTACTAGGTCAGTTGAACTCCGGACCTCATGGTGAACACACTGGATGGAGCTACTGCCTTGGGTCCATTGTATCAAGCCGCCCAGCACAGGCTGAGTCCTTTTCCCACCAATTTCTAGGACGAGGTGGCGGTCAGACGACTTAGGTTAGTGAAGGTGGCCCAAGTGATCTATTTTCCCGCCATTTTCTTAGGTTAGTGCAGATAGCCATGGTGTGTTGCATTGTCCTGTTGGAATTTGAACTTCCTGAGATTTTCTGGGGGAGGCAGGGGGTTAGGTTCGTGGAGGTAGCCCAATTGATCTATTTTGAATGTCCCACCATGATGTCATTGCAATGTTGCCATATCTATCGCCGCCATTTTGGATCCACCATCTTGAATAAATTTGGCAACAATGTGAAGTGGGAGGGATGCTCTCTTTGCCCTACTACTGGGCTGCACTCCCAAATCGGAAGCCATATCCAATAGGATAAAACAGCTCTCAAAGATGATGATCGACAAGAAGCATGAAAGGCACTTTGTTTACCACCTCAAGGAAATACGACTAAGCCGCCAACAAGCCCTACCATTTACGCACCTTATTGAAGCCAAAAAATAGGACGATGCACTGCGGCAGATGAAGTGTAGCAAAGCAGTAACAACATATTCCCAGAGTTCAGAAGAAATACTGGGACCAAAACTCGCCAGTGGCTTGTTAATTTATACAACGACGTAATAGCGATACAAAAACTTACATCTCTCTTTTCTTTAAAAAAAAAAACAAAATTACAGCACTTGCCAAACCAGGAAAGGACACTACACGCCCTGCTACCTACAGGCCAATCGGCTTTCTGAGCGTATGCTACAAAGTACTGAAAAAAATAATCTACAGGAGACTCCTCCCTATTGTTGAAAAGTGCATGCTCATCGAATAAGCCAGCTTTATGCCAGGGACAGAAGAAGCTAAAGATGGCGACCACTTTCATTAACATAACTTGTGTCTACGAGATGGTCGAGATGGAGAGACTATTGCTAATACTCTATAACCTAGTCCCTGCAAAGCTTTTCTCCCTCTTAGTCTGAAAAGCTCAGCGACAGAATTTCTCAAGTAATGTTAAACAGAAGAAAAAGCTAATTCCAAAGCCTGCAGAATGGCCTTCCTCAGGGCTCCGCTCTGGCCTGACTTTTGTATCTACACGCCGGATGTCCTGGCCACAACCTCTCGTAATTTCATGTACACGAATGATACAGCCATAGCCACACAAAGCGCGAACTTAGCCCAAACAGAGGATACACTCACTCAAGACCTCCAAATAAGAAATGAACATTTTAGAAAATGGGGACTTCAGCCAAATCCGAATGAAACAGAAGTTTCAGCCTTCCATTTAAATAACAAGAAGGCCCAAGCTTAGTTGAGAATATACTCGTAATTAACCAACTTAAGATAAAGTCAGTACCCTAAATATTTAGGAGTAACGCTCGATCGAACTTTGTCCTCCAAACAATTTCTGGAAAATGTCTCAGCTAAACTGATAATGAGAAGAAAAATAGCAAATATATCTAGAGGAGCTGATTCCAGCACCTCAAGAACCAGCAAAATATCTTTGGTTTACTCTAGTACTTAGTATTGTGCCCCTGTTCCGATTAACAGCCACCAGACAAACCTTGTTGACTTCCAGCTGAATCAAGCAGTGAGATTAGTTACTGAAATGATCAGGACAACTCCTACTCGGTCGCTACCTGTTCTGAGCAACATAGCACCACCCCAAACCAGATGTCTTGCTGCTCTAAAATCTCAGCTACAAAACCTTCTAATGAGCCAACATTGCCTTTTCACGTCGATTCTGTCTAACTCGCCAACAAAATGTGAAATTAAGACTGAAATCAAGAAATCAACCCGTGAGAACAGCAACACAACTTCGGAACTGTACTATAGACGATCAAAGTCGCCGGTCTCGGCCAGAGCAGGAGGGTATGGTGCAATCTCAACAGAATCCTCCCTGGATAGGGAATATGCAGTAAAACATTGTTTTCAACGGGGAGTGACTGAAAATACCTCATGTGGAAAGCGTGAAGTCAACGAACAAACGATCTTCCACATAGTCATCGAATACCCAAATGCTCGTTTTGAAAGGTTACTGCACGACATCCGTGATCTTACGCCTGCAGCATGGGATTGGCTGAAAAATTGTAACCTGTGTTTGTGATACATCTGTATTAATAATTTTTGATTTTAAACATCTTTTTTCATCCACATTCTACCTTGTTTGTACACTTCTTATTCGTCTATACGTCATTGGCAGAAAAACTGTAAGCTGTGTTTTGGACGAGATAATAATCTTATCGCTACAGTGTCATATTACACATTGTGTGTCGGGTGCACTCTTGGGTTCATTGCTTCCCCCACTCCCTCTCCCCTGAGGAACTACTGGGATTTGATCAAGGTCACCCAGGAGAATCACTCAGGAAATTGTGTCACGTGAGATGAAAATGGCGGTAACCCCCTCTCACCCTCGTCTCTGGACCAGTGACGATTATGAACCCCTTCCCCACTTTCATCTTTTATAAGTAGGACACTTGTACTGAAGGGATTATTCTGCCACTCGACAGCATGGGGAGAGGATGTTTTGTTTGTAAATAACAAATTACGTCACTTGAGTTCTATTTTTTAATACCAATATTACGTGACACCAGCAGAAGCCACAGCCAGACACGTACGTAAGTACTCTTACTTTTATGAATTTTTCCACAGTCTTCTCAATTTTACGTATTTTCGACTATTTTTCTGATTTATAACTAGAGGCACTCTGGAGCATAGCGAGAGGTTTACAACAAATTACGTCAATGAGTTGCATTTGTTAATAACAATATTATGTGGTACCAGCAGAGACCTCACCTTATCAGATATGTAAGCACTCTCAGTTTTAGCTATTTTCCTCAATTTTCATTTTTTATCGTTTTTATTTTTATGTATTTTGTCCAAGACTCTTCCCGGCATCATGTCGATGTCATGACGCTCTCAGGGAATCACAATACAGATTAGGTATCACTAACGCTGAGGCACACATCACCATTTCCGTCTTTTATAACTGTAGGCACTCTGGAGCATAGATAGAGGTTATGTCCATTTGTTTATAACAAATTGCGTCACGCCCCTAGGTCCTTTTCTTTAATATTTCGAGGCACTAGCAGACGCCACAGCCAGATAGACAATATAAGTACTCTCAGTAATACATATTCTCCACAATTTTGCACATTGTACCCAATTACGCGAGTAGTGTGTCAACTTAGTGTCGCGTCGTGTCTCGTTGTCGCGTCACGGTGTCGCTTTGGGTCATGACATCGCATGGCGTCGCGTCGACTCATGATGTCAGCTTTGGTCCCGATTTATGTGTCATTGTTAAATCACCACTTCATTACAAGTGTGTAAAGTCATAGTGTTAGAAACGAACACGTTGGTAGAAACAGTGACGTCTTAGAGAATTCTATAACCCCACGATATTGTATAAGAAATACTACACTACATTAGATTATGTGACATCATAGTAAACTTCTGATGCCTCCAACCAAATATACTGTATTTTTAGCACACCTTTACGGAGAATCGTCCAGTGTCTATGACAACGCCAGTGAAAATCATGTCCCCTGCTAGAGGGCAGATCAACCCCCTCTGTCGTGACGCGAAGCGATACGATGCTACTCTGTGACGTCACGTCATGACATGACGCGACACGAAGTTGACACTTAAGTCGAGTGCAAAACTGCGGAGAAAACGTAAAACTGAGAGTGCTTACATATTGTCTATCCGGCTTTGAATCTGCTGGTGCCTCGAAATATTAAACAAATAGACGTACAGTGACGCAATTTGTTATAAACAAATAGGCATAACATCTACCTATGCTCCAGAGTGCCTACAGTTATAAAGGATAGAGATGAGGGATTTGTGATATCTAATTTGTATTGTGATTGCCTGAGAGCATCATGACACCGACGTGACGTCGGGAACAGCCTTGTGTAATTGGACAAAACACGTAAAATTGTGGAAAAACGGGGAAAATGTGTAAATTTGAGGAAAATACGAAAAATACGTAACAGAGAGGGTACTTACATATCTATGCTTGTGCCACATAATATTGTTGTTAAACAATAAAACACAAGTGACGTAATTTGTTACAAACCTCTCCCTACGCTCTAGAGTGCCTCTAGTTATAAAACGGGAAAATTGTGAAAATACGTAAAATTGATGAGACTGTGGAAAAATACGTAAAAGTGAGGGTATTATATGCGCAAATAAAGTTGACATTCGGCGCAGTGGCTGATAGGAGCGACTGTAAAGGCATTTACCATTTACAGTCGCCCCAACAGCCACTGTGCCGTGTGTCAACCTTGTTTGCTCGAATATTACTTACATACGTGTCTGGCTGTAGCCTCTGCTGGTGTCACGTGATATTGGTATTAAAAAATAGAACTCAAGTGACGTAATTTGTTATTAACAATTAGAACATCCTCTCCCTATGCTGTTCAGCGGCATAATAACACCTTCAATACAAGTGTCCTAGTGGGGAAGGGGTGCATAAACGTCACTGGTCCAGAGAGAAGCGTGAGAGGGGTTACCGCCATTTTCATCTCACGTGACACAGTTCCCTGAGTGATTCCCCTGGGTGACCTTGATCAGTTCCCGACAGTTCCTCAGGGGAGAGTGAGTGGGGGAAGCAATGAACCCAAGAGTGTAACCCTGCGCCGAATGTGTGATATGACACCGAATGTGATCAGACCGTTATATTGTCCAAAACCCGCCCTGTGTTCCTACTTCTGTTACTCAACAAGCAATGAGTAATGTTCACACTAAAGTAATACTAATCTGAATAAAGCTCCACAGAAACGCAGTGAGATCTTGTTTAGATTTCAAAGTGGCGCAAAGATGGAAAACTTACTTTAAATGTTCAGAAATGTGAAATAGTGCTCTTCAAATAACGCATAAAATTTTCAGTCACATTACTGCAATATTGGTGAGTAACAATTGAAATCAGTGAACACATACAAATAACTAGGTGCAAAAATTTGTGGGCGTACGAAGTGCAATGATCACATAGGCTCACTAGTAGTTAAAGTGGGACACAGATTTTTGGTTCTTTGTTGCCATAGTGGAAAAATGCAATGAGTCTACGAAAGAGACTGCTTACAAAATAATCGTGCAACCCATCCTAGAATATTGATAACTCGTTAGGGATGCGAACCAAATAGGATTACCATGGGATATTGAACGCAGGCAAAGGAGTGCAGCATGGATGGACGCATGTTGTATGACTCAAGGAAGAGCGTCACGAGTATGTTGAAAAACCTGAGTTGGTAGACGCTTGAAAATAGATGCCAATTCTCCCGTAAAAGCCTATTTAGTCGGTTTCAAGAACTAGTATTAAGAGATAAATCTAGGATAATACTACAGCTCCCTACATACTGCTACTGGACTAACGACGAAGACAAGGTTACACTAATTGTAACAAGAACAGAGGCATTTAAACATTCTTCCTGGACTCCACACACGAATGCAATAGGAAGTAACCCAACATGTGCTACAATGGTAGGTAGCTTCTGTCAACAACTTCACAGTGAGTTCCAGAGTGTAGACGTAGATGAAGATGGCGTAGAGAACTTCCATTGTAGTATATGTTATAGTTTCCTTGTAAGCTTAAAAGTGATTTGGTTTGTGGTAGCTACACTGCACAACTCGGTTAAATGGTCACGTTTTTTGAAACCTCTTTTTTTCGGCTCTTCTATGTTTTAAAGCTCGCAGGACAACTTTCATGAATAGAAGCGCTCGTTTTTGCTTCTGCTATAAACTATGAAGACATCACAAAGGAGTAAAAAGGCAGATCTGCATTGTGCGGGCGTTTTGAGGCTTGCGCTATTCCTCAACGAAGTTGAGAAACAAAGAGGAAGAGAAAATCTATAGGTATAAGAGGCTCTTATTGCTGTCGTGATTCATACCTTGACTCAGACGGTTGATACGAGTTGTAATCTAGAACTCACTCCTTCTACGCAGCGGCTGGTGCTCTTATCAGCTGTGTGGTCACAGCCTGCTCAGCTGAAACCACGCGAGCCGGTGATATAATTAAAATGGCGAATATTGTAATAGTATTTCTTTATAGCTTGCACTATTAGCTAAAGGTAGTAGAGTTAAAGCTCATTCCAATGAAGAGGGATCAACGGTGACCTCATAGAAAGAAGCAATCCAGCATTCACTCAAAGGGTCTTTTGAAATATACAACCCAGACTTGTATGGCCCTATATATGTCATAGGTGATTTTTGTTGTAAGGTAAGGGAATTAGGCCGTGGTCTAAGGCATGTTGCCGTGCCTAACGTCCCGTCTTCTAATACTAGAGTTATCATCATAGACTGTTAAGATCCAGTTAGTACTTTCGAATTTAAACAATATCAGCAGACTGTACTAGTTTTTATGTATTACCTCTGATGATGTCTCGAGCATTATGAGACGAACGTAGCTTAGATTATGGCCTAATACCCGGGCAACAAAATCCACCAAGAATGTTTATTTACGAGGACATGCTGAAGAGTAATGTCTCCAAATTTTGTGTGTGAAAACTCTTAAAGCTTTTTAAATAACACAAATGTTATTAACGTTCTACATCTTTATTCTCCACGTATAACGTTTGCAGCCCTCTGATGCTAGAGAGCTCCGAACTGAAACATCTAACATGGCTGTGTATAACGTAACTATGTCGCTGCGTGAGAAACAGCTCACTGTAATAGAGTTTCGGATTCCGAGAGTTCGTTCACATTTGAAGTAGCCCCTCCTCATGCGGCTGCCTGACCACACACGAACGTAGCAACATCTGCAACAATCCGACGCCTTGGTTTCTCTGTCATTGATGGCCCTCCATTGGCCCCATCCGATTTTCATTTGTTTCCACAACTTCCGGAACACCTTTGAGAACTTCACTTTGATAGTGATGAAGCGATGTAAGCAGAGGTGAGGTTGTGGCTCCGTCAACAAAGTCAAACATCCTACAGCGCCGGTAAGAACAAACTAGTCTCTCGTTGCGAGAAATGGATTCCTCGCCGGGCTGACTGCGTTACGAAATAAATATGTAGACATGAAGAACAAAGCTGTAGAATATTAACAACGATTGTGTTACTCGAAAAGATTTAAAAGTTTTATATAAAAAATTGGGAGCCGTCACTTTTCAGCACACCCTCGCACACGCTGCGCAATACAATAAAACTGTCATTTTTTTCAGAACAGTGTAATTGCGATGCAGAAGTTTGAATTTTGGCTCAAGCAACCTTCTTCTGTAATGGCGCAAAAGCGTGGCACCCTGCGACGTCACCCTCTGGCTTGGGCGACGCTTTAAGCAGCTCAATACGACTTAAAGACGAACTCTTATTACAGGTAAGCATGTAATAACCACTCGAGCGTTAAGCATATTATTTTCACGACGATCAAGACGAGAACTGAAAAGTAAATCAGACGAAACGGACGCAGCATACTAACGAACAGGGTGAATAGACACTGCCGGCCGCGGTGGTCTCGCGGTTCTAGGCGCGCAGTCCGGAACAGCGCCACTGCTACGGTCGCAGGTTCGAATCCTGCCTCGGGCATGGATGTGTGTGATGTCCTTAGGTTAGTTAGGTTTAAGTAGTTCTAAGCTCTAGGGGACTGATGACCACAGCTGTTAAGTCCCATAGTGCTCAGAGCCATTTGAACCATTTTTTTTTTTTTTGAATAGACACTGTAGGAAAATGATAAGGGCCGGCCGGTGTGGCCGAGCGGTTCTAGGCGCTTCAGTCTAGAACCGCGCGACCGCTACGGTCGCAGGTTCGATTCCTGCCTCGGGCATGGGTGTGTGTGATGTCCTTAGGTTAGTTAGATTTAAGTAATTCTAAGTTCTAGGGGACTGATGACCTCAGATGTTAAGTCCCATAGTGCTCAGAGCCATTGGAAAATTATAAAGAGGCTGTAGCTGTCAGGACAATAACAAAACAAGTTGCCAGCAATCAGTTTGCGTCTGGAAATGATTAATCTACAAGGCAAGTATGGCACATTAGTTTTTGATGACGACTGTGTGCCGGACAGGGACTCGAAACTGCGACAGTTGCCTTTCAGGGACAAGTATTGTTCGCGCAAACAAAGTTGACACTCGGCGCGCTGGCTGATGGGAGCGGTTGTAAATGGGTAATGCCTTTTCAGTTGCTCCCATCAGCCACCGCACCGAGTGTCAATTTAGTTTGCACGTACAATACTCTAGGGACTGAGCTACGAAACCACGACTCAGAGACTGCTCTCATAGCTTTACTTCCGCCAATACCTCGTCTCCTACCTTCCGAACTTCATAAAATTTCTGCGGTATATCTTGTGGGACTAGCACTTCTGAAAGACAGGATATTGCGGAGACATGGCTTAGCCACAGCGTAGCGGATTGTTTCGATAATGAGTTTTCACTCTGCGACAATGAATTTTCACTCTGTGGATTAAAACTATGCACCAAACCGGAACTCGAACCTGAGACTTCTGTCCCTCGCGGGACAGGTCTCTATCGACTGCGCTATCCAAACGTGACTCAGGACCGACATTCAACTTTGGATGGTAGAAAAATGAGGTACTGGTGGAAGTCAAGGGAAGTAAGGTTTTTGCGTCGTCTTGGGTAGCTTAGTTGGTAGAGCACTTACCAGCCCCAGGTAAAGGTCCCAGATTCGAGTCCCAGGTGAGCACATAGTTTTAATCTGCCAGGTAGTTTCAGATCAACATACGCTCAACTGCAGAGTGAAAACTCATCCTGGAATATTATATTGCTTGCCGCTGAAATTGCGAAGTGGATTAGTGGTGTTGCCGACGAGTGCAGTATTTGTCTCACACTTCGAATTCAAAAGGGGGGGTAGTCAGTAATGTTTTGGGCCAGTATCAGCTATGGAAGTCGGACACATCCAACCGTCGATAGCCACTAATTTGAGTGCTGTACAGTGTTGGGACAGGATCCTTCATACTGCTGTCGAACCACAGAGTCACATTTTGGTGATGGAGCCATCATGCCACGATAACACTCGAGAACACCGTTCCCACCGAGGGAACGCCTCTCTTTAGGGGACTGGAATCAACTGAATGGAATGACCTGCGGTATATGACTGAGAGTGCTTGGAAGCAGTTGAAACGTGTAGTGGCACTTGACAGCAACCCTCCTCACACTTTCTGATGGCCACCATCAAAGTCAGGCTGACTTGCAACGTTTTCACCACTCTGTGGTCAACATACCAAGAAGGATCAAAGCATACAGAGCAAGGTCATAAAGTTTTAATTATTACTGTGGAGGGGGAAATAAAAGAAAAGCAAACTGCGCCCAGGAAACATGGTAATGGTGTTAGTTCATCTCTACATGTACACTCTGCTGTGCGATACATCTTTCCTAACAGATGACTTGACTGTACAGATATGCATTTTCTGATCATAAACGTTGCACCTCGTCGTCTTCTGGAAATGCCTGATAGCCAATAGTTTCTTCATCTGAGGGTAGAGGAACAAGTCACTGTGTGCCATGTCATGATCATATGGGAAGGAGGGGACAGGAAGCACAAATTTGATGAACCATAAAGGCAGCATGTGTGACTGTGTCCTGTGCCAAATGAGCTGCGGTGTTGTCGTGGAGCAAAACCACCCTCTTGGATAGATTCCTGCGACACTTTGCCCTGATAATCTCCGGTAGCTTTGTCAGCTGATTTCAGCAGTATGCTCCTGTGACAGTTTACCCCTTACCAGCACACACAAGAGGCAGGGAAATGAAAATAGTACACCCGCCACTATGGGACCATGGAATGGTTCCATTCAAAAGTATTTACCACATACGTTAAGACATTTATCCCACTGGGAGATGAGAATATCAATTCCTGTTTCACAGAACGCTGTTGCTCATTGACGGTTTCACAGCCACACCCACTCCTTTCTACATCTAAATTTACACGATTACTCTGCTATTCACAATAAAGTGCCTAGCAGAGGGTCCAATGAACCACCTTCATGCTGTCTCTCTACCGTTCCACTCTCGAATGGCACGCGGGAAAAACGAGCACTTAAATTTTTCCGTGCGAGACCTGATTTCTCTTATTTTATCGTGATGATCATTTCTCCCTATGCATGTGGGTGCCAACAGAATGTTTTTGCAATCGGAGGAGAAAACTGGTGATTGTAATTTCATGAGATGATCCCGTCGCAATGAAAAACGTCTTTGTTTTAATGATAGCCACTCCAGTTCACGTATCATGTCTGTGACACTATCTCCCCTATTTCGCGATAATACAAAACGAGCTGCCCTTCTTTGTACTTTTTCGATGTCATCCGTCAGTCCCACCTGATGCGGATCTCAAACCTCACAGCAGTACTCCAGAATAGAGCGGACAAGTGTAGTGTAAGCAGTCTCTTTGGTAGACCCGTTGCACCTTCTAAGTGTTCTGCCAATGAATCGCAGTCTTTGGTTTGCTCTACCCACAATATTATCTATGTGATCGTTCCAATTTAGGTTATTTGTAATTGTAATCCCTAAGTATTTAATTGAATTTACAGCCCTCAGATTTGTGTGACTTATCGCGTAATCGAAATTTAGCTGATTTCTTTTAGTACTCATGTGAATAACGTCGCACTTTTCTTTATTCAGAGTCAATTGCCACTTTTCGCACCATACAGATATCTTATCTAAATCATTTTGCAAGTCGTTTTGATCATCTGATGACTCTACAAGACGGTAAATGACAGCATCATCTGCAAACAATCTAAGATGGCTACTCAGATTGTCTCCTAAGTCGTTAATATAGATCAGGAACAATAGTGGGCCTATAACAATTCCTTGGGGAACGCCGGATATTACTTCTGTTTTTCTCGATGACTTTCCGTCTATTACTACGAACTGTGAGCTTTCTGACAATAAATCACGAATCCAGTCGCACAACTGAGGCGATACTCCGTAGGCACGCAGTTTGATTAGAGGACGCTTGTGAGGAATGGTGTCGAAAGCCTTCTGGAAATCTAAAAATATGGAATCAATTTGACATCCCCTGTCGATAGCACGCATTTGTTCATGAGTATAAAGAGCTAGTTGTGTTTCACAAGAACGATATTTTCTGAATCCGTGCTGACTATATGTCAATAAATCGTTTTCTTCGAGGTACTTCATAATGTTCGAATACAGTACATGTTCTAAAACCCCACTGCAAATCGACTTTAGTGATATAGGCCTGTAATTCAGCGGATTACTCCTACTTCCCTTTTTGGGTATTGGTGTGACTTGAGCAATTTTCCAGTCTTTAGGTACGTATCTTCCTGTGAGCGAGTGACTGTATATTATTGCTAAATATGGAGCTATTTTATCAGCATACTCTGAGAGGAACCTGACTGGTACACAATCTGGACCGAAGGATTTGCCTTTATTAAGTGATTTAAGCTGCTTTGTTACACCGAGGATATCTATTTCTATGTTTCTCATCTTGGCAGTTGTTCTTGATTGGAATTCAGGAATATTTAATTCCTCTTCTTTGGTGAAGGAGTTTCGGAAAACCGTGTTTAATAACTCTCTTTAGTAGCACTGTGATCAGTGACTTCAGCGTTGTTATCGCGCAGTGAAGGTGTTGATTGTGTCTTACCACTGGTGTGCTTTATGTATGACCAGAATCTCTTTGGGTTTTCTGCCAGATTTCGAGACAGAATTTGTTGTGGAAATTATTAAAAGCATCTCGCATTGAAGTACGCGCCATATTTCGAACTTCCGTAGAACTTCACCAATCTTGGGGTTTTTGCGTTCTTTTAAATTTTGCATGCTTTTTTCGTTGCTTCTGCAACAACGATCTGACCCGTTTTGTGTACCATGGGGGATCAGTACCATCACTTATTAATTTATGTGATATATGTCTCTCAATTGCTGTCGATACTACCTCTTTGAAAACATTCCACAACTTTTCTACACTTACATAATCAGATCGGAAGGAGTGAAGACTGTCTCTTAAAAAGATGTTAAGAGCATTTTTATCAGCTTTTCCAAAGAGATATACTTTGCGTTTCTTTTTGATGGTTGTAGGTGTTACGTTATTCAGCCTAACAGCAACTGCCTTGTGGTCGCTAATCCCTGTATTCGTCACAACACTCACTATTTGTTCAGGATAATTTGTTGCTAAAAGGTCAAGTATGCTTTCGAGTGGGCTCATGAACTAATTGTTCAAAATAATTTTCTTAGAAAGCATTAAGTACAATTTCGGATGATGTTTTATGCTTGCTGTCGGCTTTAAACGTATAATTTTTCCAGAGCATCGAGGGTAGATTGATGTCATCACCGACTATAATTGTATGAGCGGGGTACTTATTTGAAATGAGACTCAAGTTTTCTTTGAACTGTTCAGCAACTATGTCTTCTGAGTCGGGGGGTCGGTAAAACGATCCAGTTAATAGTTTAGTCCGATTGTCAGGTATAGCCTCTACTCATACTATTTCACATGAACTATCTACTTCAATTTCACTACAAGGCAAACTACCTCTGACAGCAATAAATACTCCACCACCAACTGTAGTTAATCTATCCTTTCTGAACACTGTTAGATCGTTTGAAAAAATTTCGGCTGAACTTATTTCCGGCTTTAGCCAGGTCTCTGTACTTACAACTATTTGAGCTTCAGTGCTTTCTATTAGGGCTTGGAGCTCTGGTTCTTTCCCAACACAGCTACAACAATTTACAACTATAATACCAATCGTTTCTACAACTACCTTACTGTGTTTTACCTGCCGACTTTCTGACGGACCCCCCTTCTGTGGTTCCCTGAGACCCTCTAACCTAAAAAACCGCCTAGTCCCTTCCACACAGCCCTTGCTACCCGTGTAGCCGCCTCCTGTGTGTAGTGGACTCCTGACTATGAAGCGGAACTCGGAAACCCACCACCCGATGGCGCAAGTCAAGGAATCTGCAGCCTACACGGTCTCAGAACCGCCTGAGCCTCTGATTCGGACCCTCCACTCGGCTCTGCACCAAAGGACCACGGTCGGTTCTATCGACGATGCTGCAGATGGTGAGCTCCGCCTTAATCTCGGAAGCAAGACTGGCAGCCTTTACCATTTCCGCTAGCCGCCCGAAACCAGACAGAATCTGCTCCGATCCAAAGCGACACACGGCATTGGTACCGACATGAGCCACCACCTGCAGTTGGCTGCACCCTGTACCCTTCATGGCATCCGGAAGTACCCTTTCCACATCCGGAATGACTCCCCCCGGAATGCACACAGAGTGCACACTGGCTTCCTTCCCTTCCTTGGCAGCCATGTTCCTAAGGGGCCCCATTACGTGCCTAACGTTGGAGCTCCCAACTACCAGCAAACCCACCCTCTGTGAATGCCCAGACCTTGCTGGCCGAGAAGCTTCCTCTGGAACAGGGTGGACGACTGCATCCGGCTCAGAGACATCGTCAGTCACAGATAACGCCAGAAACCTGTTCGTCAAACGAACCGGGGAGGCTCTAAGATCGGCCCCACGGAAAGTTTTTCGCTGCCTGCCAGACTTTGGAATGATCTTCCACTCGACCATAGGTGAGGGGTCATACCTTAGTGCAGGCAGTATCCTGGGAGGTCACAGCAGTGGACCGATGGGAGGCACGTGGGGCGTGCTCGACGTCCCTCGCATCCCCGCGTCCGATCCCCCATAGTGACGCCCCTTGGCAGCAGCCTCAAGCTGTGTGACGGGAGCCAACGCAGCCTGAAGCTGTGAGCGAAGGGTCGCCAGCTCAGCTCGCATCTGTACACAACAATCACAGTTCCTATCCGTTATTGCACTCCTCCTGTTTGAAGCTCGTAAAAATATGTAACAAACGAATGGCGTACTCGCCTTAGTAGTAGCAGCAACTAGCGGCGCGCTCTCGCTGACGGTCCAACTGACACTAAGCTGTTCTAACCAAACAACAAAAGTCTGCACGATACGAGAGTCGATACAACGGTCGATAGCAAAGGCGCTACTGTACACTACACTGTTACTGAAATAAAAGGTTGTGCCTACTAAGCACTCGAACATGCAAGAAAATAAAAAAATAAACTAGGAACTACAAAGGTAACTGAAAATGAGTCGCTCCTCTTTGAAGCTCGTAAAAATATGTAAAAAGCGAACGGTGTACTCGCCTTAGTGGAAACAGCAACTAGCGATGTGCTCTCTCTGACGGTCTAACTGAACCAACTAAAACCAACGCCCACACATGTCTTTGTTCAGGTCATCAAAGATATGAAAATCACACAGTGAAAGATCTGGCCTGCACAGAGGTTGCACTATTTGCTAACCAAACTGCTGCTGTGTAGCCTTTGTCCAAGTGGTAATGTAGTGGTGGGCGTTATCATGCAAAAGGTTGATTCCGTCTGACAGCATTACTGGGTGTTTAGACCTTATGACATATCACAGTTTTTGTAAAGTGTCTTCCCAGTGGTTCCACGCTGGAGGAACTCGACGACCAGAGAGCCTCGCAGTCGAAGAAGAAGGTCACCATGACCTTACTACAAATTGTGTAAAGAGCTTTGATGGGGGAGATGTTGGATTTTCCACTTTTGGCTTTGCTGATTGCCCTCGTGCTGTCGGCATGCTGTCGAATGGAATCATTCTGTTGCACAATAACTTCCACCCCCACACTAACAGTTGGACGATGGCTATGCTACAGTAATTTGGTTGGGAAACACTACGACATCCACCATACAGCCCGGATCCTTCTCTGTGTGATTTACATATCCTTGGCGACTTGAAGAGAAACATACATATGCGTTGGTTTAAGTCGGACATGGAAGTGTAAGAGTGGGTGAGGTTGAGGGTTCGTCAGCACCCAAGCTCGTACTACTAAACAGGAATTGATCATCTCGTCTTCCAGTGGGATACACGTCTTAACGCATGTGGTGATTACTTTTGAATGGAACAATTCCATGGCGACATTGTGTCTAGTGTTTGGTTTTCACTTGACCGTTCCCCATATGTTGGCACCACACCATGGCAGTCAGGAATAATACTCTACATCACCTTACCACAAGGTTATTATCTCATCGTCTTTCTTGGTGCTTTGCGCTATTGTCTGGGGGTCATACTGATACACCCATCGTGTGTCCCTGGTGACGCACACGTTCATGGTAATCAGGTGTCTGAAGTACTCATCCGGACTGGTGTGCCGATGCTACAACTACTTGTCGGACATGTTGAATAGGTGTGAAAACTGGGCAGTCTCGGGACCCCAGCGGGCGGCGACCTTTGCCACGTTCAGAATGTCGTATAAGGTGTTGGAAACTGATCTGTGACTCACTTTCACTTTTACCACTATTGCCTTAACTCTGATACGTTGGTCATCCTGCGCCAAGGTCTCCATCTACTAATCTTGCAGTTCCCAGATCTTCACAGACAGACGGCCTGCCATTTCAGTTTTCGAATTAAAAGAAACCAGTGACACCAACTGCATTCACACTTTGAAATATATCCAAAGATGAGAGGTGATAATGTATGCTGGACTCAAACCCGCATTTCCAACGTAATGCAAGGGGTCGCATTGACTGCTTGGGTATACTGGCACGCTTCCCATCTGACGTAAATTCCAATTCTGTCTTATACAAGTAGCATCTCTGTCCATTCGTGTGTGTGTGTGTGTGTGCATCTTCATTTCGCTCTTTGTCATTAAGACTCGTTTGACCTCACAAGAAACCTCTATGCCACCTCGCCACTATATCATATGATGGTGCACTGTAAATGTACACTTCCACTATCTCAGTGTGGATGGAAAGTAGCAGTGAAGTTCGCTTTCAAATGCAAAGGTCGCTTTCCTCACATAACTCCTCTTCAAATGTTCAAATGTGTGTGAGTTCCTAAGGGACCAAACTGCTGAGGTCATCGGTCCCTAGACTTACACACTACTTAAACTAACTTATGCTAAGAACAACACACACACCCATGCACGAGGGAGGACTCGAACCTCCAGCGGGAGGGGCCGTGCAGTCCGTGACATGGCGCCTCAAACCACACGGCCACTCCGCGCGGCAACTCCTCTTCCCCCCTACTGCCCATGATCCACGGACCTTGCCTTCAATGGAGTGACTTGCGTGGCTCAGTCATACAGACAGCCGTATCATAGGTGCAACCACAACAGAGGAGCATGTGTTGAGAGGCCAGATAGACGTGTGCTTCCTGAAGAAGGACAGCAACCTTTTCGGTAGTTGCAGGTCAACAGTTTGGATGATTGACTGATCTGGGCTTGTAACATCAACCAAAACGGCCTTTCTGTGCTGGTACTGTGAACTCCTGAAAGCAAGGGGGAACTGCAGCCGTAATTTTTCCCAAAGACATGCAGCTCTACTCTATGGTTAAATGATGATGGAATCCGCGTGGGAAAAATATTTCAGAGGTAAAATAGAGCCCCATTTGGATCTCCGAGCAGGGACTATTCAGATGGATGTCATCATCAGGGGAAACAAAACTGACATTCTACAGAACAGAGCGCGGAATGTCAGAGTTCTCAATCGAACAGATAGGTTAGAAAATTTAAAGATGGGAGTGGGTACGTTGAAGTTAGATATAGTGGTAATTAGCTATGTTTGGTGACAGGAGGAAAGGACTTCTGGTCGGGGTTATAAATACGAAGTCAAATAGTGGTAACACAGGAGTGGGTTTAATAATAAATGAAACATAGGAGGGCGGATAAGCTAATACAAACAGCATAGTGATCGCACTATCGAACCAAGATAGACACAAAGCCCACATCTACCACAGTAGTACAAGTTTACATGCCAACTAGGTCCATAGATGACGAAGAGCTTGAAGAAAGGTGTGATGAGATAAAAGAAATTATTCAGATAGTTAAAGGAGACGAAAATATGGTTGTGATGGGGGACTGGAATTAGATAGTATGGAAAAGAAGAGAAGGAAAAATAGTGGGTTAATATGGACTGGAAAAGTAATGAAAGAGGAATCCACCTCGTAGAATTTTGCACAGGGCGTAATTTGATCACCTCTAATACTTGGTTTTAGAATCATAAAAGAAGGTTGTAAACATGCAAGAGATATGTAGATACCAGAAGGCTTCAGACTGATTACGTAGTGCTTAGACAGAGAAATTACGAACCAGACTTTTAAATTGTAAGACATTTCCAGGGGCAGATGTAGACTCTGACCACAATTTACTGGTTATAAACTATAGATTAAAGATGAAGATTGCCAAAAAAGGTAGGAAATTAAAACAGATTGGACCCAGGTAAGTCGAAAGAGCCACATATTTTTGAAAGTTTCAGAGCAAACATTAGGCATAGGTTGACTAGAAGAAGGAAAAGGAATATGGTAGAAGACGATTGGGTAGCTTTGAGAGATGAAGTAGTAAAGTTAGCAGACGATAAAATAGTTAAAAGAGAAGACCTAGTAGAAATCTGGGTAACCAGAAGATGCGGGATTCAACCGAAATAGGAGAAAGTACAAAAATGCAGTAAATGAATCTGACGAAAGGGAATACAAAAGTCAAAAAAATTAGAATGACAGGGAATGAAAAATAGGTAAATTGGAATGACTACAGACAAATTAAGGATTTAGATGCGTATTTCCATAGGAGAAAAACAGATATTTCTTACAGAAAAATTAAAGAGGCTTTTGGAGAAAAGAGAAGAGACAATATGAATATCATGATGGAAAACCAGTTGTAAGCAAAGAAGACAAAGGTGAAAGATGCAAGGAGTATACAGGCGATTTTTTTCGGCCACATACAAATTCTAGGGACTGATCGATGTGAGGATACCGAACAAAAAATGGCCTAATGAACTTATGTCTGGAAATGCATGGTTTCCATGCTAGAGACCATTTATCAATCATAGTATGTTACAGAGCCTGCGGTCTAATACTTGCTGCAACATGCGGCCACAGTTACAGTATGCTTGGTTTCCTGCTAGAGGATGGTACTGTTCCTCATATGTAATTTCCTGGCACCCTCTCCTACCATAATAATTGGTAATGTCATGTCCGATTCACTTCTCTTGTTGATACCTTGTAGTGGATGTGATACAGCGTTGTATACAATGGTTCCTTATTGAATCGATAGCTTGCCAACATTGTGTTTACTTACAGAAAGGCAAATAGCAATGGGCAGCGGGGAGCAAGGAGGTTGTATCAGGAACACGGTGGAAGGCGACCGCCGTGTCTGTACCAGGCAGTTGGCCTGCCAATACAGGGTAAGCCAGACCATTGTTACTACCCTTATCACTTAGAGCGCGTGCAGACTTTCCACCCCGGGTGCAGTTTTGCCACTGGTTTCTTTACCGGGCAGCTACGACTCTGGGATTTGTGTCATTCATCCTATTCACAGACGAGGCCACCTTCACCTTTAACTTTCGTAACAGTCATCTGTGGGATAATATGCAGAATCCCCATGACATGATGACAGCTAATCTTCAGCATCGTTGCAGACGGAGTGTGTAGGCCAGGATAACTTATGAGCGTATTTTGGGACCAGTCTTCCTTCCATGTCGCCTAATAAGGCGGAACTATCGGGGTTTCTTGCAGGTGACTTTGCCTCCCCTGCTGCAAAAAGTGTCACTGATGATTTGAAGGGTTATGTGGGTGCTACCTGATAGTGCTCTAGCCCATTATGCCATTAATATCCTGACGCATCTCAGTCGTGTTTTCCCTGGTCAATGGACTGGACGAGGGGGCCCAGTTGCATGGCCTGATCGTTCACCAGATCTCAATCTGTGCGATGTCTGGTTGTGGGACCATCTAAAAAATATCATGTCTGCAAAGCCCATTTCAGGTGTGGAGACACTGGAGCAGCGTATTCATGCTACCTTTGCCTCTGTTCAGATGCAGCCTGGCCGATGTGAACATGTGAGACAGAGAATGCTATGATGTGAACACGCGTGCGTTGAGGCACATGGAAACTATTTTCGGCACATACTGTAACTGTGGCTGCATAGTACAGCGCACATTGAACCACACTCTCTGTAACAATGCATGATTGAATATCTGCTATCAAGCATGGAAACCATGCATTCGCAGAAATAAATCCATTAGACCTTTTTTGTTCCTTATCCTCTCATCGATCAATCCCTAGAATTTGTACATGGTGGAAAAAATCACCCTATATAGATGGTCTATACAAGTAAGATGAAATTGAAAGCAGTATTATAAAAGAGAAGTGGACGTAGATAAAGATAAGATGGGAGATACAATGCTGCAAGAAGAATTTGAAAAGACGCTGCAAGAACTAAGTCGAAACAAGGCCCTGGGAGTAGACAATATTCCATCAGAAATACCGACAGCCCTGGGAGACCTAGCCATGACAATACTCTTCCATCTGGTGTCCAAGATGTATAAGACAGGCGAAATACCCTCAGACTTCAAGAAGAGGGTAGTAATTCCAATTCCAAGCAAGCATTTGCTGACAGGTGTGAAAATTACCGAAATATCAGTTTAATACTAACACTAATTCCTTAAAGTTGAATGGAAAAACTGTTAGAAGCAGACCTTGGGGAGTTCAGTTTGGATTCTGGAGAAATGTATAAACATGCAAGGCAATACTGACCCTATGACTTATCTTAGAAGATAGGTTAAGAAAAGGGAAACCTAAACTTATAGCATTTGTACTTAGAAAAATACTTTTGACAATGTTAACTCGAAACTCTCTTTGTAATTCTAAAGGTAGCAGGGGTAAAATACAGGGAATGAAAGGCTGTTTACAACTTGTACAAAAGTCAGATGGCAGCTATGAGTGGAGGGACAAGAAAGTGAGGCAATGGTTCAAAAGGGAGTGAGACAGGATTGTACCCTATCTCTGATGTTATTCAAAATGTAAATTGAACAAGTAGTAAAGGAAACCAAAGAAAAATTTGGAACAGAAATTAAAGTTCAAAGACGAGAAATAAAAACTTTGAGATTTTCCGATGACAATGTAATTCTATCAGAGACAGCGAAGCACTTAGAAGAGCAGTTGAACAGAATGGACAGTGTTTAGAAAGCAAAACAAATCTAGTAGAATGTAGTTGAATTAAATCAGGTGATGCTAAGGAAAACAGATTAGGAAACTAGACACTTAAAGTAGCAGGTGAGTTTTGCTATTTGGGCAACAAAATAACTGATGACCACCGAAGTAGAGAGGGTATAGGAGTAAAGTGCAGACTGAAAATGGCAAGAAGAGCGTTTCTGAAGAAGAGAAATTTTTTAAGATAGAAGTTAGATTTAAGTGTTAGGAAGTCTTTTCTGACGTTATTTGTCCGGAGTATAGCCATGTATGGAGTGAAATATGGACAGTTAACAGCTTAAATAAAAAGCGAATAGAGCTCTCAAAATGTGATGCCACAGAAGAATACTGAAAATTAGATGGGTCGATTATGTAACTAATGAGGAAGTACTAAATAGAATTAAGCAGGTAAGAAATTTGCGGTACAACTTGACCAAAGGAAGGGATCAGTTGATAGGACACATCCTGAGACATAAAAAAATCGCCAATTTAGAACTGAACGGGATTGTGGAGGATAAAAATCGTAGAGGGAGACCAAGAGATGATTACAGGAAGAAAGACGATTCAGGAAAATGTAAGTTGCAGTAAGTATTCGGAGATGAAGAGACTTGCACAGGATAAAGTAGCAGGGAGACCTACATCAAACCAGTCTTCAGAGTGATGACCACAACAACAACAGCACTTTTTCTACAGAATGCTATAGTTTCCTTTAATTCCTCTAGCGGTTACCTATGGAACGCTGTCCGAGGATTTCAACATGTCCGAGGACTGTAGAGAAAACTTACTTCTGTAACCATATATTTTCGTCATCATAATTTAAACTTCATGACTGACCATCGTATTATGCTGCACAATAATGAATGTTATCCAGAATCAAATGTTAATCCCACAGATGTGCAGTTTCAAAGAGACTGCACTTATTTTGGTTGTGTTTTGTCCCATTTCACAGTACTGTAACTTTTTTTTGTTTTATTCGGCTTACAGATATTCTTGTAATCTAAGCCCATACTCATTGTCATTTTTATACGCTGTCTTCTTCCTACATTCTGTTATGAAACAGAACTAGGAGAAGCATTAATAAGAGGTTCGAAATAATTTACTTTGCTTTGCTCTTTACAGCAATATATTTGGATGTAAATGTAAATTTCATCACCTAGAAGTTAAGCCATTTTTGGGCTGACGATAAATTATTGTTTTATTTTTCCCAACATAAACGAATTCTTGAGTTTCATCAGTTTTTAATAGCAACCGGGCTTGAGGTCATATGTTTAAAGCAGATGGTCGAAAATTTCTCATCAGAATTTTTAAATTCTTTTGATTGCAGACAGTAGTGTCAGTAAGCATGTTATAATGAACCATAGATAAGAATCAGTTACCTCGCCATTTCCAGCTGGCGGTCTGAATACTACTCCAAAAGTTTTGACATGTTTCACAACCTACCTGTGGTGAAACGGTTGTCTCAGCTAGATTACACAAAGCCTTTTTTTCCCTGATCAAGGTGGACATTACTCTCATTTGCAACTAATTTTCTGGAAGATTTTCGATTTCAGTTAAGAGAAACGATGTCTCTGTGGCGTCAGATGCTTTGACACAGCATTTCAGAAGATAGGGAAAATCTTCACTCTCAGATTTATGAAGCTTCTCATAATACAACAGTGCATCTGTCTATCCAGTCTGTGTTCTCTAACAGCTCAAACAAGAAGGTTCATTTCATGTTCTTTCAAGCAAAAGATTGATTACAGGAATTCCAGTCTTATCACTCGACTCATCAATGTAGAAACAAAGTGCTGTACCAGCTAACTTAGATCTGCAGTCAATATTTTCCTGCATGTTTAGAACTGAATGGAACATTATTGATTGTGACTCGAATTTGGGCAAAACTAACCTGATTCCTAATCTGACTTCTGAATTGACTTAACCCAACTAGTGCTGAAATCTGATGTCAGAGCTACCGACTGATAAGGTGCTTACACAATGGCAATTCAGCCGTCTAACTCCCATGCAACAGAGGTGCATTCTTCGTAACGGGGGACATAACTAGTATGACAACCTGTGTTCTGGCTCGCTTTTGATATCAAATTAATTATAAAACTAATTAATTTGATCAATTAATTACCCCACACTCTGATGACATCATGGGTTTTCCCCAGGTGGCATGTGTCTCTTCCACCACCATTCCTATGGGAAATCCCTGAGGGGGAAATTCAAATTTTTGATGGGAAATTCAAAAAATGGTGGGAAAATCAAAGTTTTTTTGGCAGGAATTAGGGCATTTGGACTACCTAACTGCCCCCACTCCTACAATGTCACCCCCCATCACAACCCCTCCCACCCACTACCACACTTCCCCTTTCCCCTCTAATTGTGACACAGCTTCAGTCTGTGCCAAGTTTCCCGAGAGAACGCTCACAAGTGTTTACTGTGTAGTTTATGTTAGTAGATATATTATCCCAGTTCTGGGACACTAGGACAGATTTAAAATTAAATTCTGTATTTCATAAGTAAAACAACAGACTTTTAAAAATCAGTAAAAACAGTATATTTAAGTAACTAAACTGATTATATAACATTAACTAAATACCTATTTTCTACAATAAAACAACTAAATACAATAAAGTACTGATTTCTAACGTCATCTATTTGGAGAATGAGATTTTCACTCTGCAGCGGAGTGTGCGTTATTATGAAACTTCCTGGTAGATTAAAACTGTGTGCCTGACCGAGACTCGAACTCGGGACCTTTGCCTTTCGTGAGCAAGTGCTCTACCATCTGGTAGAGAAGTTGCCCGTGAAAGGCAAAGGTCCCGAGTTCGAGTCTCAGTCGGGCACACAGTTTTAATCTGCCAGGAAGTTTCATGTCATCTATTTGATTTATAACACAATTTTGAAACAATAGCATGTATTAGTTAAGAAAAGTAAGTTACTTTTAAAAATTTACATTGTGAATGATAGTAAATTAATTAAAATGTATTAGTTAACAAAAGTACATTATTTTAAAAATCGCATTGTGAACATAAGTAAATTAATTAAAAATGTATTAGTTAACAAACTGCATTATTTTTTTAAAAAATCACATTGTGAAGGTAAGTAAATAAATTAAAATGTACTACTTAAAACAAAAGCACATTATTTTAAAAAATTTAGATTGTTAACTCTATATCATAAAATTCAATATTTCTATTTTTAAGTTTCTACATTCCTTTATATTTCAATTTCAATTGTCCTTCTTTAATTATTTCAAAATAAAAATCATCAATTAATTTAGACAATCTACTTGGTAAAATAACTTTAAAATCATTGTTAAGTTCTAGACAAAGTTATTCTCCATATCTAGTATTAAATAATCACAGTTCATAATATTATACAGAACATTTATCTGTAGCAAATTTACTTTTTAAATTTCTATAACAATACTTATATTGCTGAGCTTCTTGTTAAAGTAGTTACCATTTATATAGAAAAATTTTGTATTAGTTTTACAAAAATAAATTTGTAGTTTGTATTAAACATATTTTTAAAAAAATGTACTTTTGAACTTATAGATAAATTATTCATAGAAAATTATTCTTCCTTTTTTATTTTTTATAAATCTAATAAAAATTATTTCTTATAAATGGAGAACCTAAACGAAATGCAAACTAAATTAAAAGAAACTTATGAACTAACTGAGCAATCTGAAAAAGATATTAATTGTTCTATTTGTTTCAGTGATGAAAAACCCGTTTGTTAAAACAAATTAAAATCATATTTTTGGAAAAATGTATTGCTGAATGGTTAAAAGAAATAGAAAATTGTGCACTTTAGAACTATTATTAAAATTAAATAACCAGAAAAAATTGAAATAATTAATAGTAATGCTATATTTGGTGATTAATATGAAGAAGCATATTATCGTGAAGCAGCATTTGATGGTGAAGCATCATATTATTATGATTTTGATTTATTTTAATATTTAAATTGTAAAAATTATAAAAATTTACTTTTTTGCAAATCTAATAAATTTTATTAAATATAAATGCAAAAGTTAAACATAAGTCTTCTGTGAATTCTAAATTTTGTAAATATTGTAATATAGAGAAATCATTTGATAATTTTACTTTACAAAAATTTACAAAAGATGGTTATAGAACAATATGTAGATCATCTATAAATAAATATCATGTAAAAAATTACAATAAAAATCGAATTCCTTGTGTATGTGGAATAACTGTTGCTAAATATTATTTGAAGGAACATTTACGACAAAATCCAAGTGAAGAACATTCAAAAATATTCTTAACAATGAACAATGTAGAACAATCTAAATCCACAATGAATAATGAAGAAGATTTAACTGAAGAAACATGCACAAAAAATGTTAACTTGTCTAGAGATTAAAGATTTAAATTGTTTTTATATAAATCCTTCACATGAAGGTAAACATAATATTAAATGTTCTTTAGTATATATTAAGATTAAGAAAGCGTTAACTTTATGATTGATTATTTATTAATTAATAATCTTTTATGATTAATTAAATAAATTATTAAAACTAATTAATTGTTAATCTAAATAGTAAACTAATTTAATATGAAACTAAACAGTACACTAATTCTTTTAAAAAACTAATTGTTTAAAAACAAATTGATTCCTAAAGTAAACCATAAACTAATACACTTTTTGATTAATTATCTATTAAGTAACAATCCTTATCCACCTATTAAATAATTATCATTTCGTTAAAAAATATTTTTTTCAAATTTAATGAATTTTTTTGTAATGAATAAAAGAACAAAATGGAAAGGTACATTGCTACTGAACTACAACAATTTGAAGTTAAAACTCTTCATGAATTTTGTAAAACAAACAATGTATGAGAATATTCAAATTATGTAAAGCTGATTTAATTAGATTTCTTATAAGAAATCGTTCAATAATTATTAGAAGACATATAATTATTTTTGAAAATAATACACCTGTAGTAAGTGGAAAAATACAAATATTGTTAAAAATTATACACCTGAAGTAAGTGGAAGTCATACAAATATTGTTAAAAATTATACACCTGAACGTAGTTCTAAGACTGTTACAACTGTTGCTGAAATAAGTGAAAATCATAAAAATATTGTCAGAAATTATACACCTGAAGTGAGGGAAAATCATACAAATATTGTTAAAAATATATAACTCAAGTGCGTAAAAATTATACAAAATTGTTAAAATTTATATACCTGAAGTAAGTGAAAATCGTACAAATATTTTTAGAAATTATACACCTAAAGTAAGTTGAAATAATAGAAATATTGTGAGAATTTATATATATAAAGTACATTAAAATCTTTGGAAAAAGTTTCCATATTAATATATTGATGATGTTTTTCTAACTAAAGAAGATAAACCATTAAAAAAATATTTCCATTTTCTACCAATATATTTGAAAACTGAGACCAAGAGATAGAAAAATAAATTAAAGAATACTTAGTTGAAAATGCATTCGAAAACAGATTACAAACTTTAAATTTTGAAAGTACTATAAATATACATAATCCTAATGAATTTTTAACTCCAGTAAAAACAAAAAAATTTTAAATTGTTAAAGACTATTTGAAATTACAACATGATTTTAAGATAAATTTTAATTTATATTGTGAATATAAACTACAATAAATGAAATAAATGAAAAAGCTCAAGTAACACAAAACTATACCACTTTAACAGAAATAGATTTCAAGGTAAAAGAGATATCTTAGAAAAAATATGCTGTTGTTGTTGTTGTGGTCTTCAGTCCTGAGACTGGTTTGATGCAGCTCTCCATGCTACTCTATTCTGTGCAACCTTCTTCATCTCCAGTACTTACTGCAACCTACATCCTTTTGAATCTGCTTAGTGTATTCATCTCTTGGTCTCCCTCTACGATTTTTACCCTCCACGCTGCCCTCCAATGCTAAATTTCTGATCCCTTGATGTCTCAGAACATGTCCTATCAACCGGTCCCTTCTTCTTGTCAAGTTGTGCCACAAACTCCTCTTCTCCCGAATTCTATTCAATACCTCCTCATTAGTTACGTGATCTACCCATCCAATCTTCAGCATTCTTCTGTAGCACCACATTTCAAAAGCTGCTATTCTCTTCTTGTCCAAACTATTTATCGTCCATGTTTCACTTCCATACATGGCTACACTCCATACAAATACTTTCAGAAACGACTTCCTGACACTTAAATCTGTACTCGATGTTAAGAAATTTCTCTTCTTCAGAAACGCTTTCCTTGCCATTTCAAGTCGACTACATTTCATTATCCTCGTTATGCTTTTGTTGATGTTGATCTTATATCCTCCTTTCAAGACACTGTCCATTCCATTCAACTGCTCTTGCAAGTCCTTTGCTGTCTCTGACAGAATTACAACGTCATCGGCGAACCTCAAAGTTTTTATTTCTTCTCCATGGATTTTAATACCTACTCTGAATTTTTATATCCTCTCTACTTCGACCATCACCAGTTATTTTCCTCCCCAAATAGCAAAACTTCTTTACTACTTTAAGTGTCTCATTTCCTAATCTAATTCCGTCGGCATCACCCGACTTAATTCCATTATCCTCGTTTCGCTTTTGTTGATGTTCAACTGCTGTTCCAGGTCCTATGCTGTGTCTGAAAGAATTACAATGTCATCGGCGAACCTCAAAGTTTTTATTTCTTCTCCATGGGTTTTAATACATACCCCTAATTTTTAATTCGATTCCTTTACTGCTTGCTCAATATACAGATGGAATAACAATGGGGAGAAGCTACAACCCTGTCTCACTCCCTTCTCAACCAATGCTTCCCTTTCATGCCCCTTGATTCTTATAACTGCCATCTGGTTTCTGTACAAATTGTAAATAGCTTTTCGCTCCCTGTATTTTACCCCTGTCACCTTTAGAATTTGAAAGAGAGTATTCCAGCTAACATTGTCAAAAGCTTTCTCTAAGTCTACAAATGCTAGAAACGTAGGTTTGCCTTTCCTTAATCTTTCTTCTAAGATACGTCGTAGAGTCGGTATTGCCTCACATGTTCCAACATTTCTATGGAATCCAAACTGATCTTCTCCGAGGTTGGCTTCTACCAGTTTTTCCATTTGTCTGTAAAGAATTCGCGTTAGTATTTTGCAGCTGTTACTTATTAAACTGATGGTTAGGTAATTTTCACATCTGTCAACACCTGCTTTCTTTGGGATTGTAATTATTATATTCTTCTTGAAGTCTGAGGGTATTTCGCCTGTTTCATACATCTTGCTCTCCAGATGGTAGAGTTTTGTCAGGACAGGCTCGCCCAAGGCCGTCAGTAGTTCCAATGAAATGTTGTCTACTCCCGGGGCCTTGTTTCGACTCTGGTCTTTCAGTGCTCTGTCAAACTCTTAACTCATTATCATATCTCCCATTTCATCTTCATCTACATGCTCTTCCATTTCCATAATATTGTCCTCAAGTACATCGCCCTTGTATAGACCCTCTATATACTCCTTCCACCTTTCTGCTTTCCCTTATTTGCTTAGATCTGGGTTTCCATCTGAGCTCTTGATATTCATACAAGTGGATCTCTTATCTCCAAGGTCTCTTTAATTTTCCTGTAGGCAGTATCTATCTTATCCCTAATGAGATAAGCCTCTACGTCCTTACATTTATCCTCTAGCCATCCCTGCTTAGCCATTTTGCACTTCCTGTCGATCTCATTTCTGAGACGTTTGTATTGCATTTTGCCTGCTTCATTTACTGCATTTTTATATTTTCTTCTTTCATCAATTAAATTCAATATTTCTTCTGTTACCCAAGGATTTCTACTAGCTCTCGTCTTTTTACCTACTTGATCGTCTGCTGCCTTCACTACTTCATCCCTCAGAGCAACCCATTCTTCTTCTACTGTATTTCTTTCCCCCAATCCTGTCAATTGTTCCCTTATGCTCTCCCTGAAAGTCTCTACAACCTCTGGTTTAGTCAGTTTATCCAGGTTCCATCTCCTTAAATACCCACCTTTTTGTAGTTTCTTCAGTTTTAATCTACAGTTCATAACCAATAGATTGTGGTCAGAGTCCACATCTGCCCCTGGAAAGGTCTTAAAATTTAAAACCTGGTTCCTAAATCTCTGTCTTACCACTATATAATCTATCTGTTACCTTCAAGTATCTCCTGGATTCTTACATGTATACAACCTTCTTTTATGATTCTTGAACCAAGTGTCAGCTATGATTAAGTTACGCTCTGTGCAAAATTCTACCAGATGGCTTCCACTTTCATTTCTTACCCACAATCCATATTCACCTACTATGTTTCCTTCTCTCCCTTTTCCTACTCTCGAATTCCAGTCACCCATTACTATTAAATTTTCGTCTCCCTTCACTACCTGAATAATTTCTTTTATCTCATCATACATTCCATCAATTTCTTCATCATCTGCAGAGCTGGTTGGCATATAAACTTGTAGTACTGTAGTAGGGGTGGGCTTCATGTCTATCTTGGCCACAATAATACGTTCACTATGCTGTTTGTAGTAGCTCACCTGCACTCCTATTTTCTTATTCATTATTAAACCTACTCCTGCATTACCCCTATTTGATTTTGTATTTATAACCCTGTATTCACCTGACCAAAAGTCTTGTTCCTCCTGCCACCGAACTTCACTAATTCCCACTATATCTAACTTTAACCTATCAATTTCCGTTTTTAAATTTTCTAACCTACCTGTCCAATTCAGGGATCTGACATTCCACAGTATGACCCGTAGAACACCAGTTTTCTTTCTCCTGGTAACGACGTCTTCTCGTGTAGTCACCGCCTGGAGATCCGAATGGGGGACTATTTTACCTCCAGAATATTTTACCCAAGAAGACGCCATACTCATTTAACCATACAGTAAAGCTGCATGCCGTTCGCAGTACCAACACAGCAAGGCCATTTTGGTTGGTGTTACAAGGCCAGATCAGTCAATCATCCAGACTGTTGCCCCTGCAACTACTGAAAAGGCTGCTGCCCTTCTTCAGGAACCACACGTAGGTCTGACCTCTCAACAGATACCCCTCCATTGTGGTTGCACCTATGGTATGGCCATCTGTATCGCTGAAGCACACAAGCCTCCCCACCAACGACAAGGTCTATAGTTCGTGGGGGGGGGGGGGTGGTACATGTGCACATGTTGTTGAATTTTATGTGTTGTATGGTTTATCCCATACGGGTTTCGCCTTCTCCTGTTCTAAGGCATCATTAGTGGGATCTATAACGATACAGTTTTGTTAGTTATAGATTATCAAACAGTTCACTTGGCGATTTTTTGTAAAAAAGTAATTACTTACGATTTGCTGATCTGCATTTCCTCACATCTGGCTTGGAGGTCGCACTACCACATTTCTCGCTGCTATATATTCACTTCTTTGTGTTCTCGCCATCCACGTACTGTTCACCATGTTTCTCACTCATTTTGTGGTGGACTATTGTTCCTTTGTCACTCGATAAAACTATTTCGTCGTACACTTCTTTTCACAGTGTAAATATTGCGACTCCATTACGTGTTTCATCTTCTTCGGTATGTTTACCTATTTGTTGCCAACCTAACGAAGTATATGTTCGTTACTAACTTCAGTTTATGATGTTTATACCGTGTGTGTGTGTGTTTTGTGTGTGTGTGTGTGTGTGTGTGTGTGTGTGTGTGTGTGTGTGTGTGTGTGTGTTTGAGTGAGAGAGAGGGGGGGGATGGAGCCGATTTTTTTTCTCAGGGTGGAGGTGGGGTGTGGCGGGTGTACTAGGTGTTAGCGAGTGGCTGAAAACTTTGGTGACAGCTGTTTTGACTTTTTGTTTCAATATTCTGGGGAGGGGTCATTGATGAGTTTGTGTCAGGATGTTGGGTCCTATTACTGTTACATCATTACATTGGACAGTATTATTATATTTACCCTTTTTGCAAACATTATTCTATTATATTATCTATAAGTGCAAATAATGAATTGCTTGGTATGTGTACTTGGTCATTCAACAGGTCTTTCCCCACTGCTTTGGTTTTATGTATGTGGTAATTTTCTTGCATGGTAAGAAGGTGTTTTTCATTGTTGATCGTAATTATTTTCATGTCATCTTCTCTAGTGTTTGGTTTGTGGTCATTTTCTCTTAGGTTTTCTGCAAATGTGGAGCGGTTTGTCCCATATTTCCATGCTCTCATGTGTTCCTTGTATCTGACATCAAATGTTCTCCCTGTTTGCCCTATGTATGTGCCTTCAGAAGTGTTACACTGTAACTGTTACACTGTAACCTGCTTTCTGGTATATGTCTCTGTTTTTTGTCGGTTTTGGGTTGTATTTTTGTATTGTAATAGGAGCAGGTGACGTGGTCGCGGTTGTAGGACGTGGCCGGGTAGAAGAAGGTGGCTGTTTTTAGCAATCTTCCTCTTTATTTTTGCTTCTTCCAATACATTTTCCGGTAGCTCAGCCCCACCGCTCGTGTCGTGGTGGAGACGTGCTGATGCACGCAGTCTGGGGAACGCGACGCCACGCTCTGTCGGCAGCTGAGCAGGCGGTAGGAGGTTAGCGGCACGCGGCGCGGCCCATCTCGCGGACGCGGCGATTCGTGACGACGCCGGGACTCACTGGTGCAGCAGCGGGCAACGCCCCCCGCAGGCCAGTCCTTCGGGACAGCGTCACTGACGACGACGACGTGACAGCGACCGAACGCCCAGTCGGTCGAACCGAATGCCGACGCCCACCTCTGATGCCCTTAAATAGTGCAGACCGCTGCTGAATCCGCCGGTTACGCGGCGGCGTGTTTATTAGAAGGTTCTCGATGAGTTGGCTAACGTAACCGCGCCACATGCGGCCCGCGCCTGCGTAATTCTGCTAATGCTGCGTTCTGACGGCTGCCGCGCACGTACACACACACCGATGCTCGTTGCAAAACTGTATCACCTGCATAACGCGCCGGCCAGCCTTCGTCTGCCGTTTGCCGTGATGCTGTCGCATCGCCCACTGAAACACACTAAATCACGCACCGTATTGCCTAAAAATAACCCCTTGTCCTCTACAGTATAGAATTTTCTGTTGTGTATGCTATATTTATTCCCAGTCTTTTGAAAATGCAGGCCTGCCGCGGTGGTCTCGCGGTTCTAGGGGCTCAGTCTGGAACCGCGCGACTGCTACAGTCGTAGGTTCGAATCCAGATGACCGCAGCTGTTAAGTCCCATAGTGCTCAGAGCCATTTGAACCATTTTTTTTAAATTCTGGTGATTTTATTAGTGAGTTTTGTTTGTATGCCATTGTGCACCATCTTGTGTTTTCTTTCATCTTTTTCTGATTATCCTGTGTAGTTGTTGTGGGACTGTATGTTTGTGTTTGGTTCTGTTGTGTTGTTGTCTGTCGTTTGGAGCTTCCTGCTTATACTTAACTTTTAATTTTCTTGTTTAGCTTTGTAACTGTGTTATTAATGTAAAGATTATTTTGTGCTATCTGCATTATTATGTCCAGTTCTTTTTGGTAGCTTTCTTTGGAGAGTGGTACTGTGTTGAGTCTATGGAGCATGTGTCGAAGTGCTGCCTTTTGTGTGTGGGTGGTTCGATGATTGGGGAATAATAAAGTCTGTTGCTGTGGGTTTACGGTAAATTTCAATCATATGCTTATTGTTTTCATTTTTGATTTTTGTATCCAGAAAGTTAATTTGGTTGTTCTGTTCTTCTTCAATTGTGAATTTTTTATTTTTATGTATCTTGTTGATGTCAGTATGTAGTTTTTCAATTTTTGTTTGTGGTTCATCTATTAAGCAAAGGATGTCATCCATATATCTGAACCAATATAATATGTTGTATTCTTTTGCTACTATTTTTTTTAAAAATGATCAGTTCAATGTGGTTTACAAAAATACTTGCTAAGGCTCCTGAAACTGGGGACCACATTGGCAATCCATTTTCTCGTAAATGAAATTCATTATTGTACTGGAAGTAATTTTGTTCTGTTATGGGCTTTATTAGTGTGCATAATTCCTTAATCTGTTCGTCAGGGAGTTGACTATAAGTTTTTAGGATCTCATCTATAATTTCTATTTTTTCTGGTACTGTTATGCTGGAATACATGTTTTCTATATCAAATGAAAGGAGTGGTGTTCTGTCTGGGATTTTTATATCTTTTAGTTGTTGTATTAGGTGTGTAGTGTTTTTAATGTTTCTGACTTCTTGCACTTTGAAATTTTCAGACAGTATTGTATCCCGCAAGCTTGTAAGTGGGGGATTATCTGAAATCCAGTATTGACCTCACAGGAAAGTTCGGTTTGTGGATTTTTTGTTGGTTTAAGAGGACTGGTGCAGTGGGACTGATCTGAGTCAACTTCCTTTTCTCTGTGTTATCCAGTATGATATCAATATTTTTTCGAGTGTCTTTTACTTTTGTCTGGAATCTCGTTGTTGGATCTGATTTTAATTTTGAAATGTAATTTTGTAAGATGAATTCTTGTATTTTTTCAATATATTGTTCTTTGACTACCAGTACTACGGTGTTCTCCTTGTCTGCTTTTGAAATAATAACATTTTCGTTTATAAGTTTTCTTCTGAGTTCTCTGAGTGTTACACATTCTGTGTTTTTTGTTGTTTTGTGTTGTTGTGTTTTTATACTGGTTATCATATTCAGGATTTCTTTTTTCTCTAGTTAATCCAATGTTGACACGGCTATTTTCATTCCTATCTTCCCTTGTCGAAACGTTTTCTGCTTCTATAATTAGATTTTCTAAGTAATCTTCATCTACTTCTGAATTTACATTATATTTCAATCCTTTCTCCAACAGCTGTCTTTCTTTATTGCTTAACTGTGTGTAAGATTTACTAATCTTAGTAGAATTTGTGTGTGTGTTTTTCTTGGCTGTGTGCAAAGATATTATGTTGTGACTGGAGTTTTTTGAGTTGGTTGATTTTCTTCTATGAACTGTTTCGATTCTTTGTACAGCAGTTTTCGTTTGCTTTTCGACCTTGTTGACCAGATGGGAGAAACCTGTCATATTACTTATGGTGTCTGCGAGTTGTAAATGTGTCTTATACAACTCGTAATTTAAAGCTTGTTTTTTAGAGTATAGGGATTAGATCTCGTATTTTAACCCTATTTTCAGAGCAGCATGCATTGCTTTTTGGGCGCTGGGTGAACTGTTTGTAATGTTTACTTTGATGTATTTAGGTAAAAGATCGTTACATTTGCATATGTTGTTGAATTTTATGTGTTGTATAGTTTTATGGATGTTCAAATGAAGTCTTCTGAATTTCTGATGTAGGCCACATGGAAATTCCTGGCATGGCGTGAATAACAAGTTTGTTTGTGTGGCCATCCTACGCAGCAAGCATATAAATACTTGTTTTGCAAATCAAACTGCCTTTTCCTGCAGCTAGTTACTTTATTTATCCCATACGCGTTTCACCTCCTCCTGTTCTAAGGCATCATCGGTGGGAACTATAACGATAATGGTTTTTTAGTTATAGATTATCAAACAGTTCACTTTGCGATTTTTTTAAAAAAAGTAATTACTTATGATTTGCTGATCTGCGTTTCTTCACATCTGGTCTGGAGGTCGCACTACCACTTTTCTCACTGCCATATATTCACATCTTTGTGTTCTCGCCAACCACACACTGTTCACCATGTTTCTCACTCATTTTGTGGTGGACTGTTGTTCCTTTGTCACTCGATAAAACTGTTTCATCGTACACTTACTTTTCATAGCGTAAATATTGCAACTACATTACGTGATTCATCTTCTTTGGTATGTTCACCTATGTGTTACCAACCTTACAAAGTATATGTTCGTTACTAACTCCTATTTATGATGTTTATACTGTATGTGTGTGTATGTGTGTGTGTGTGTGTGTGTGTGTGTGTGTGTGTGAGTGAGAGAGAAAGGGGATACAGCCGTGTTTTTTTCTGAGGGGGGTTATGGTGGGTGTACTAGCTGTTAGCCAGTGTCTGAATACTTTGGTGACAGCTGTTTTGACTTTTCGTGTCAATATTCTGCGGAGGGATCATGGATGCATGAGTGTAAAGATGTTGGGTCCTATTATTATTACATTGGACAGTATTATTATATTTATCCTTTTTGCAAACATTATTCTATTATCAGGTTGCCCTCCATGGGGTGGGTATTCACAATGACTGTGGTTGTATTGAGTTAGATGGAGCAGCAATCAGTCATGGAATTAAGTTGCTTTAATATGACATTTATAGTCACAACACGGATCAGATTTTGACCTGTGTCAGGTCATTATCAATGCAGTGCGGAATTGTAGCAGTTGTTCGTGCTCAAGTGAATGCTTACACAGTTCAACCATTATTCTATTATATCATCTATTAGTGTGAATAATGAATTGCTTGGCATGTGTAGTTGGTCATTCAACAGGATTTTCCCCTCTGATTAGGTTTTATGTATGTGGTAATTTTCTTGCATGGTCAGAAGGTGTTTTTTATTGTTGATTGCAATTATTTTTATGTCATCTTCTCTAGGGGTTGGTTTGTGGTCATTTTCTCTTACGTGTTCTGCAAATGTGGAGTGGTTTGTCCCATATTTCCATTCTCTCATGTGTTCCTTGTATCTGACATCAAATGTTCTCCCTGTTTGCCCTATGTATGTGCCTTCACAAGTGTTACACTGTAACTGGTATACACTTGCTTTCTGGTATATGACTCTGCTTTTCTGTCAGTTTTGGACCGCATTTTTGTATAGAACTGTCTGTTGTGTATGCTATGTTTATTCCCTGTACTTTGAAAATGTTGGTGATTTTATGGGTGAGTTTGTGTTTGTATGCCATTGTGTGCCATCTTGTGTTTTCTTTCTTCTTTTTCTGATTATCATGTGTAGTTGTTATGGGACTGTGTGTTTGTGTTTGGTTCTGTTGTGTTGTTGTCTGTCGTTTGGAGCTTCCTGTTTTTATTTTACTTTTAACTTGGTTGTTTAGCTTTGTGACTGTGTTATTATTGTAACCATTATTTTGTGCTATCTGCATTATTATGTCCAGTTCTTTTTGGTAGCTTTCTTTGGAGAGTGGTACTGTGTTGAGTATATGGAGCATGTGTCGAAGTGCTGCTTGCTTTTGTGTGTGGGTGGTTCGATGATTGGGGAATAATAAAGTCCGTTGCTGTGGGTTTACGGTAAATTTCAGTCATATGGTTATTGTTTTCATTTTTTATTTTTATATCCAGAAAGTTAATTTGGTTGTTTTGTTCTTTTTCAATTGCGAATTTTATATTTTTATGTATCTTGTTGATGTCAGTATGTAGTTTTTCAATTTTTGTTTGTGGTTCATCTATTAAGCAAAGGATGTCATCCATATACTTGAACCAATATAATATGTTGTATTCTTTTGCTACTATTTTTTTGAAAATGATCAGTTCAATGTGGTTTACAAAAATACTTGCTAAGGCTCCTGAAACTGGGGACCACATTGGCAATCCATTTTCTCATAAATGAAATTCATTATTGTACTGGAAGTAATTTTCTTCTGTAATGGGCTTTATTAGTGTGCATATTTCCTTAATCTGTTCATCAGGGAGTTGGCTATACGTTTTCAGGTTCTTATCTACAATTTCTGTTGTTTCTGGTACTGGTATGTTGGAATACATGTTTTCTATACCAAATGAGAGGAGTGTTGCTGTGTCTGGGATTTTAATATCTTTTATTTAATGTATTAGGTGTGTAGTGTTTTTAATGATTCTGGCTCCTTGTACATGGAAATTTTCAGAAAAAAATCGTCTATATTCCCTCTCTCTTTCACTGATACACACTCACACAAATGGTATAAATATCACAAATAGAAGTTGGTAACGAACATATACTTCGTATGGTTGGCAACAAATAGGTAAACATACCAAAGAAGATGAAACATGTAATGGAGTCGCTGTAAAAATAAGTGTACGACGAAATACACTCCTGGAAATTGAAATAAGAACACCGTGAATTCATTGTCCCAGGAAGGGGAAACTTTATTGACACATTCCTAGGGTCAGATACATCACATGATCACACTGACAGAACCACAGGCACATAGACACAGGCAACAGAGCATGCACAATGTCGGCACTAGTACAGTGTATATCCACCTTTCGCAGCAATGCAGGCTGCTATTCTCCCATGGAGACGATCGTAGAGATGCTGGATGTAGTCCTGTGGAACGGCTTGCCATGCCATTTCCACCTGGCGCCTCAGTTGGACCAGCGTTCGTGCTGGACGTGCAGACCGCGTGAGACGACGCTTCATCCAGTCCCAAACATGCTCAATGGGGGACAGATCCGGAGATCTTGCTGGCCAGGGTAGTTGACTTACACCTTCTAGAGCACGTTGGGTGGCACGGGATACATGCGGACGTGCATTGTCCTGTTGGAACAGCAAGTTCCCTTGCCGGTCTAGGAATGGTAGAACGATGGGTTCGATTACGGTTTGGATGTACCGTGCACTATTCAGTGTCCCCTCGACGATCACCAGTGGTGTACGGCCAGTGTAGGAGATCGCTCCCCAAACCATGATGCCGGGTGTTGGCCCTGTGTGCCTCGGTCGTATGCAGTCCTGATTGTGGCGCTCACCTGCACGGCGCCAAACACGCATAAGACCATCATTGGCACCAAGGCAGAAGCGACTCTCATCGCTGAAGACGACACGTCTCCATTCGTCCCTCCATTCACGCCTGTCGCGACACCACTGGAGGCGGGCTGCACGATGTTGGGGCGTGAGCGGAAGACGGCCTAACGGTGTGCGGGACCGTAGCCCAGCTTCATGGAGACGGTTGCGAATGGTCCTCGCCGATACCCCAGGAGCAACAGTGTCCCTAATTTGCTGGCAAGTGGCGGTGCGGTCCCCTACGGCACTGCGTAGGATCCTACGGTCTTGGCGTGCATCCGTGCGTCGCTGCGGTCCGGTCCCAGGTCGACGGGCACGTGCACCTTCCGCCGACCACTGGCGACAACATCGATGTACTGTGGAGACCTCACGCCCCACGTGTTGAGCAATTCGGCGGTACGTTCACCCGGCCTCCCGCATGCCCACTATACGCCCTCGCTCAAAGCCCGTCAACTGCACATACGGTTCACGTCCACGCTGTCGCGGCATGCTACCAGTGTTAAAGACTGCGATGGAGCTCCGTATGCCACGGCAAACTGGCTGACACTGACGGCGGCGGTGCACAAATGCTGCGCAGCTAGCGCCATTCGACGGCCAACACCGCGGTTCCTGGTGTGTCCGCTGTGCCGTGCGTGTGATCATTGCTTGTACAGCCCTCTCGCAGTGTCCGGAGCAAGTATGGTGGGTCTGACACACCGGTGTCAATGTGTTCTTTTTTCCATTTCCAGGAGTGTAGTTTTATCGAGTGACAAAAGAACAATAGTTCACCACAAAAATGGGTGAGAAACATGGTGAACAGTGTGTGGATGGCGAGAACACAAAGATGTGAATATATGGCAGTGAGAAAAGTGGTAGTGCGACCTCCAGCCCAGATGTGAGGCAATCGTAAGTAATTACTTTTTTTAAAAAAATCACAAAGTGAACTGTTTGATAATCTATAACTAACAAAACTGTATCGTTATAGGTCCCACTGATGATACCTTAGAAGAGGAGAAGGCGAAACGCATATGGGATAAATAAAGTGACTAGCAGCAGGAAAAGGCAGTTTGATTTGTAAAACAAGTAATTATATACTTGCTGCAGAGGATGGCCACACAAATAAACTTGTTAGAATTACTGTTGTTTTTAAATCGAGAAGTAAAGGAAAAGTGTGCATCATCAGGCTTCCAATATATGGTTTTGCAATGACGCTCCCACCACACTACACTCACAGTTGTACTCAAATTCCATGAATTCTGAAACGATGAAGGATTGTTTCTGATTATTTGTGAGCTCTTTCATGTTCATTGTTTCCAAAGACACAGCATTGCATTTGTAAAATTTAGGCCACCATTGTTTGAAAGCCAGTACAAACTCTGTTGAAACAACTTTAACCTGGTATTTGTTAAAGGTACTTGCAGCAACAATAAATTCTACAAACTGCATGATGCTATAAATCCTATCGACAGCTCGAATTTTCCTCTTACTTACTGCAAAGTCCCTGTCACAGGGTAAGAATGAGTGGCCTCTGACTGGGAAATAGTGATAACTTCTGAGTAAACGCTGAGATGCTGAAACTGCCATGAGGGGCCTGACCAAAGTGCTATTCTTATTCTGCCCTGGGCATCCATCTGAAAGTATATGCGGGTATTTTATGTTTGGTGGCAACTCGTTTCGTATGTAATCCAGCAGAAACGTGCAGACTTCATTGGGACCCTTCTTTGCTACACCTTCGTGATAAATGTAGAATGTTGCATATCCTGTCTTCAGGTTGTGGATATTGAATACCTTAACAATGAGTTGCCGAAGGTAGAAAACTTCCTGAACTGGAATGGTAGGAAAGGACAGATTTTGCATAAAATCTGTGGCAATACCTGCAACATCCTCTTCTTTTTGACAGAATACTTGTACTTCACGAATATGAGCAGAAAACTTTGCAGCCCGAGTTTATGAACCATCATTTCTGCAGTGCAACCCTTTTAGACTTTTCATTCATTTTTTTTCGTAATTTATTTTGAAGCGCTTCACAAGTACCACATGTATCAACTTGTGGTCGACCAAATGTAAGTGAAAAACGTTCTTCCAATATTTTTAAATAAAATTCGTACATAATATTAGTTGCTTGGGGATGTCGTAATCTGAACTGCTCATGCATTATTTTGACATTAAATTGCCTATTTAAATAGCGCTATTCTCTTGTGCCATAGTGAGTTATTTTTTGGGTATAGCAATTTATGTGATCAATTATCAGACTTAGTTCTGCACCACCGATTTGATTTCCTGGTGCAGTTTTACCCCTCTGGTCACTAGGCGACTTTCCACAAGCAAGTAGATTGCTTATCCTCCTTACCCTTTGGTATGTGACACCATGGACACTTAAGAAAGCTTTCTTGCATACCTCTGATCGTCCAGTGCTGGAATTAATAAAATACTGAAAATTGTTGCATCTTGGTTTTCATTTCCCTCTTTCTGTTACTGTTCTTCGTCTTCTGGAAATATTACCTACAGTAATCAGCCCTTGGAGATAAGAATCTTGTGCGTCCTTTGATGTCATGTTGTAGAAAAGTGAAAATACTACATTTCTTTCCTCTTCAGGAATTCTTCCAAAGTAGTTTCCACGGCATCTACAAAATTACACAGATATTTCTGTCATGCAATAAATCATTAGTTTACTATTTTAGTGATGTATAACCTCCCGTATTAGAACATTACTTACTTGCAGTCCACAACAATGTTTTTCTTTGAAACTAACTTTCCACTGTAGTTTTTGTACTCTAAACCTTTAATCCGCGACCTATTTATGATTTCACACTGATACTCAACATTCTTTACACCTTTTTTCCTCTTTCTAGTTTCACCACCATCATGTACTGTACATCCATATCTTCCCTGTTCAACATTGCTGTGCTTCACAAAGAAAAACTGTACGAACAGAGAGATGATATTACACAACAGGCTAGCCAACATTGGCACTAGTCCTGGACAAGTGTTCTTTCTCTACTCACTCATAACATCGGGATCTTGTTTGTCCCATTAAGAATGATGGATAAATGTTGTTTCTGCATTCATTCGATAGAGGGAGCGCCATAACATGGAAATCAGCTCTTAACTTCATTTGAAACGTCCCCTTTGAAAAATTTATACATGACTGTGCTTAACCTGACACACAATATTTTGTTAGCGCAACGCAATCTGACTTTCAATAATCCCTACAAAAGAATGGCCTTGACTAACATTAAGCTATGCATTTCACAAATCGCTTACCTCACAAAAATCTTGGTTACTCGAACTACTGCAATACAGCGAGCGCCACTACTGCCAGCTAAATAAAAGATTCAAACTACGGAAGGCACTAACTACTGATAGGGATAGTTAGCAAATGAAAGATTTTAATAGAGAACAAACAATGTATTTACCTTAATAGTCATAATATATATAGCAGTTCATGACAAATTACAAAACTCCGCCATCTCTCTCCCCACATCCACCACTGCTGGCGGCTCACCTCCAACTGTCCAACGCTACGTGCTGTTCACAGCCAGCTGCCTAACACTACAATGGCGAGTATTACAACAATGCAAAGCAGCCACAGACTGCACACAGCACAGCCAGTGATTTTCATACAGAGGTGGTGTTACCAATAAGAAAACCTAAACAGCCTACTTACATAGCCCCAATGCTCCCCACAAAAAATTTTACAAATTGTTTTGGGCAGTGGCCAATAATGATTTGATAAAATTTTTCATAATTATAATAACAAAGATATCAAAGGCACATACTTATTCATACAATGTTGGTCAAAAGCTAAAATTTTCTCACAGTCCATAAAGACAGTCCTGATTCGTCACAGTAAAATTACAGTGTTTTTCTTTTTTTTTCAAAGTCTGAACAGTAAAAGAGAATGCACACAGAAGTAGTGGATTTCAATGCAGTCTTGAAGAAGTAGTGTTGTCCTTCCAATGGAAAGACAGTGCTGACTCCCGACATGCATACAAGTAATGGATCACAACAGAGCAAACCCACAGCAGAGTCATTCGAAGTTTTGAAGAATATTGGTAGGTAGGTCATCACATAGCAGACCCACTATAGTCTTGGTAGAGAGTATGGTATAGGTGGGCCACCAAAGGTGCAGATCCACTACAGTCCTTGTAGAAATAATGGTACTGATGAATAATTAAAGGTGTAGACCCACTGTAGTCCTTGTAGAAATAATGGTATTGGTGGATCACCAAAGGTGTAGACCCACTGTAGTCCTTGCAGAGATGGCCAGCAGCCATCTGTTGTGACTGTGCAGGTACACAATCACCATTGAGGAGTCTTGTAGATAATATAGCAAGTCCATAACCACCACTTGTGCACTCACAAAGTGTTTGGAATTGTCCTTAGAACTAGCAATGCTGTTATCCAGTCCCTTGCTGAATTATTAACACATCTGCAAACACTAACAGTCCCTGCTTCTCACATATTGTCCATATACTATGACCAACAGAAACGTGTGCAGTGAAATGTAACTTACAAGTTAATAATATGATGAACTGGTGACAATTACAATTTTATAACATAAAAATACAATAACAAAGAAACAGAAAACATCATTAAAAACATAGCAACACAGATAACATTTGTAGTAATACAGGCTTTACAAAAGAATAAAAATATACCTATACATCAGTGTTACAAAAATAATGACATAAGTACATACATAAAGATCAGAATAACTTTTGAAACATCAACTTCACATATGAGCATTAAAACAAAGCAGAATAAATAATGTCTCAACATCTTTACAAAGTAAATAACATAGTATTAGAAAAATTCTACAACATAGCTCTCATCAGCTAAACACATAAAGACAGGAAAAACACAAATACACAAGGGAACACAAACACATAGTGGGATAACACAAGGAAAGGACAGGGTTTGTTTTACTGCAGTATTTTGCATGGAGATCTCCCTTTGTTCATCATTATTCCCAAAAGTACTATCTAAGCCTGCTTTCGTATTCTGTTCACATCCTCTTTCAAAATAGCTTTTCTCCACTGTACACTACTTTTTTTTTTTTTTGGCCAAAACATTTTCTTATATCTTCTCAATGCATTTTTTCCAATTCATCATAGTTAGTTTCTTATATAGTCTACCCCCTCTTAAGCTAACTTAAATCTACTGAGCTCAGATGCCAAACTAAGGGACGAGGCAATGCAGCAGCACAAAACAATTAACGCAAACAACAATGAAAAAAATGGAAATTTGCAAAGCTAGCTACAGTAAATCTAAATTACCAAGCAATTCACATTACAACTAATATGAGGCAATGCACAGCAAACAAGAAAAATAAATCTGGCTTAGCAGAGTAACACAAATCCAAATTCAGTAACACTATGCCTGGCAAAAAGCAGCAGTAAATGCTATAACGTATACCTAAGCATGACAAAGCTCAAGCAGAAAAAATAGTACACCAAAGATAACAATGCAGATAAGGGAAGTGTATAATCACATCTTAATGTCTAAGTAATTAAAGTGGTGCACCATAAGAAGTTATTCTACCAAAAAAGTTACCAAGTACTTGAAAAGAAAATTATGAATGCAGTTCCTGAGAAGGTAAATGTCATTTTGTGCTCCCTCATTTTTTTAAAAAAATTATTATTTACTCGATCTGTAGACAGAAAATATTTATATTAGTACATCTATAAAATTTTATTTTAACCAATGCTGCAGTGCAGCTAGAAACTAGATATTAAACAAAATGAGTAAATAAATACATAAAGCAAGCCATATGGCATTTCTCTCAACAAGCAAGACAATAGCCGTGAAATGTTTCTCATCGTTTCATTAGGCATTTTAGTAAATATCATAAATTAAGAGCTCCACAGTGTAATCATATGTTTTCAAGTTCGAGCGTGTCGTATTTGCGATGCTTTCTACAAAGGAATGTCAATAGCGAGGATAATGGCCCCTTTTTTTTCTCTCCACCTAATGGCTTTCTTTTGTCAGACGACTATCTCAGAGCTGGGCGCTCAAAACGCATTACGTCAAGGTCACTTACCTTTCTTGCTGAAATATTTACGACGGCAGTTTCCACTACAGTGACAGTCTCATATAAAAATATTTCACAGGTCAAGAGTTTGGGTTACATATCTGTAGAAAGAAAATCCTATAAATATAACAGCGTCCAAAAAATTTTCGCCAGCATTGTGATACATTCACACATATACACACATTTCATAACTCTTGAAATACGATTCTTGGTTTCCAACAACCTTCTTCACAAATCAGAGTCCCTAACCACTACTCATTATTCCTTACCTTATTCGTCGACTCTTCTTCAATATTTCATCATTACAGATACGTAGCATAATCAAATAACTCATATAGCATTAGCTTACTGATCATAAACATACCTCAGCAGCATAATACACATCGTCGTTGTAATAATATCATAACATCTCAGTCAATTCTCAAAATCGTCGTAGCTTCCTCCAATAATTTCAAAACCTAAAAAAAATTCTCTCCTCATTTCAGTAGTGTCATCTACCTCAAACGTACTTTAAAAATCATGATCCCATAAGAAATACGACATTCAAAGCTCTCATAGTATCACAATGGTTCCGAAAAATATGAGCATTTCACAAAGTACAGACAAAATACAATTTCATAAGTGTGAAGTTACCCAACTGTGAAATTGCGTAAACATGTGTCACTGATGTAGTAAAAAAAATGTTTATCTCTCAGTTAAATGATCAGATAGCTGTGTAATTTGTGTGTTACAGAAATATGGTACTGATGTGTAAAGTTGTATAAGCAAATACCATATTAGCTAGGGCTCCTTGTGCTTGCCAAACACATGATACACAAAGTAAGCGTGTACCCCCCTGAGGATTAATGTAATTATACCCTCAGGTGTTACAGATTATTGCAATGGAATAATGTGTATCACGGAAAACTTTCTTTGTAATTCAAAAACCTTTAAAAATAAATGTTTTAAGTATAAAATTAATCACTCAAATACATGTACTGTAGCGCTAAACTGTGCGTCTTGTTGTAAGATAATCTCTGTGGAAATGTCGTATAGATATCTTAGTTATTACGCTTATTGCCATGATGAAGAAAGTACTGTGCTGTAACGTATTGTTGTGCTACGGAAAAGGCAGTCTCATTGTAGCTATACCACAAAAGTTACTACTAAAACATGTTTTACTTTCCAGAAGAATACAGAAAAACTGTGCAGATATAAAGCACATACAGCACAAAAGCAACAATGTAAATTGTGTCACACATTAGTAGCGTCGTAATATAATTGTGTAGCTGTCAAAGAAACCAAGTGCTAAGTCATCTTTAATCCCACAGAAAGTACTTCAAATAAAGAATGTCTTTTCAAGTAAACCAAAATGTTGCATAAAAATCTCATTAGCAGTACCAGTATATGTTCTAAGCATGTAAGTCTTATAGTCGTTACGTAATCGTGTAACTAACAAGCAAGAATGCACACACACAATAACACTGTGTCGTCTGTTCACAATAACAATGCATTCGTAATTTCTGTTTAAAAATGTTCCCTAGGTTCTTGACTGGATATTTAACTTCAAACATTGTTGTATATTAACAGATTCTAAGTCTGACAAAGCATACTAGTAATGTAAAGTGAAAAGTTTTATGGCAAAGACAAAGTTAAAAAGCAGACTATCTTTCAATAAACGGTTTTACAAGTGAAATGTGGTGCAATCCTTTACTCTTCCTAGTACGCAGAGTTTCAACTTCAAAGCAATTATCATGTTGTATACGTCGGTAAGGAATGCTAAAATTTGCTCAAAGTTAGCGTCTATGTTATTTTTCCCTGAGCCAGCGGGCGCAGGTGGCTGCCTGCGGTGCGAGTCATTGTCTGTCTCTTTTTTGGCGCGCGCCGTTATTGGGATTAGGAGACCTAACTTCTACAAATTCACTCTGACGAGAAGGCCCTGCCCTGTTTAAATCCCGCCAGTTCTGATGCAATTCAGGTCTGTCGTTACGATTATATCGTCTGTCGTCATGTCGGTAGATGCCATAGTTTCTTTCTTGTCGGTCACGTGGTGGAGAATTTCTCCCTGAATCGTAACTGTGCGCCGAACTGTTGCCTCTGAAGTTATTCTGCCTCCCTTGATAATAATTGTTTTGGTTCCCATATTGTCTGTTTCTCTGATTGTCTCTGTGATAGTCACTACCGCGGAGAGGTGATCTTTCCCTTTAATTATTACTACTCTGCCAACGGTTGTCATACGGGTGGTGTCTGTTTTGGTCACGATTTGTGTTGTGAGAATAGCCTTGTCGTGTCCAGTTATTATTTCTGTCGTCACGGAATTGTGACGGATGTGACCTGTAGTGATTGTTTTCCTGTTTTCTCATCCCGCGACTGTCTGTGTCAATTTCTAATTCTTGTAACAGTCCCTGAAAAGCTTCAATGTCGTCTTTGCAACGTCCTGCTAAAATAATATGTCGTAAATGTTCAGGCAATTTGAGTAAGTAAATGCGGATGAGTTCTGAGGGGCTGTATGGGTTTGAAAGATACTGATTCTTATGCAACATGTCTTCAAAATATTTGACAAGACTGGAAAATTCAAATTGTTCAAAGTGTTTCATCATCATGATGCTATGTTTTACTCGGTCTTGTGTAGCTTGAGACCAATATGCTGAGAGGAAGGTACGATAAATATCTCCTTCACTGTGACAATCGTGAATGACCGATCGCATTCTTACAGCTGGTTCATTCTCTAAATAGCCACACATAAATTCTAATCTGTGCTCCAATGACCAGTTGCGAGGAAAACAATGAGAGAATTGATGAAGCCACGCTTGTGGATGAATGTCGTTGCCAGAAATCTTAAATGTTTTGAATTTACGTGTAGTAATGAACAGCTTATAGTCAAAATCATCGTGTCGGCGAGTCGCATATCGGTCATTGTTAGGTCGTGTCGGCAGTTCCATCTCAAAATTCGGTGCACATTGCCAGTTTCTTTCATAACTTCCGAAATGCCCTGTGTTATTATTTTGCGTCTTTTCCGTATTTCTAAGTCCCTCTTCCCATGTTGGAGCGCGAGTGTCCTCTGAAATTTGTAATTTTTGTATTACTTGTGCCAACTGATCTTGTACTTCCCGGATTTCTCTTTTGTACTGTATATTAATTTGATTCTGATTTTGTTTGAGTTTCTTAATTTGTTCATACTCTTCTGTGTCAGTGATGGCTACAGGTCTTGTGTCATTCAGATCATCATCTACCTTTGCAGATAAGTTAGTGAACTGATCCGAAAGTTCGGCTACTTTCTCCGATAGTGTACTTATTTCCTCAGTGTGTTTTTCTGAACGAAGTTTCAGAGTATCTACTGCGTCCTTTAAGTTTTCCTGAGTTTTTGCAAGTTGCGTAACCGAATCGGTAGATGCAACTGAGTCAAATTTAGCTTGCAAGGTCTCATGATTTTCATGAACAATAGTTTGCAGTTCTTTTATGGCTGCTTCGTGATTCTGTAATGCATGTTCATGCCGCGAAAAAATAGATTGAAAAAGCTCACAAATTTGAGTTTTTACGTCATTACAGACTTTTTGACATTTCGATTCAATGTTATGTAACTCAGTAGTTAAATCTTCACGTGTTTGTTCAAGAGTTTGTTCCAATGAGTCTAACTTTTTACGATTTTGTTCCACTGTGTCTAACTTTTTAAGATTTTGTTCCACTGTGTCTAACTGTTGCTGTGTTTGTCTCTGATTTTGTTCCATTGTGTCTAACTTTTCAAGCTTTTGTCCCATTTGTTGCATTAATTGTAATAACAATGCACTGGTGTCTGAAACATGTTCCTCATTGCTTTTCGGCAGTGAATTTGCACCGGCAACATTCACATTTTGACAAGCGGAAAATGTGTCGTGACTCATTTGAGAAAACGGTGAGGACGCAAAACCTGAATCTACAGTATTTGCAAAATTGTGTCCTGTCATTTCGGATTCCTGAGGCGAGCTGTTGCCAAGCGATCGATCGATAATGCTTCCCTGTTCACTAATTGTTTCACTGCCTACACCATTGTTTGCCGCCCGCTCCATTTCCCTATGCACAATTACCAAGTTACTATGTTGAACATTAGTTAATTCATTACACGGTGGCGCTAACACACTGCTTTCGTCTTCACTGTCATTTCTCAGTTTACTTTGGAGCCTAGTATTACATTTCTCACACACCATTATTGTCACAATATTTCACACGATAACACAGAAAAGCACAATTTGAAGAGCAAAAATAAGAGAACACATTAACATAGTACTGAAAATAATATCTAGTTAATTGCAAGCGCAGCTGCGAAATACTTGGTGCAAATCTACATGCATGCCACAATTGTTTTACTGTACAAGAATGAAAAACTACAACTACAATTACGCGTTACACAAACAACAAGAAAAAATCAGAAGATTCCAGTGAGGTATCCTCGGCTAAGGGTCGACATATGAAACGTCCCCTTAGAAAAATTATACAAGACTGTGCTTAACCTGACACACAATATTTTGTTAGCGCAACGCAATCTGACTTTCAATAATCCCTACAAAAGAATGGCCCTGACTAACATTAAACTATGCATTTCACAAATCGCTTATCTCACAAAAATCTTGGTTACTCGAACTACTGCAATACAGCGAGCGCCACTACTGCCAGCTAAATAAAGGTTCAAACTACGAAAGGCACTAACTACTGATAGGCATAGTTAGCAAATGAAAGATTTTAATAGAGAACAAACAATGTATTTACCTTAATAGTCATAATATATATAGCAGTTCATGACAAATTACAAAACTCCGCCATCTCTCTCCCCACATCCACCACTGCTGGCGGCTTACCTCCAACTGCCCAACGCTATGCGCTGTTCACAGCCAGCTGCCTAACACTACAATGGCGAGTATTACAACAATGCAAAGCAGCCACAGACTGCACACAGCACAGCCAGTGATTTTCATACAGAGGTGGCGTTACCAATAAGAAAACCTAAACAGCCTACTTACACATTTAACCAAAAAGTGGACAAGTGTTGTTTCTGCAATCAGAGATTCATATTCTTAGTGAAAAGAATAAACATAAGGTGTAAATTGTGGAGGTCATTAGAATTGGAATACCAGCTAAGTTAACTGAGGAGGAATTGGGGAGAAAGTGCCCAAGATCTTTTTAATTCACCATGAAGAGGATTTTCTGGAGTAATTTAAAGAAACCACAGAAAACCTAATTCAGAGTGACTGCTCCTTCCAACTGTAGTGCACCCTGTTCACCATTGTGCTCCGCCACTTGGTGAGAAGGATACTTGTTTTGCAACTAATATTTTAATCGTTTATCGTAGAAAATTCGTATTTTTCATTTCCAGCACAATAAAGCTTCATGTGGAATTACTGAGTAAGACACCCAAGAAGTAGGCTCAGCTGCCTAATCAGAAAGTGCTCTCTTCTGCCTCACACAAACTCCCTTTCTTCTTGTGAAATTTCTGTTAAGTGAATCAGTCGAGTGTAAGAATGTGTAATAGATGTGTGTGTAGTGTGGTGTCATGTTTATGTCATTTTATAGTGGGAGAATGGAGAAGGTTAAATCTCTTATAGGCACATACCCAGCCTTCATATCTCCATTTGATGTATAGATAACAATCAACATCGGCATGTGCCATTTACATTTCATTAGTTATATTCTATGCTTCCATAGAGAGTATTTTCTGACCTGCAGAAACAAGTCGAAGATCTTCATACAATTTCAGTGCTATACTCGCACAGTGAAATGGCATTCCATTACTGTATATGATGCGAATTGTAATTATAAATTAACCAAAAACATTATATTTAATGAAACTTCCTGAAAATCTCATTCTGGAAACATCCCCCAGGCTGTGGCTAAGCCATGTCTCCGCAGTACCCTTTCTTTCAGGAGTGCTAGTTCTGCAAGGTTCGCAGGAGAGCTTCTGTAAAGTCTGGAAGGTAGGAGACAAGATACTGGCAGAAGTAAAGCTGTGAGACCGGGCGTGAGTCGTGCTTCGGTAGCTCAGATGGCAGAGCACTTGCCCGCGAAAGGCAAAGGTCCCAAGTTCGAGTCTCGGTCGGGCACACAGTTTTAATCTGCCAGGAAGCTTCATATCAGCACACACTCCGCTGCAAAATGAAAATCTAATTCCGGATTATATTTAATGTTTATATGAAGACACTCTTCACTGGATTAGAAAGAGTTGTCCAAAGAAGGTTCCTTTATTCAGTCATAAGTCCCATTACATTATCTACATGACATTTAATGTACTCTAGCAGATTTTGAATACTTGTGTACAAATGTACCTGACTTTATACAGTAATGTTAGCTCCTTAAAGTATTTGTATAGGTTGTTTTTGGTCCTAGTGTCATATTCATAGTTTTCACAATTTTTGGAAAAGTGAAATATTTGTAATGACAGAGAACATTAAGAAATATATGTGTGTATTGTAAAGTAATTGTCAAAATACCCACTTTCTGAAGGAGTATCTTTGTACATTCAGCTGGTTTATTCATCCCAAAAAATACAATATTTTCTACTTCCTTTATTTCATTGTCTGAGAAACTTATTTTATAGCTTGTGGTGTTCTGTGAGAAATACTTAACTGTATGTAGTGAGTCTTGTCATAATTCAGTGATAAAGGTATCGACTTATATAAACAACATCTCTCTAGACAGAGGCTGAACCACACTTGGTGAAACAGAATGGAACATAACACAAACATATTCACCAGTGCTCTTCCAATGACGCCATTTACACAGGCTACAAATGGCACAGAATGTGATGGAATGCAACAGGGCGTCACCATCAAGGTTTCCTGGGAAGAAATTTCTGATGTTGACTTTGATAGCAGGAAATGGATTTCTTGCTTTTACTTCCTCTTAGACTTTATTTTATTTTGCTCTTGTGACAAATTGCTAATGTTTTGGGACAACTTGGATATTATTTCCATTCAGTGTTCTACTGTAAGAGGAGCCAGATATCTGAAAGCGAAACTGATTTAGATTTTAAAATAACTGAATAAAGTTGGTTCCTACACTGTATATAAATTAGAACAGAAATAGATGAAGCAGATTTCATTAGATAACCTTTTATTAAGAAAAAAGATCAGCTTTATCGAAGGAAAAATACAACTGTTTATGAATTTTTTGTTATGTAGTAAAAAAAACATTATACATAAGCTAAACAGACTCTATGCATTTCTTTATAAATATTGCTTGATTTTTTTGTATGTATAAATTTTGGCTGGCAAATAAATGTTCGCGTTGTGACATGTTCCACTTCTCAGCAATTTACCTTAGAAAATTAGTCAAAAAGGTAGATATGAAGTTTGCTTTCGCCAATAATAAACTTTATAATTGGTAGTTCCTTAATTCCAATACTACACTCCACCGTTTTGTATCACAGATTGTGTCTCATAACCTCACTTTCACCATTCTGTACAAGGCTACCAAATTTGCGTCGTGTTGATGTTCTGTCTAATGTGGACATTCCACCATTTGACAGATATCTTGATTCACATTTAGAATGAAATAGTCTTTATCCACTTACCTAGAAGGGTCTGTTTGCGTTTTCAAATACATTGTTAGTTGCCTCTTCAGTTATGGGACTGCTACTAATTTGTATTCATGTCTGCTACAAGTACAAAATTCACATCTTCTGAAGCTGTGAGTGGAAGAATATTTACGTGGATCAGAATCAACAGAGGACTCAAAATAGAACCTTTTGGCATACCATATCTTGTTCCTTTAAATTCTGCTGCCTTTCATTACATGATTGGCTTGGCTGATACAGATTGCTTTCTGTCATTCAGATAAGATAAGGACAATGAGCTATTTTAACTTCTGCATTAGGATGTTATAGTTCACACAATCATGAGCCTCAGAGGTCACAAAATATTCCAAATGGTGTTAATTTCTGATGTACTGATTCTAGTAGGACCTTTATCCTCTGTCATGGTAAATATAGCTGGTTCAGTTAACATACCCTTTTTCAAGCCCAAACCATTTGCTAATGATTATGTCTTCCTAGCTGCTGTACATTATCTTCTCGAAAATTTTTGATAATACTAATAAAAATGAAAATGAGTGATAATTTGTTATTAATATTTTGTCTTTTTTTAGAAATGGCTCAACAGAAGCATATTTAGGTCTCTCTAGGAAAGTACCACTGTGGAGAGATTCATTTGAAAGTAACTCAATTTACTGCTAGGTTCAGATGAACAACATTTTATTGTTCCACTACTGATTTCATCATAACTACTTGAAGATTATTTTTAAGAGAGTAGATACAAGTGAAAACTTCTGTTTGAATGTAGGTTAAGTTGAATTTTTCAAACTTGTTTTAGAAGGCTTTCTACAGAAATAGTGGGCCAACTCCTATGAATGTGATCAAACGCAAATCATATGTTATTGACAGAAAAAGTCATTAAAAGTTATTGCAACTTTGGGACTATCTTTGGCGAGTTCTTCATCTATCTTTTAAGAAAGTTCTTCAGATTCTTAATTCATTTTCCCTCTCCCACTTTTTACTTTATCCAAATGATTCTAATCTTTATGCTGTAGGAACTCGTTTTCGCTTTAAAGTACACTCAGTTTGATTATTTTACGAGTTTCTTTAAATGCTTACAGTGCATTACGTAATTTGATTTAACTCTGTCATCATCTCTATTAAATGTCTGTCCATTTTCACTTTTTCCAGCAGTCTTGAAAGTTCTAGGGAAGGTAGTATGCATTTGGCTTATTAAAACTCTGGCAACAAATAATGTATTATCAAACTTACAGTTCAGACTAGTCTAGGATTCCGGTCTTAGGTGGCTGTGTATGTATACAACAAGAATGTACTTTATTCATAAGACAATGAATTATGAGCCACTGATGTATTTTTCGATCTGTCAAAGACATTTGCGTGTGTAAATGACAATACCCTTTTAAGTTTATTAGAAAATATTGGTGTAAAAGAAAATGCTGCAAAATATTCAAATTGTTTCTCTCTAGCAGGGAAAAGAGGTGTCAGTAAGTAAGTGTCCTTCATTAACTTATCAGGCATTATACACCTGGAAAATAATTACGTACATGTAATGTCTCAAATGGCTATGTCTTAGAGTCCTTAATTTTTCCTGTGCAGGCCTATATCGATGACCTTTCGTCAGTAATATTACTGGATATGAAATTTGTTTTGTCTGCAAATGCAGTCATCACCTAATACAAGTATAGTTTTAGTACAATCAGTTAACGAAATTTTCATTGGTATTCAACTGTACATAGTCCATAACTTGTAAGAGAATATGCTTAAAGTATGACGACATATGTATAGAAGTAGTTTACTTAAGAAGGATAAACTCTTGGAATGGCAGCATGAAAATAAGTTAAATGGGGGTAGTATGTATAGAAGTAGTTTACTTAAAAAGGATAAACTCTTGAAATGGCAGCATGAAAATAAGTTAAATGGGGGTAGTATACCTCAAAGCTGCTAAAGAGCCTAAACAAATCTTTATTTGCAATGCAGATGTAGTCAGACATATGTGACACAAAAATAGAAATCTAATATACAGTACTTCACTTGCTTCCCATATGTAATGTCACATGGAATAATTATTTGCGGTAACTCATCAGGCAAAGCTAAACTTTTACAAGTGCAGAAACATGTAATACGAATTATTTGTGACATAAACTCAAGAACTTATTTTTCCTTAAGGAAATAGGTCATCAAAATATATCTCTTTTCCAAACCAAGAGAACAGTTCATTAAAGCAATACTAAAAGTAAGGATAGTATTCACAAAAATTTAAAGTCATTTACTATCTTTCAAAAATGAGTTCATTATTCAGGAACATGCATTTTTAGTAATCTGCCAGCATCCCCAAAAAGTTTAAATGCTAATACAATTCAGTTTAAGAGGAGCCTAAAGGATTTATTGGTGGCCAGTTCCTTCTTCTTCATTGATGAATGTCATAGTAAAACTGACTAATGTGTATGTTGAGGATATTCACCAATTATCAATTGTGTTATTATTACCACAACATGTTTTGGGACAGCTTTATCCCATTTTCAAGCGCTAAAAACAAGGAAACCAGATAAAATTATCTGATGCACTGTTTGTGATGTTTTATGTTTTATGGTTTGAATTGACACTGTATGTGTGCAGCTTGTTTTTAAGTTGTGAAAAGACCTAATGGCATAAAAAATTTTAATGTAGGTTATAACTCATGACATTTGTAATACTCAAAAGTCTGTCCATATAAGAAGGATCGTTTTATGTGGATTCCTTGTTTTTAGCAGTTGAAAATGTAATAATGTTGTCACATAACATGAAGTGGCAATGATTATATGATTGACAACTAGGTGAACATCCTGAATATTGTTTGAATAACATTGTATGATAGGTCCACATCATTTATTATGATATGTACATGTTGCTAATAATGTTAAGTAATATGAGTATTATGTAAAAACTGACCTCAGTACATTTTTGGTACAGGGATGTGATTAATGAAAATAAGTGTTGTAAATTGATTTTGTTGATGATGTGTGGGTAAAATATAGTAAGAATTGCCAAATACACATCAGTGTAATGCACATTTACTTTTTTGTCAAACGTTTGTTATTGTCTTTTAAATGAGAACATATTGTCACTATTATTAACAACCTTCCATGAAAATCTGCTTCTGCAGCACAAGCTCGAGAATGCTAATCAATGCAAATTCTGTAGCTATCAATGTTTTTTTAAGTATTTGTATCCCTTCTTAATACAACTGGTGTACTTCTCATTTATTCTTATGCAGCTTGCACATACAGTACTCACTCAGTAAGACACTGTGGAAACGTTAGTAATTTAAGCCAGGACATTGGTGCAAAGTCTAGTGATCACCAACTTTATTTTATCTCCATTCTTCCCCCTGACACCAAAACACTTGGGACGAAAATTTCTGGTACAATGGGGTTCGAACTGCTCACTTCCAAGTCAAGTGCTCAGGCGTTCATTGGCAATAGAGGTGGGTTCCAGATTAGTAACAATGTCCTAACTGATGCAGAAATAGGTAGATATTAATGGTCACTTTTACATTGAATGTAAGGAGCAAGATTTCTTGGTATCTATTTGACCAGTAAATAGAAACTGAATGATCATATTGGTACTAGTAAGTTAATAAGACTATCTGCACTGTATGGTCGAAATCGATTATAGCTTGAAGTAGTCTTGTAATTATGTCTACTAGATACTAAATAAAAGCTAAAAATAAAGACATGTTTGCAGGTAGCAGTATATCTAACTAAAATTTTACAAAGGCAGATTTATTGAGAATGCTACATCCAAATGCGGCTTAACAACAGTTTAGTCTTTGTTAATGTTGTTCTTGATTTTTTTTGTAGTTCTGAATTTAAGAGTGAGTGAACTTATTTGAGAACTTTTGGTGTTTTCACATTTGTGGTTATTAATGAATCATTGGGAATTTTATAGTGAAGTGTGTGTGTATGCACTGTGAACTATTTCTTACAAATATGGGGTAGCAACTTGAACCAAAGCGGTAGTGAATTACAGAAAAATGTGTTCTTTCGGTTACTACAGATGTAGTCTCACTATATTGCTGCAGTGGCAACCACTGCAGACACAGCAAAAAGAAATAAACTATCATGCAAGACTGTGCTATGAAATGGAAAGGTGGTGAATAGTGTAGGCTTACTTTGAAGCATACAATGTAAACATTTGAAAATGTCAGTACTAAAAACAAATGTAAAGTCGTAATACATACAACTTACGAAAATGGAATGCTGTATAGCGAAAAAACAGCATGACTCCACTCTAAACAAAGGGATTAAACAATAGCTTCAAAATTTGTGTTCTTTCCGATTTAAAAGACGAAATAATGGACAACAATATATGGTTCAGTAACCTTGTTATAAGACGTTTTTTATTCCAAGGGATGCCCAGTGTTCCAGTGAGATAAATTCCCAAGAACAAAAATTCCCCAGCAGAAAGGGAAATGTCACCAATGTAAAAAAAACTGCAAGTTTATTTATAGCCAGAGAAAATTTACAGTGCCTAAGGACAAAACCTGACACATTATGACTGTTTGTTTAAGATGTGATACCTGACATGTTGTATATAATATTGTACTCCTTCATTCAAAAGTGACTGCACTAACGATCATTCCATAGACTGAATGACGCTGTATTGTAACCTTTGAAATAAAGGACAATTTCATTAGCGAGGGATTTTGTCTCCTTTGCAGTCATTCACTCTCTCTCTCTCTCTCTCTCTCTCTCTCTCTCTCGCACCTTCTGTCTCTTCATAAACAAACAATGCAATAAGGAGGTGCGATATATTCTCATGTTTGGACATTTTATGACAATATATGCATTAAAATGGGATGCTAATATTTCCTAACATTTTTATTTTCCTTGCCATAATCCATTTTTGTTCGTTTCTTTGTAAGCTGGGACATCATGGAATTCTTGATATGGTGGTACACTTGATCAGCCGCCATTATAGCTGCCTGTATGCAAATTTGCATAATCAATCAAAGAATCTATCTTCACTATCTTTTCATGATTTACAAAGTCAGATTACAATTTATTGAATTAATTATTATGTAGACCAGCATTAGTGATTCAAACCTTTACTACTGAGCTACAGTCTAGTATCAACCTATTAATGACCCACTACGGAAACCTCTGGTGAGCAAGATGTATGAGACAGGCGAAATACCCTCAGACTTCAAGAAGAATATAATAATTCCAATCCCAAAGAAAGCAGGTGTCGACAGATGTGAAAATTACCGAACTATCAGTTTAATAAGTCACAGCTGCAAAATACTAACGCGAATTCTTTACAAATGAATGGAAAAACTGATAGAAGCCGACCTTGAGGAAGATCAGTTTGGATTATGTAAAAATGTTGGAACACGTGAGGCAATACTGACTCTACGACTTATCTTAGAAGAAAGATTAAGGAAAGGCAAACCTACGTTTCTAGCATTTGTAGACTTAGAGAAAGCTTTTGACAATGTTGATTAGAATACTCTCTTTCAAATTCTAAAGGTGGCAGGGATAAAATATAGGGAGCGAAAGGCTATTTACAATTTGTACTGAAACCAGATGGCAGTTATAAGAGTCGAGGGGTATGAAAGGGAAGCAGTGGTTGGGAAGGGAGTGAGACAGGGTTGTAGCCTCTCCCCGATGCTATTCAATCTGTATATTGAGCAAGCAATAAAGGAAACAAGAGAAAAGTTCAGAGTAGGTATTAAAATCCATGGAGAAGAAATTAAAACTTTGAGGTTCGTCGATGACATTGTAATTCTGTCAGAGACAGCAAGGGACTTGGAAGAGCAGTTGAACGGAATCGACAGTGTCTTGAAAGGAGGGTATAAGATGAACATCAACAAAAGCAAAACGAGGATAATGGAATGTAGTCGAATTAAGTAGGGTGATGCTGAGGGAATTAGATTAGGAAATGAGACACTTAAAGTAGTAAAGGAATTTTGCTATTTGGGGAGCAAAATAACTGATGATGGTCGAAGTAGAGAGGATATAAAATGTAGACTGGCAATGGCAAGGAAAGCGTTTCTGAAGAAGAAAAATTTGTTAACATCGAGTATAGATTTAAATGTCAGGAAGTCGTTTCTGAAAGTATTTGTATGGAGTGTAGCCATGTATGGAAGTGAAACATGGACGATAAATAGTTTGGACAAGAAGAGAATAGAAGCTTTCGAAATGTGGTGCTACAGAAGATTGCTCAAGATTAGATGGGTAGATCACATAACTAATGAGGAGGTATTGAATAGAATTGGGGAGAAGAGGAGCTTGTGGCACAGCTTGACTGGAAGAAGGGATCAGTTGGTAGAACATGTTCTGAGACATCGAGGGATCACCAATTTAGCAGATTCAGAAGGATGTAGGTCGCAGTAGGTACTGGGAGATGAAGAAGCTTGCACAGGATAGAGTAGCATGGAGAGCTGCATCAAACCAGCCTCAGGACTGAAGACCACAACAACAACAACATGGAAACCTGCTTTCAATGTCTTGTCGTTATCTTAATTTTTTTTCTCTCAAAACACCTAGAGAAATTGTTTATTATAAACAAGATACAGAGGAAAAAATTATAATAAATGGTGAGACTGAGACAGGATGTGCAAATTCTAATTTTTTTCTTTTATGTTTCATGAATTCTGTCTCACCTTTGAGGGATGGAAGCATTGTTATTTTGAAATTGAAAAAAAAAAAGATAATTTACTAACAAAGCTGAACATGGATGTATAAAGCAACCTTAAATTATGAACCCATTGTTGAAGACGACATGAAAACATCTCTATTTCAGGTAGAGACATTAGATACAGCAAACTTTCTAATCCAGTTTGTATAATTAATATCATCAGGGCATTTGTCCACCAGAGTTTGATGAAAGTAAATTTGCAATTATTGAATTTAATTGTATGTATATTCATGAGCTATGTGTCACAATATGACCACTCTTTGATGAACTTTTATCTAATGGAGAATGCCCAGTATCATTGCATGCGCCCTGAAGAAAATTGCTAACCACTATTTATTCTCAGCTTAATTCTGTATATACCTCTTTGAATCTCGGTCTTTTATAAAATTTTCAAAATTATGTTGTTAAATATATTTGCTATGGTAAAAACAGGAAAGTGACCAAAATGGCTTCACACAATAACAATGATATTGAAATGAACACTGAACAAAGCGAACTTGATAATATGGATGCAGAAAATTTTCGTGTTTCCGAGCCCAAACCAAAATCGAGCAATGAAATGGAGGTACATATTTTATCTGAAAGTTTTTTGTGTGAAGACTATATTCACATAGACAATCAAACACAAAACTCAGGCTTTGAAACTGATTACGTTTCATGTGAAGCAAATATTCTGATGGACAATGCTTCCATTGACTCTGATTTGCAAACTAATAATCCGCCTATTGATTCGATTATGCTCTTGTTGCAAAACCTTAATGAACTAACTGAACTACAAGACTTTTTCACTGAACAATGAAAGTTACATGAAGATTTTAAGACTAAACAACAATAATTACATAAAACTTTTAAGACTTTTTAAACATAATAACATTAACGACATTAACTGCTAATTTTAATAACTTGTCTCTACAACACCACAGTTTAGCAAGTGATGTATCACAGTTGAAAACAGCTTATCTTGATATTCCGAGAGTCACATTAGGTTTGAAGAGAGAATAAAAATAAATACACGGTACTGTAAAACGATTAGAAAGCAAAGCAAATACTTTCATCTATGAGCAGGTGGTGCAAGTGGAAAAACAATTTAACGATCAGTGCAAAGTCAGTTTTGACGATTTTTCCTAATGGCTGATGGAAAAAGATATTGAGATAAACGATAAACTGAATCCCGAACTGGAACGAATTGCAAGTGAAATGGTCAATGCCACTGAGTCAAATTGTGACAATATCGGTGAATCTGTTAAAACACAACTTGAACAGATTAAGCGAACTTTAAATACATATATATCTAGATCTATACTCTGCAAACCACTGTGAGATGCATAGCAGAAGGTACGTCCCATTGTACTAGTTATTAGGGTTTCTTCCTTTTCCATTCACATATGTAGCACGGGAACTATGGTTGTTTGAATGCCTCCATGTGTGCAGCATTTATTCTAATTTTATCCTCATGATCTCTATGTAATTGATATGTAGGGGGATCTAGTACATCCCCAGAGTAATCATTTAAAGCTGGTTCTTGAAAATTTGTTAGTAGACTGTCAAAGGATAGTTTGTCTGTCTTCAAGAGTCTGATAGTTTAGTTCCTTCAGTATCTTTGTGAGACTCTCCCACAGATTAAACAAAAATGTGACCATTCATGCTGGCCTTCTCTGTACATTCAATATTCCCTGTTAACCCTATCTGGTATGGGTACCACACACTTCAGCGGTATTATAGAAGTGGTCACACGAGTGGTTTTTAAGCAATATCTTCTGTAGATTGATTGCACATCGCCAGTGTCCTACCAATACACCGAAATTTACCATTTGCTTCACCCAAGACTGAACCTATGTGATCATTCCATTTCATTTCCCTACAAAGTGTTGCATACAGATATTTGTATGAGTTCGCCAAATCGAACAGTGACTCCTTGATGTTACAGTCATGAGATAACACGGTTTTTCTTCTCTTGAAGTCCAAAGTCTTACATATCTGAACATTCACAGCAAGTTGCCAGTCTCTACACCACACTGAAATCTTACTGAGATGTGACTGAATATTTGTGCAGCTTCTCTCAGATAGTACTTCATTACAGATAACTGTATCATCAGCAAAATGCCTGATTTTATTATTAATATTGTTTGCAAGGTCATTAAATAAATCAACATTTACTAGAATGGCGTGGCTAGATGAATACGCACATTTCTAGCGTGCAGTCAAAAGTTTAGTTCAAGGTGCAGCACGACTGTACACAAATATGTAATCAAAGTGCTAACCCCACTGTTTTTCCTATGCTGTATGGTGCTGCTATTACTTCTATTGATTTGTTACAAAATACCGGCACCTCTATGTTGCACAATGTCTTGCTTGAAGAGAGCACACTGAAACAGAGATAATACCAGCCTTACGTCACAGAAAAGAGTACTCCATGCTCAACTGCATTCATTAAGTCCTTCAAAAACATGTTACAATCATCCTGGTTGGAGCAGCAAAAGATATGCACCATGACAGGATATATACAAGGAGATGGAGCACTCTACTGCTACTTCAGAAGTATTTACATTAAACACATTACTGGAATGTGCTAATCTCACAAAAAATGTACTGAGAATTTTCAAGGTAAAATTACCATTAGATATTTAGAAAAGTTAATACATGTACAGAAAGACGACTTATATCACTTTATGTCGGTTCCCTTATACAGGAATATGTGAAGGCCAGTAAGAACAATAATAATGGCTATAACAGCGCTCCATTGCCTAGCCAGCTGGGTATGGAGCAGCAAAAAAATGGCCGGTCACATGGCTTCTGGGATCCGCCTGTGACGTCTCAGCCGACGTCATCTGGGTATGACACAAGGCGATCTGATCATCACCTGCCGAATATGAACAGAAAGAATGATAGGAAATACAATAATAACAGCTGGTATCATCCCAATTATCAGGGAAATGACAATGGAAGAAATTATAGAAACAATAATAATGGTTACTCACATGCACAAAATGTAAACCAAAGCCATAGAAATGAAAAATGTAGTTACCCACAGCACAGTCAGGTATCAACTGGTCCACTTAACAATGGCTGTCTCAATCTACGTCATTCTCTGAATAAGAGAGGAGTCACAAATGAAATGCTACCCGGTGTTCGTGTTAAAGGTTCAACAAACTAGATTCGACCTCATCAAGCCCTCCAATGCTGGTGACATCGCAGGTGGGGACAATGTTGGCAGTCATGCGACCATGTTTCTCTGTAATGAAGGTAATGATATTAGAGAACTGTACAATGATCAGCAAACGGATTTGAATAAAGTGCAAGTAATGGTGCGAGCATCTATAAATGCTACTGGGAACAATCCCTACCTCGATTACCTTGGATAATGGTGCCTTTGTGACTGTCACGTCACAAAAATTATTTAGCAAAATTAAGGAAGTAAAGTACCAATATACCTGGTACAAAACTGTCAGATAACAAGAGACTTAAGTTCAAGGCACAGCCTATCAAGAGGCAGACTCAAGTAAAAGTTTTGATGGGAAATGTAGTAATATCATGCCCATTCCTAACTATAAAGAATCTTCTAATCGACTGTCTGATAGGTATAGAGTTTCTAGAGAACAAGGCTGCAACGATAGACTTCTCACAAGATAAACGCTACTTATACATTGAGAGTAAACATGTTGAAGTCAGTTTAATACGAGTTCCATTTCAACCTGATAAATACCGCCAAGGAATAATTTTTGAAGCCTAGGAATCCGCCTATTGACGATATGTCGTCTTGCTATAGTAAGAATTACACAGATAAAACTAATGTGCTTGATGATGTACTTAAATCACCACATCATGATAAGAAGCAACGACAACAATTGAAAGAATTACTAATGACACATTTACATGTATTTGATGAAAAACTTGGAGTAATAAACGCTTGCAGATATCGCATCGTCGTAGCGCCACATAAAACTTTCTATAGAATGTTATACCCATCCCCTGGCCGAAACGTTAGGCTGCAAGTTGCGAGATTAAAAAGCTGTTATCATTATATATTATTGTGTCTCCACACTCTCAGTACTGTAGTCCTTTATTACCTGTAATTAAACCTAATGGAGACATAAGTCTGGTCCTAGATGCATGCGCAACTAATAGAATTATAATATCAGTACATACACACCAAGAAAATTTGGAGGAGCAATTACAAAAGTTTCACAATATGCATTATTTATCTAGTGTCGATCTTAGATCTTCCTGCTGGCAGACCCGTTAGCAGCAGAGTTCGTGAAATACACAGCATTTGTTTAGGCTGGTAGTAGTTATCAGTTTTGTATTTTGCTTTTCAGTGTAAATGTGAGCTCTCATGTATTTATTACATTGCTAGACACTGTGTTCAGACCCGATTTGCTAGACAAGATATGTTATATGTTGATGACATCTTAACTCCTACTGGGACATAGAAAGAACACCTGGATTTATTGCTACAAAAACCGAAGTTTGATAGAGAGAAAATTAAGTCTCGAGGTTGTATTATTTCCTCATCAGGTATAGTACATGATGCTGACAAAATAAGTGCAATCAAGAACTTTCGTATACCATGCACTAAACGACAGTTAAAAAGCGTTCATTGGTTTATGTTCTTTCTTTCATTGTTTTGTGCATTGTCAATTACTGAACAGCCTGTCACTCTTAGGATTACTGAAGAAGGACACATTCTGGTTTTGGTCAGATAGTTGTCAAACAGATTTTGATGCTATTAAAGATACACTTGTGTATTTCGATATCCTTTGTTACCCTTGCATGAGGCCAGATTTTTGTGTTGCTCCTGATGCATCCTTAAGAGTAATTGGAGCTTTTCTGTTTGAGGTGCCAGAGAGAAATGGTGAAGTTGAGATTGAGATGATCGGTTTTTGAAAGTAGGACTTTGTCTAAATTGGACATGGGTACTCAGTTACCAACCTTGAAGCTGTAGCTGTAATTTGGGCTTTTAAGAAATTTAATGATTACATTTATGGTAAACATATTAAAGTGTACTGTGATCAAGATAAACTTAGTTTTCTTTTAATATGTAAGTTATCAACCCTAGAATTGCTAGACGGAAAGCATTTCTTCGAGAAAAAAACTTTGAGTTAATGCATATACGAGGTAAGGATAATGTTGTAGCTAATGCTTCATTGTGCTTGCCACAAGGAGTAACTGAACTTTCTGATATCACTGAACAAATCAATGACTACATAATACTTCTGATGAGCGACACTTGTCACAGACAGTACTGTTTAGATGTATGTAATATCATGGTAACATTGCAGGATTCAGATCCTGGGTGGCATAAGATAAGAACACTTCCATCAAACAATCCATCTGAGATTATTCTGCAACATTACAAGGTTCGCAATGATGTATTGTTTTACTGATGCAGTACTGGGTATCCGTATCTCTAGTATGTATAGAGAATCTCTAGTTTGGCATACTCACTATTTTGCGCTCATTACAGTGGCACTAAGTGCATGAGGAAACTGAATTCATACTGCTGTATTCCAAATATGTGAGATACATTGAACAGATTTTAAAACCTGTATTGTGTATCAGAAGGCTATGCCAACAAACAAATGCTGCAACACTGAACTACACCCAATACTAAAAACACAACCAATGCCTCTAGTATCTGTTGATACAGCTGGGCCAGCACTGACTGCACGAGACGGTGTCAAATTTTTATTAGCTTTGTATGAGCACTTCTCTAAATATGTTAAACTATATGCCTTGACAGCAACAGCAGCATCTTTTATAATACGATGGATTCAGAAACAGTACATACCCATGGCTTGCAAACCTGTTGCATTCCTTACAGATAATACATCAAACTTTATTTGTAGACAGTGGAAAAATTTTCGGAAAGACAATGACATTAAGAATGTTTAGAATGTTTTGACATCCCACTTTCACCTGAAAAGTAATCCCATTGGAAGCATTTTAGGTAATTTAATCGATTTGTAAGAACATGTGCAAATACACAACACACACTTGGTCTAGCTCACATAGCCTTTCGAGAAAATAGTAAATAACTTGCCAATTTACACCACACCACACCCTACACACCTGCTGAATTACTGAGCAACAAACAAGGAGCAAATGAAGGGGTAAATCCCTTACCACATCTGTAGAAAGAAGAAATTACTCTACAAAAGAAGATAAAAGGCGCAATAATCACGCTGACAGAACACCACATAATTCGAAAGAAAATACAAGAAAAAAGTTAGGACGAGTTCAAACATATACCCTTGGAGAAACAGTTTTGCTATAATCACAGCCAAAATCTTCTGTACTGCATAATCGCAACAGTAAATGGAAGTTGCTTTACACTGATTTGTACAAAATCATTAGCATACCTAGTCTTGCCAGTTATCTTTTGGTTTTTCGAAGATCAGATAAAATTACAGGCATATATCTCCACCAGAATTTGAAGAGATGTTTATATGGTTCGCCAGCAAGTTTTCAATCTGAGAATCATCATAAAAATATATTTCTTTAATGGCGGTAGATTATGAGATATTATGATGGATTCAGGCTTCTGTATTATGTTGGCATACTGAATCTACTCGATTTAAATATTATTACCAGTGTACTGGGAGATGAAGCAGCTTGCACAGGGTAGAGTAGCATGGAGAGCTGCGTCAAACCAGACTCAGGACTGAAGAACACAACAACAACAACAACCACATGAAGGCTAAAGAATAATCTGCTGTCTAAACATCCGTTCTGTGTTTCCATAATTTTGTTTAACATGAAAAGACATTCTGAGATAGCGATCCCATTTTAACTGTTTGTTTGCGTTATAAAGATTCTAGCAGTGTCTAGAAGCCAGATTTATTGTTTCCATGATACAAATGTATAATTAATATGGACACTCCAAACAAGCAATTTCTTTAAATAATAGTTGATTACTGTGCTCAATGAGCAAGTAAACGAGGCAAGAAGTATACTGTCTTTAGCAAATACTATAATTTAATGTTGAAGATGAATACGAATTTAACTGTACATACTGATTTATGACTAAACTGCTGTATGCTTATGAACACATATGACATGAGCTTTTACAACGAGCACTGAAGAGATTTTACAATGTAATCTTTTTTACATTAAAGCAGTATTTTAAATGTGTATGTTTTGTTTTTGCATTGTTTCTTGCATGAAGCTCCAAAGCCCGTTTAAGATATTATTCTGACACCTTTGTGTAGTATAATAAACTAGTAGTATCTAGTGGACGAAAATTTTGGTGAAGTCAGTTGCATGTACACTGTCCAGTGATGCACCATGTTTGAGCTTTTCTTTGCTTTGACTTAGCCCACAGGTGAATTAAACATGTTTTTGGTTTTTCTTGCTCTACCGTTACAGATGTTTGCTATGTGATGCTTTATGTCTGAATTTGGAATAGTGTAGCGCCGGTATCAAAATCTGTTCTCAGAAAACCAGATAGGTCTAACTATTATTTACGCGCCTTTACCTGGTGTAATGAGATACAATTTAAATACTTCTGTAAATAACTAGGATAGACTCATAAATGCAAATGAAATCTCTTAATGTTTCTACCTAGACCATACAGATCGAGTAAATTCGCTTCCAGCGAAGATCAGGAGGGACAATCGCTTGAACTGCTATTGTGCCAAGTAAAAACTATGGCAAGCTGGAAAGTGAAAGTACTATAAGGGAAGTAGAATGAAAACTTTGGGAAACCATTGTGCATGTATGTGTGCCTACCTTGACATGTTCATGAAAGTAAAGATTTGAACCTAGACAGGATTGAGTGTTTGGTGCATGTAGCCATATATATTAAGCAGAAACTCAAGGAAAGAACAAACGTTTTGCTGACTTCATTGTTGATTGCAGCGCATGCAGCCTCGTTGCAGAATTGCAAATAGCGTGAAGCATCAATGGAAGTAAAGAGAATAAATAAGATTGGAGCTAACACAGCGTGACAATTATTGAACTATGTGAAAAAACCGTAAATTAGTTGCAAACTAGGCCTTGAACACACTATTCAACTGTAAACGTCACTACAGATATTCGAACTTACGTTAAGACACCTTCGATATGCCTGCCGTCATTAGCCATGGTGTGGCGCAGACAAATAGCGAAATTTTGCATGACCCGCTGAAGTGTCGGAACATCAATGCTGTCAGTGACCTTCTGAATGGTTGTTTTCAGCTCAACAATGGCTTTGGTTGTAGCTGTACACCTTGTCTTTAATATAGCCCCACAAAAGGAATCGCAGGTGTTTAGGTCTGGCGAATGTGGCAGCCAATCAAGACCCATGCCAGTGGCCTCTGGGTACCCCAAAGCCATAATGCGGTCCCCAAAGTGCTGCTCCAGGACATCAGACACTCTCCTGCTTCGATGGGGTCGAGCTCTGTCTTGTATGAACCACGTCTTTTCGAAGTCAGAGTCACTTTGGATAATGGTGATGAAACCATCTTCCAAAACCTTCATGTAGCTTTTGATAGTCACCATGCCTTCAAGAAATATCGCACAAATTATTCTGTGACTGGACATTGTACACCACATAGTCACCCATTGAGGGTGAAGAGACTTCTCGATCGCGAAATGTGGATTCTTAGTCACCATATGCGACAATTTTGCTTATTGACAGACCTATCCAAATGAAAGTAGGCTTCGTTGCTGAAGCATATAATACTAATTCCCATCATGCCCTGCAGCCAACCGTGCAGTTTGAATGTCCCAACGCAAACCGTTCAAAAGTTATGACAATTTTATTTCATATAGTTCAGTAACTGTCATCCTATACATAGTATGTTGCTATGAACATTTATCGTGAATTAAGATGATAAAGACTACGTTATCTTGTACAGCAACTGCAGAACTTGGGTTATATTGTAACGAAAACAAAGCCTATGTCGCTAGGATCTAGAAAATAATTACAAAAACCATTTTAACATTGTGTCTCTAAACTTGATGTCGAGAACGACAATTCTGTAATTTTATGTCTAATTTTTTTTTCAGCACAACCATCATGGATTCTGCTGAGATATCACTGAGTCTATTGTGTAACTGTTCCGTGATTTCTGAACCTGTTGAGCACCTGAAGCCTGCCTGAATGACATCGTGGTAATCCTACTACAACGTCATGTGTCAGTCTGGATAGACAACTTCTTGCTTGGGACCTATTTTCTGGGCTGGTATTACTCACCATCCTGCCTCATCGCTCGTCACACGTGGTCTCTATGCTGACAATGGTTGTACGTGAAGCACATATATACTGTGGTATGGAGTGAGCGAAAAAATCTAAAACTGCAACCCTTATTCTTTATACAGGGTGAAGCGAAATTTGCGCACTCAGGCTTTGCAGCGCGACTTCTCATATGTCAGCGATAAAGAAGTGTCTCACAAAATTTCGTCCAGCGAATACATGCAGCAGAAAAAGGACGTTAAAGAGTGGCAATCTGGTGACACTGTAACTACATGTATGGTAACTACCTCTGTCTGCACAAATCAGTTGTGTTGTACAGTTGGTGCAGTGGATAGAGTTTTGGGTTAGCATGCAGGAGGTCGATGGTTCGATCTTGGATTGGGGCGCACTTTTTTTTATTTGCTAATATAATTCTGACATTTCATACTGTAATATACACCGTTTTTTAGATCACATGTATCCTAAATTTCCAACATTTTGTAACGCTGAGCATAACAAACACATGGTTAGCAAATAGGAAAGAGACAGTTGAAACAAATGACCTGTTTTAACTACAAAAAAGAATATCAGTTTGCAGGTGCTAAAGATGATAGCATAGTACAATAACACAACATCTACTTGTCATTTATATTACATGTAATATGAGCGCTCAGAAGTCGCACATTAGCAATCAGTGACAAAAATAATGTCCATATTAATGACCACATGACCTTCAAAACAGAATACGTTGTCCTCAGAACAACAGATGCTCATAACGAGCTCTCTGCATGTCCAAACATTGCACAACCCGCTGGATCATACAGCTCTGGACCCCTTGCAGCAAAGCTGAATCTACAGTCACAAGAGCAGCATGAACATGCACTACCAATTCTTCCACTTTCTTCAGTGGAGTAGAGTACACGTGCTCCTTCAGGTGTCCCTACAGGAAGAAATCCAGGGGATATAGGTCAGGTGAATGCGGAGGCCACACAACTGGACCTCCACGTCTGAGCCATTTCCGTGGAAATGTTCTATCCAAATACTGTCGCACATTAATTCCAGAGTGTGGAGGTGCACCATCACGTTGAAACTATATCCTCTGGGGAAAATGTAGTGGAACATCTTCCAGCACATCAAGCAGATAGTTTGAGAGGAATGCATGATACCTTCGCATAGTCAACTGGTCAGGCAACATGCAGCGGCCCAAACACCAGTCACCCAATGTTCCAGTCCTGACGTTGATACCAAAGTGAACTTGATATCCATGGTTGCGGGTGATGTGCGGGTTAACCTCACACCAGTGGTGAGCATTGTGCACATTGAAGACATTCTCACGAGTGAATGCTGCTTCATCCGACCGACGGTGTTCACGAAGTCATCATTGGCTTCCTGTTGTTATTGGAACCATTCACAGAATTGCATCCACTGATGGCGATCTGCAGGATGCAGGTGTTGTGGGAAAGCATAATGATAGGGGTGCAGTCCATGCTCATGCAGCACGTTAACGACAGTGCGTCGCGAGACACACAGTTGCCCTGCTACGCTAAGTGTACTTCGCTGAGGTTCTTAGTGTATGACCTCCAGAATAGCTTCCTCAGTAGCTGAAGTATGGCCAGTCCGTGGATGACCTTTGCTGGTACCAGGGGTGCAACTCCAGATGACAAAACACATTTTTATCTGGATTGCGTCGACGAGGATATTCATAAATGGCAATACCTGCCCAGTTATCAGATGCACCAAGGACAAGGAGCATATCCACATATTCATCGTTTGTACATGCCATATGTCTGCCACACTGGTTGAGAGGTTTACAATGAGAAAAATAGATATGTGTACACATGTTCATTGGAGTCTGTCACGAGTGTGTTACTCCGCTCGCAACTGGTCCCTGTCTGGTGGACAGCGCATACAGTATAAACACGCCATCAGTCCTGCGCGCTGTTCCACCTAACATGCATTACCCCTCTGACAGATACTGTTCTGCATGATTCATCCCGACACCGCTAATTGGAAATGTTCGGTTTCGAATTACACTGTGTCCCTAAAGGTACTAGATGCGAAGTTTTCACAGTCTGATCGATAGAGTAATAATAATTATTATTATTATGCATTGAGATACGTACTAAACAGCATGCGGTTACCAGGCTCAATGTTGGAAGGCATAATTAGTGGGACCATGGAGACAACACATACAAACAGTAACCGAGTTTGGACATTATTTGAAAAGAATGTTGTTAGTCCTACTAGTAATGTAAAGTCCTAACGAAATGTAATGGACCTGAACGAAACAGGAATAATAGTTGGTACTAATCTATGGGATCACTGGAGGAGGATACAAAGAAAACAGGTTTCACATCTTGTAGATGAAGTGGTGCAAATAAATTCAAGTCCATGACATGGAAATGGCTTCTTTCAAAGCTGACCAGTCTTCCATTTCTACAATGGTAGTATGTAAGTAGAGATGTTTTCTAGAGGACTCGTTGCAATCACTGTTGACAATTAAGATGCCAGATACCATACCACCTAGACTATATTTAGCAAATGAAAAGCATATGCCTCATCCCAGGATCGAACCATCGACCTCCTGTATGCTAACCCAAAACCTCTATCCATTGCACCAACTGTATAGCACAACTGATATGTGCTGACAGAGGTAGTTACCATGGATGTGGTTATAGTGATGCCAGATTGCCACTCTTTAACGTCCTTTTTCTGCCGAATGTACTCGCCGCACATTTTTTTTGTCACCGACTTGTGAGGAGTCTCGCTGCAAAGCCCGAGTTCACAAATTTTGCTTCACCCTGTATAAACCCTTATTTTGTTACTAGTGAAACGACTATTTGCCAATGGCCTTGCTGCAATGGTAACACCGGTTCCCATCAGATCACCGAAGTTAAGCGCTGTCGGGCTGGGCTAGCACTTGGATGGGTGACCATCTGGTCTGCCGAGCGCTGTTGGCAAGCAGGATGCACTCAGCCCTTGTGAGGTAAACTGAGGGGCTACTTGATTGAAAAGTAGCGGCTCCGGTCTCGGTAGCTGATATACGGCCGAGAGAGCGGGGTGCTGACCACATTCCCCTCCATATCCGCATCCAGTGACGCCTGTGGGCTTAGGATGACACGGCGGCCGGTCTGTACCTTTGAGCCTTCATGGCCTGTTCAGGAGGAGCTTAGTTTTTTTTAGAAGTGACTATTTATTGAGAATGATGTACAGAAAACGAAAAATACAATGCAGCTCTAAAGTGAGCAAAAGACAATACCTACATCTATATCTATACTCTGCAAACCACCTTGAGTTGCATGGCAGAGGATACATCTCACTGCTTCAGTTATTAGGGTTTCTTCCCAATTCATTCACGTATGGTGCATTGGAAGAATCATTATCTGAATGCCTCTGTGTATAAGGTAATTATTCAAATCTTATTATCAGGATCCCTAAGTTAGTAATACATAGGGATTGTAGTATATTCCTAGAATCATCCGGTTCTTATAAATGAAAGTCAGACTACCATTTTCAACTTTAAGTTTACAAACATGTAAAACGAAATTCTATACAATGTTTGTGAAGTAGATTAGTGAATTGTTAGTATGAATATGTGTTGGTTGGAAATGAGTAGCTTTATTACAGACAGTTAACTGCGACCATCTCACTATATGTCGACTGGTGTTGCAAAGTTAGGTAATAAACTATGGCAACACCATTCAAGGGGGCTGTGTAATACCTCTTTTACAAAAATTAACCACACTATCGATAATTCCATAGATGAAATAACGCCCTCTTGTGATTTTTGAAACAATTGACATTAATTTCTTTAGAGGGGGATTTTGTCTTTTTCTCACTTACTCAGTCTCTCTCTCATCTTCTGTCTCTTCATAGATACACAGTGTAATAATGAAGTACAATAATTTCAACTACTTGTACATTTATGACTGTATATGTTAAAACAGAATACTAATGTTTACTAAGATTTTTGTTTTCATTGTCCTAATGCATTTTTATTTGTTTCAGAATTTGTAAGACAACAACTTGGAATTCTTGATATAGTGTCACGATTGATGGGCCACCATTACAGCTGCATATAAGCAAATTTGCATAATCATCTTCGTTTAATGATTTACAAAGTCCGATTACGGTTTATTGAATGCATTTTTATGCATACCAGCATTGGTGTTTCAAACCTTTATTCCTGATAAACGGTCTAGTATCACCCTGTTGATGATTGAACATGGAAACCAGCTATGCTAATCATTTTATTTTCTCTCTTTTAAAATCCTGCCTTCATGATAAATTTTTCTCTCTTGTAAAACATATTTAAGAATCTTTTATTGTAAACCAGATACAGAGGAAAAATATTATTATAATATGTGAACACTGGCTAACTCAGCCAGAAATAGAATACCATGGGCGCATTGAACATCTGTAATTGGTGAATCAATGGTGCAGAGTTATTTCTATCCATGGTGGTGTGTCTGTGTTTGTAAATAGTAAGCTCAGTGCCAACAACAGTGATGCAGATAATTTCTGTGTGGAGTTGGCTCTAGAATTGGTTGCCCTGGGGCTGCCAGATGCTAATTTAATTGTTGTTTCTGTGTATTATTCCCCAAATGGTAATTCTGAAAACTTCGTCAGCAAACTGGAAAGTTGCCCGTGTCATCTAGCGTGACTAGGAGCAAAAATTTCCACATGTGGAGACTTCAACATCCATATCGGGAAGGTAATGACAAAGTGAAAGATTTTATCAACTTAGTAAGCAGCTATGGACTATTGTAGCACGTTATCTACCAAAAAAAACGAGATGTCTGTCTAGATAGATGTCTAAAAAATAAATAGTTGGGACTACAAAGTAAGTGTGTTTGAGCTTATACGATGCAGTAATCATGAAAGTATGGACAAACTCATTAAGTACACAACAAAGTCCCAGCTGACATTCAAATTATGTCTTGAGAATTAGGGTTATTATAAAGAAAAATTTAAATAATTTTAAAACTACCTCGTCTTCTACAGATTGACATCATATGTCTGAAGAATTGACACCAAATGATACATTAAGTTCCATGGTTTCAGACTCTTAAAGCCAAATTCGATGAAAATTTTCCACTAAAACCCAAGAGAGATCCGACTGCCTGAATGTTTTCGTCCAATGTATTTTCAGTTTCCTTGTTCACACAAAGACAAATCCTGAGCCCTACAAAAAGAGAAATTAAGTTCATCAACACAGCACTCATTAAAAATACAGTATGGACAGGCCAAGATGTTGGTTGACTACGATACAGAACAGATTCCCAATCATGAATTAACTAAGATACAGAACAGGTTCCCAATGGTGGCAGTTAAATTATTTAATGGTCTACCAAAGGATATTCAGTTATTGCCAATCGAACGATTCAGAATTAAAATTTTATGTATACTAAAAGAGCAACCTTTGCACAGTATTGAAGGATACTTCTCTAGTGACATATCAGTGTCTACCTGAGCTGCAGCTCAGAGCCAATGAAAACAGCAGCATCTCTGTGGTTTTACTACACTGTGTTCTAATATCGATTGTCTTATAATTGTAAAGTATGTTGTAGTCTAGTTTTTACACTTCATGTTTTATAGTATCCAACTTAGTATTATAGTTTAAATTGCAATACTGAAACCATTTTATTGTTGTAATGTTATTGCAAACTTGATGCTATCTATCCACTTATGGCTCGTGAATGTCATAGAATTGGTAAAAAAGATAATGTCTTTTTGGGTCCAACCCAGAACATATTTTCGAAATTACTTAAAAGTCTTAACAGTTATCTGAAACACTGGACTTTATTTATTCGGTTGTATTTCCCACCAGACATAGTTTTCTTTTAGAAATTTTGTTTGTTGTAATTACACCATTAAATTCAGAAGAAAGTTCTGAATTAACTATAACATTTAGCAGATGTTTAACAGTAGATACTGAAATTCTACCTCTTTCAATAGACCAAATGATCTCCATAATTGAAGAAAAATCTTTCTTCAGTAGGTTCCGGTGTTTTTTCTGCATGCACATCAGAAAATTCTCGAGTGTACTGCGAGCAATAGGCACATTCATTGTTACTGCCCTTACAATTTTTTTTTAAAAAAAAGAATGTGTTCCGGTTGCAGGTTAACATTAAACACACACTTTATTTCCTCATAGCTAAATGATGAGAGAAAAAACGAACAGAGAAAAAAACTGTCCAAAACGTTTACGTAGGCTAATTAATTCAGACATGAAACCAGCATAAACGCACTGCTCATGTAGTATTGCCAAATGAAAACTTATAGCCTGCCGATGGACGCCAGCGCTTGCGCCAAGGTCGGCTGAGAGAGTGTTTAAAAACGCGGTGTCGAACATATAGGTCTAAAATTAATAATATTCTCCAACGACGTTTTTGCATTCGCGGACTGTTCCAAAACGCCTGGACCGTTCGGGCTAATCTCAGACTTACGGTAAGGCTATGCAGATACTGTTACATTCTTGAAATGCGACACAAAGCTAATAAATAGTGACGTCGATATTGTAACTTGTGTAGAATCCAATTATCCTGTCAAAATTTAATTTTCGTAGAAAAGTAAAATATTCGAGTAAATAACTATTACTGGAGATACGTTTACTATATTTCGATATCTATAGTCATATGTATCTGTCTGTTTTTCATTTTCAAATTTTTTTTCGTTTCAGGTTCTGTGTTGAATCTCGCAAAGCAATCGAACATTATTTTTCCTCAATAGTAGCTGTCCGAGCGCAGCAGCAGAAGATAAGAAAGAAGCTCCCAGAAATCTTTACGGGGCCAGAACCTGATTCACATTTTTTTCTACGAATGCTTAAAAAATCCAACTATAACTTCTATTATTTATTTCATTTGATAAGCGCAAATGGGATACCTGATTACGTGCATTCTTAATTACAATGTCTTAAGTTTTGCGCACCATAATAACCATTATATAACGTTAAAATTTATGTAGTTCGTAAATAGGAGTCTAGTATAGAGATACAGTTCAAGATGATTGCACAAATTTAATAGCAAACAGTTTGTTAGCATACAAAGGTATCAAAGTGCAGCGCTGATCAGGCTGACGCAGTACCACTGTATCGAGAGTCGTATGTTAGTTTCGTGGAGTATGTGACTTTCACAATGTGCGAGTGTGTGTGACAGTCTGACAGGGGTATTGTTTCAAAATTTAAGTCATTAAAGCTTCCTCTTAAAAACGCGGTGTACAGTGGAATTGTTTTTTTGGAAAATTGCAGAATTTGTTTACTTATCAAATAACGAAAAAGGATAGTTAAACTTCATGGTGCATTTTTGAGAACTTCTGCTTTGGATAATTTATCACTTTGACATATGCAATGGAAGTGAAAGAACTGTTTCGTGAGAGCAGGTGGATATATGTGTGGCCAGGATAATATTGGAGAAATGTTAACTGGCATTGGCGCTGGCTTAACACCTGTTTCATTTCTTCTAGATATCCCTCAGGTTTGTCAGCGTTACTTCTGTCCGTCTATTCGCCGTTTGGATTGCTGCTGGCAGTGCTCAGATTTTTGTTTGGACTACAGCTAATCCTTACGAGTAGACTGCTGCCACAGCTGTCTATCGCTAAAAGGTGATTAATAAATATATTATATAATTCAACTGATGAAGAGGTTGGGGGGTGGCACATTTAGAAACCTTTGTAGTTTTTATGCAGCAGATGTTTGTTATTGCGAATTTTAGTTTACAGAAATTAACCTCTGATGCATAGTGACGTGAGAGCAGTTTTCGTGTTGCTGAAGATATTTAATTTGCTAAAAATACCTACTTTTTGAGATGTACTTCCATGGTGACATATTCAGATGTTAAAAGTTGAATTTCAGGTGTCACAAACTAATATTTAAAAAAGAAATTGTATAGTATTTAAATCTGAGAAATCCTTTGATAACTTGTCTGTTGCTTCAGTATTTCTTTGAGATTTTCACCTGTATAATGATGGATGGTTTTAGTAATTAGGCATTGGTTGTACCCTGATGATTTGAGGTTGCATTTTCGTGTCAACAGTTAGCCAAAGGTTTGTTTTTGGATAAAAACATATTTCTCATAGCATTTGTTGCTATAGAATTTTTCTGTACTGAAACATAATGTCTCCTACATTTCATACATTGTCGATTGAAGTTGGGCCTTCCTCATTTATCAGGTGATCTTGTAATAGGAAATTACAAGTGGCAATGCTCTGAGGTGTCAGTCAAACTTGCCACTCGCTGTACATAGCAGCTATACTCACATTAGGAACTTTTTGGTGTCTGAAATAAGCAGGTGACTGAAACATGTGGCCGATGGTGACTGATATTGCATTCGTGTCATTTAACATTTTGTTGTTGGTATTGTGTTGTGGTGGTAACTATTGTTGTCATTGTCATCGTCGTCTTCAGTTTGAAGGTTGGTTTGCTGCAGCTGTCCATGCTACTCTATCCTGGGCATGCTTCTTCATCTCCAGATAACTACTGCTGCTTGCATCCTTCTGAATCTGCTTATTGTATTCATCTCTTGGCCTCCCTCTACAATTTTTATCCCCCACACTACCCACCAACACTAAATTAATGATCTCTTGCTGTCTCGGAATATGTCTTATTAACCTAGCTCTTCTGCTAGCCAAATTGTGCCACAAATTTAATTTCTTCCCAATTTTTTCACTACATCCTCATTTTTTGGGTGATTTACCCATGTAATTTTAAGCAATCTTCTGTAGTGACTTATTTTGAAAGCTTCTGTTCTCTACTTGTCTAAACTGGTTATCGGCCATGTTTCACACCCATACACGGCTACACTCCATGCAAATACTTTTCAGAAAAGGCTTCCTGACACTTAAGTCTATATTCAATGTGAACAAATTTCTCTTCTTCAGAAACACTTTTCAGAAACACTTCAGAACACTGTATCATTAACAGACGTAGGTCATGTGATGTGATGTGCTTTACAAAAAGTTTCCCTAATTTGTATGTACATTTTAATCTGAAAATTTAGAGCTTATTTCTGGTTTCATGCTGCCTGTTGTGTTGGGGTGAACATTGTTGTTGTAGCACATTTTGTTCCTATGTTTCCAAAAATCTTAAACGATAATTAGAAATAGTTCCTTGAGCTAAAATGTTAGTGTCATTGCTGTCTGTTTTCATTTCTTATGTTGTGATTTGTATAAATTTTCTGTACAAAACTTGATCCGTAAAAGTACCTCACTTCAGCAAACATAATCTAGCCCTTTTGGTTTTGTGTTAGTTACACATTTGCTATTAAAATAAAAGTGACTTTTTAGTACAGTACTGTGGCAGCTTTGTGACATGATGTTGCAGCTAAATGTGTGCTTTTACTCTGCTCTTCCCGTCCATCCTGATTTGGATTTGCCCTTGTTTTTCTAGATTCCTAGGCAAATGCCAGGATGGTTCCTTAATCGAGGCCATGACCGACCACCTGTCCTATGCGCACAGGCTACTTGTCCAATCCTCATAAAGTCGTTGGTACTGTTTGTGAGGGGGGGGGGGGGGGGGGGGAGTGTGTTGGTTTGTGATTTAGTTGTGGAGGATCTATTTTGTTGCAGTTTTGTTGAGTTGTGGTGTGCGATTGAGATTTTTTTAAATTTTGCATTTGGTTTTTGTTTGAGTATTTTATTTTGGGGGAAGGTTGGGTTGGAGGGTGGGTGTGGTTGGATTGATTCCAATTGGTGGTTGCTGTGGGTGGTCCGGTATCGGGACTTGCTGTTGAGCTATAGGTTAAGGGAAGAGTTCAATTCCAATTTGTGGGATCGGGAGCTGCTGTTGAGCTATGTAGGTCAAGGGAAGTGCCCAGTTCCAATTTGTGGGATCGGGAGCTGCTGTTGAGCTATATAGGCCAAGGGAACTGTCTGATTCCAGAGGACATTCTGTTTAGTGGAATTAGGGGAGTTTTGTGTTGTTGGTGGTTTTTTTTTTATGATGGTGTGTGTGTGTAAATTTGTTTATATTTACTTTGTCCCCACCCAAAAACCCCAATTTCCCATGCTTGTCCCGTTAGTGTCATTAGGTTTTTGAGGAACATGTGTGTGTGTTGGTTTTCGATGTATTTTCATGTTTGTTGTTATGTTTACGTAATGATGTCATAGGCGCCTTATTGGAGTCATGGTGTATGGTCGTTTCCACCATATTTGTGACGTCATGGGCCAAAGCAGACGGGTGGAATCGGACACTTCTGTATTTCCATCATTTATACTCAAATATGCAAGCCTCAAAATGCTTTGTCCATTAGTTTATTTTAAGTCATTAAGTTTCTTGTTTGGGTATCTATTATTTTATTTTGTTAAATTAGAGGTAGTCATGTAGAATATAATGTGCTAAAAATACAGATTAGTTGTTATTGTATTAATAAAATAAAAAGTATTTAATATTTCGTTTCCTTATTCAATTGTAACTTGCGGTGGCATGTGGGCCCCATTGATAACAACATATAACAGTAATTGCAAAAGATTCACAAACTGTATCTTATTATGTTTGCAGGTCTTTGCCTCTGGTTTTCTTGTCTATAAAAATAACGTAGTGTATGTCAGTTACTTATCCATTGTTATCATAGATAATGGATTGTGAAGAGAAACCTTTACAATTACAATGCATGGAGAAGTATGGCTGCACTGAAAGTGTTCATATGACTTAATCCCTACATATTTTGACGCAAGTGAAACGAGGTTTTTCTGAAGTTTAGTGGTCATGAGCTCTAAGTAAATCATCACATTTCCATATGATTTAACATCTCAAAAGTAAACATCTTAAAATAAGAAAGGGCTAATTACACTTGGTCTTAAATTAGCTATTGAGGTGTGACCCATAACTAGGTGCTGAGAGTGGAAGTGGCATGAGATGCATCAGTATATTTCATAGATGGGTAGGTTGTGGAATATTACTGTGTGTGACACAGGAAGGATTTTCCTCAGTTACAGACATAGTGGCAAGTTTGTCGAAGCCCTGGTGAAGAGTATGAAGAAGTTGACACAGTGCATTCTGATAATATGTGATGAGAGCGACTGGAAGAAGTTCTCTTTAGCAGCTGTCTCATGAAAGTGGTTGGAGGAATGGTGACATGTGGATATGGCCAAAGAAAACTGTTTGCAAACTTGTTTTGTAGGGGTATTGCCTGTCTGAAGACATTAGTAAGATCAGTATACTGGGGACGGATTGCTTGTCACTGTAGATGTTCCATCCACTTATGGCCAGACTTCATATAAGACTTTCATTGTGGAAGGGTGGCATCTATCAAAATTGGGATGCTGTTCATTGTTAGCACAGTTAATATGGACTGAAGCTTTTGTGGAACCACAGGAGAGGTAGATACTGATATCTACTGGGCTGAAGAGGACAATATTAAGTGGATAGGAGAGATGGTATTGAGGCTGTGGAGAAATAAGTACAGAGTATCTTGAATCAGGTCTAAGTCATGGCAATATCATCAATAGACCTGAACTAGACAAGGGGTTAGCATCTTGGACGATTTGAAAGGTTTCATCTAGATGGGCCCCTAAATTGATTGGCATATGAGGGTGCAATATGTGTGCTCATAATTATGACACAGATTTGTTGGTGTATCTTCCCCTCAAAGGAGATGTAATTATGGATACTTATGTAGTTGATCAGTTGTACAAGGAGTGAGGTGGTGGGTTTGGAGTCAAGCTGTTGGAGAAGGTTGCGTTCTGTGGAAGGACAACGTATGTAGTGCGTGGTTTTGTGTTAGGTAATTTAATTGAAGACATTGTCTGAAAGCTCAGCAATGTTTACAGTTTTTTTTAAAAAAAAAAAAAAAAAAATCTGCTGCCGGCTGTTGTGGCAGAGTGGTTCTAGGCACTTCAGTCTGGATCCATGCGACCCCTACGGTCGCAGGTTCGAATCCTGCCTTGGGCATGGATGTGTGTGATGCCTTAGGTTAGTTAGGTTTAAGTAGTTCTAGGAGGCTGATGACCTCATATGTTCAGTCCCATAGTGCTCAGAGCCATTTGAACCTTTTTTTTTTTTTTATTTGCTGTCAATCCCTCAACACTTCAGTTATGTTGTTAGTGGATACCTTAACTGCATTTATTATTTGTATTCTGCCAAAGACTTCTCAGTATCAGATATATATTGATTTATGTAAGATAAATGTCAGGTGTTATGAAAGCTTGATAGATGTAAAGAAAAGTAGCAAAGTTGAATCAAGGGTAGATCAATAGAAAGAGAAAAGTTAGTGTGTGTCTTCAAAATAATGAAGGGGGAAGTTCGTTATATAATCGACAGTGTGAATATTGTACATGATGGATGCGAGACATAAGTAGTTAAATTCAGAACCTCAGTTAAAAAACAATGTCCTCTGGTGATTCTATGAATTCTGTATTATCAAATTTCACAATATTATTCCAGTAATAGAAGCCAAGATAACTGTTTGCCCCATAAATTTTGGGCTGGCCCATCTCACAGGATTTCGTTTGCCCTAATAATTTATCCATGCCCTGGTTTTGTCAGTTATAAAAGGATGTACTCACTGTAGGATGTCTAGAGTAGACTTGGCACCTTTCACCATGATTGGTATGTTGTAATAGGTAGCATACTATGCAAGTATCATTCCCTCTATTACATTTTTTGGATGGTGAACAGGAAGAATGAACATTGTATATCTCCATGGTCAGTTTGAAATTCTTTTCATGAATCTTATAATGTAATTGGATACATAAAAAACCTACTCACCAAGTGGCAGCAGGAGAATACATACACTAAAAAAAAGGTTTTTGGGCATGCAGGCTTTTGGAGACAGTGGCTCCTTTTTCTGGCAGAAGGATTGAAACAGAAGCAAGAGGGTTGAAGAAAAACAATGGGAGAGGTTTGGAAAAAGGGGTAGAGTTCGGAATCCGGGTCAGGGGAGACTTAACAGACAGGACGACAAGGAAACACTGATTGTTGGGGAGTGCATCAGAAAGATTTGAGAACCTGAGAGATTAAAGGTGTAAGACAGGTTAATATGAAAGATAGAGATTGCTCCTGGAAAATTGAAATGATCGTATGTCGTTTATTGGCTGGAATATCCCCTCTGGGGTTCGGCTGCCATGTAGCAAGTCTTTTTAGTTGGCGCCACTTCGGCGACTTGCGTGTCAGTGGTTATGAAAATGATGATGGACACACAAAACCCAGTCCCCTGCCGGGAATCAAACCAGGCCCCCTTGCATGGTAGGCGGTAACGCTACTGCCATGCTACAGAGGCAGATGGAGAGATTGCTGCTAAAACATTGTGAACAAGTTAATATGAGTGAAAAGCTAAGTGCATTGTATGTAATACAGATTGGGGGGGGGGGGGGGGGCAAAAAAACAACAGGTCTGAAAGTTAAAGATGTAGAAAACAAATGGAGTGCAGAAAGGAGTAGTTACTGTGAAGAAATTCTGAGACAAAAGAAATTAACATAAATTAAGGCAGGTGGGTGGCGAGAACCAAGGCCATGTTGTAGCGTTAGTTCCCTCCTGCGGAGTTCTGAGAAAATAGAGTATCATGGAAGAATGTAGATGGTGCATGTGGCGAAGCAGGCACCGAGACCATGACTGATGCAGCTCTGCATCAAAATATTGTGTATTGCCAGTGTACACTTCCTGCTTAAGCCCATTCACACTAACTGATAACTTGGTAGTAGTCATGCCAATGTAAAATGCCAAACAGTGTTTACCACAACAGCAGGTATGTGATGTGTCATTTCACAGGTGGATCTCCCTTTGGTAGTATATGTTTTGCCACGTACAGGGACTGGTGTAGTTGTGGTAGGAGGTTGCATAGGGCAAGTCTTGCTGTGGGGAGGGTCACAGCTGACTAATACATTCAAGACCAGATAATATTGGGTGACAAGTGGTGTGCTCCAAAGTTGCTTTTTGGAGGGATCAGAAGTACCAAGATTGGATGTGATGGCCCGGGAAATCTGCTTTTGAACTAGGCTGCTGGGGTAATTACCCCCAGTGGAGGCCAAGATGAGCATAGTGGTGTATTGCTGCAAAGAGCCTACAACTGAAAAAATACATTTGCCTCAAATGCCAAGGCTATATGGGAGAGAACATTTGACATGGAAAGGATGGCAACTATCAAAATGTAAGTACTGTTGTTTGTTAGTAGGTTTAATGTGGACAGAAGTGTGTAGCCTGGCCTACGATGAGGATGAGATCAATATCAAGGAAAGTGGCATGGGATTCAGAACAGGACCATGTGAAATTTAATTGGGAGTTGGTATTTATAGATTCCAGGAATTTTTAACAGTTCAGCCTCACCGTCAATCCTTATGGCAAAGATGTCATCAATGTATCTAAACCAATCCAGGTGCTGAAGGCTTATGGGTCCCAGGAAAGTGCCCTCCAAGCAATCCACGAAAAGGTTGGCATAGGAAGTAGCTGTCCTGGTTCCCATGGCTGTACACCTGATCTGTTTGTATGTCTGCCCCTCAAAGGTGGGTAGTTTTTGGAAAGTATAAAGTCGATTAAGGTGAGCAGGAAGGATGTCAGAGGTTTGGTATCTGGTGGGAGCTGACTGAGGACATGTTCAGCAGAAGGTATACCATGTATGTGAGGGATGTTGGTGTAGAGGGAGATGGCATCGATGATGACAAGCAAGGTGTGTGGTGGGAGTAGAACATGTACAAATTTCAGACCATGTAGGAAATGGTTGGTGTCTTTGATATAGGAGGGAAGTCTTTGTACTATGGGTTGCATATGTTGATCAGTTAAGGCAGATATACCTTTGATGAGTGCTTTGAAGCCAGAAACTATAGGATGGCCAAAATGGCGGTGTTTGTGGATCTTAGGAAGAAGGTAAAAGGTGGGGGGGGGGGGGGGGGGGGGGGAGGTAAGAAGTTCTGTGGTTTGAGCTGTTTGTCCTTAGTGAGGGGCTTGTGGTTTTAAGGAGGGACTGCAGGTTCATGTGCCATCAAAATGCCATCCCTGCAGTCTGTCCTTAAAACATCAGGCTCCTCTTGAGGACTTAACACCCCAGTCTGTAGTACTTCTTACGCCACTCAAACCACACACCCCTCACCTTTTACCTTCTTCCTAAGATCCACACATCCAGTCATTGTGGTTGTCCTATAGTTGCTGGCTTCAAAGCACTCACCACACGTATATCTGCCTTGGTTCATTAACAAATGCAACCCATAGTACAAAGACTTTCCTCCTATATTAGACACCAACCGTTTCCTATGTTGTTTGAAATCCATGCCTTCCCACTTCCACCACACACCTTGCTTGTAATGATTCATGCCACCTCTCTCTACACCAATATCCCCCACATACATAGTGTATCTGCCACTGAATATGCCCTCAGTTAACGCCCACCTGCTTCCAAACCTCTGACATCCCTCCTGCTCACTTTAATCAACATCATACTTACCAACAACTACTTTACCCAGTGAGGGGGCATACATACAAACAGATCATGGAATTGGAAAGCAGCTACAATTGCTTAGTAGTGGTAAGGCATCAGGACCAGATAAGATACCTATAAGATTCTGTAAAGATTATGTGAAAGAACTTCCTCCCCTTTTAGCAGTAATTTATTGTAAAATTGCTTGAGTAATGAAAGGTACCTAACAACTGGAAAAAAGTGCAGATCATTCCAGTTTTCAAGACAGGCCTTACAGATCCACACAATTATAGACCTACATCTTTGATATCAATCTGTTGTAGAATTATGGAACATGTTTTATGCTCAAGAATTATGACGTTTTTGGAAAATGAACATCTCCTCTATAAAAATCAACATGAGTTCTGCAAAGAGAGATCCTGCGAAACTAAGCTCACTCTGTTCCTCCGTGAGATCCACAGCACAATGGACAGTGGTGCTCAGGTTGATACCGTGTTCCTTGATTTCAGTAAGACATTTGACACCGTCCCACATTGCCGTTTAATGAAAAAAATACAAGTTTACGGAGTATCGGAGCAGACTTGCAATTGGATTCAAGACTTTCTTGCAGATAGAACTCAACACGTTACTCTTAACAGAACTAAATAAACAGATGTAAGTGTAATATCTGGAGTATGACAGGGAAGTGTGATAGGACATTTGCTGTTTACAATATATATAAATGATCTAGTAGAAAGTGTCGAAATGCTCTTTAAGGCTGTTTGCAGATGATGCAGTTGCCTGTAGAAAAGTAGCAACACTAGAAGATAGTAAGAATTTAAAGAATGCCCTGCAGAGAATTGATGAATGGTGCAGGCTCTTCCTATGTATATTGCACATACATAGGAAGAGAAATCCACTACTTTACAGCTACACTTTAGATGACAAACAGCTGGGACAGCATATGCCGTAAAGTATGTAGGTATAACTACCCAGAGTGACGTTAAGTGGAATGACCACATAAAACATATAGTGGGAAAAGCAGACACTAGACTCAGATTCATCGGAACGATCTTAAGGAAATGTAACTCATCCACAAAAGAAGTGGCTTATAAGGTACTTATTCACCCAATTCTTGAGTATTGTTTATCTGTCTGGGATGCCTGTCAGGTAGGACTGATAGAGGAGATAAAGAAGATCCAATGAAGACCAGCGCATTTCATCGTGGGATCATTTGGCTGACGAGAGAGCATTACGGGGATGCTAAAGAAACTCCACTAGCAGACATTACAAGAGAGGCACTGTGCTTCATGGAGGGATTTACTATTGAAATTTCAGGACAGCACTTTTCAGGATGAGTCGGAAAACATATTACTTCCCCCCCCCCCCCCCCCACATACATCTTGTGTATTGACCATGAGAAAATTCAAGAAATTAGAGCTGATACGGAGGCTTACCGACAATCGTACTTCCCATGCACTACTCGCGAGTGGAATAGGGTTGGAGGGATCAGATAGTGGTACCAAAAGTACCCTCTGCCATACACCATTAGGTGGCTTGTGGAGTATGATGTAGGTGCAAATCAGGTGTACAGCCATGGGAAGCAGGACGACTCCTTCCTATGCCACCCTTTTCATGGGTTGCTTGGAGGGCACTTTCCTGGGATACATAAGCCTTCAGCCCCTGGATTGGTTTAGATACATTGATGACATCTTTGCCATATGGACTCGTGGTGAGGCTGACCTGTTAAGATTCCTGAAACCTCTAAATACCTTCTCCCAATTAAATTTCACATGGCCCTATTCCGAATCCCATGCCATTTTCCTTGATATTGATCTCATCCTCATCGAAGGCCAGCTACACACTTCTCTCCACATTAAACCTACCAACAAACAACAGTACTTACATTTTGACATTTACTATCCCTTCAATATCAAATTTTCTCTCCTGTACAGCCTTGGAATTTGACACAGAAACATTTTGTGGGCATGCAGACTCTTTATAGCAATACACCACCATTATCACCTCAGCCTTCACTGGACATAATTACCCCACGAGCCTAGTTCAAAAGCAGATTTCCTTGGCCATCATATCCAATCCTGGTACTGTTAATGCCTCCAAAAACCAACTTCAGAGCACACCGCTTGTCACTCAGTATTATCTTGATACTGAATGTATTAATTGGCTACTTTGACAAGGCTATGACATCCTATAAACATCTCCTGAAATGAGATCCATTATGTCTGAGATTTCGCCCACTATACCTAGAACACCTTTTCCTCAGCCTCCCAGTCTCTGATTAGTCAGGATGAATGGGCATAGGCATATATTGTGGCATGCAGGCAACACACAATATCCTGTTGCAGAGCATGCTCTACAATATGACAATCGGCACCTAGGTAGCTCTTCCAACACACACACACACACACACACACACACACACACACACACACACACCATCTGAGTTCTTCCCCCAGACACCAGTTTCTCAGCACTCCACAGGTCGGAACTAATGCTACAACATGGTCTTGGTTCTCGCCACCCACCTGGGCTTATTTACGTTAATTTCTTCCCTCTCAGCAGCCCTTCACAGTAACTGCTCCTTTCCTCACTCCGTTTTAGTTTTCTACATCTTTCATATTTTGACCTGTGTATTTTTCGCTGTCCGCTTCCCACCGGTGTTACATACAGTACATTTAGCTTTTCACTCATGTTAACTTGATCACGATGTTTTAGCAGTAATGTCTGGGTGACTTTTGCCAAGTCTAACCCTTTTCATAAACCTCTCCAGTCCTTTCCCTTCACCCCCCCACCCCCCTTCCTTGTCCTTCAGCCTTTCTACCACGAGGAGCCACTGGCTCCAAGAACTTGCTTACCTAAAACCATTTTTTATGTGCATTCTCCAGCTGCCACTTGGTGAGTAGACTTTTTCTCTATCCATTTACTTTATATTATCAAAAATTGATGATTTTCGTTTTTATGGAACTTACATTTCTAACTTCCTGCCATATTAAATATTTGAAAGTCCTAGATTTGTTAGTATTACATATATCAGCAATTGATTAGTACATTTATATCAGCAGTTTGCTACCCACTGCTGAATGAAGGCCTCCTCTAGACTTCCCAGTGTATTACAATCTTAGTTACATGCATTCAAATCGCTCCTATATGTTTCCTAATGTAACTTACTCCCTTTCCATTAGGTTATCGTTTCTTTTTTTCTTCTCTCTCAGTCCAGCAAAGAACTTCCCCACTGTGTCTACCATTGATTTACCTGGTACGTGTCCTATCCCTCTCCATTTCATTCCCATTGCAGTCACAATTATGTTTTCCACTCCATTTTGTTCGCTGACATAAGTATTTTTTCTGTCCCTTTTATTGGGCGCTGATGACTGTGCAGTTGAGCGCCCCACAAACCAAACCAAACATCTGTCCCTTTTATTAATTCTCAATGCACTTTTCTCATTTGCTCACTGGGGAAACTTTGTTTTTAGAATAGTTTCATATTTTAAGTCCCAATCTGCATCTGCCCAAAATTCAAAAACTCATCAACGAATTCTGTGACTTCAGTTTTACTATGGGTAATTATGAAGTACGTGAAACATTTCTAAAAAATGGTATGGGTGAATGGCTAAACATTAGGAACAAATGATAGAGCACGTGGAAGACAAACTGTGAGATTTTTGGATATGGTGCCGGCAAGTTAGTTTTGCAAACCACTGACTACGTTACTGACTGCAGTTGTTGAAAATGTTGTCACCCATCTTGACGTGCTAAAATTGTGGCATGTGTCACAACCTGAAACTGATGGCGAAGATTTCATCTTTCAGCAAGATGGCACCTCTCCCCATTTCGACAACTGTGTACAAGATTACGTATCGCAGGATGGGTGCTGTTGCAGCCACTGACCATTCCCTACTTAAGTGGCCATCACAGTTGCTAACTTAACACTTTGTGATGATTTTTTTGTGGGAGTACATAAAGACTACTCGTATGCTAAGTCAGGTATGAGCAGCATTGCACTACTTTTAGATGTGTAGTGTGTGACAAAGGGGGCCACTTAGAATATGTATTGTGTGTATAAAAATTTTTGTTGATTGTTTTTCTTTCACGTACTGTATCGTTTGTTATCAATCAAAAGCTGTCAGGCAAAATCAAATAAAGGAAAATCCAGAATGGAATAATGATCTGGCTGCCAGGGCTGGCCAGAGACTGTGGTAGTGTGTGTGTGGGTTGTGTTTTCATGGGTGTTTGTGTGTATGTTGTCTAATTCTGATGAAGGTCTGTTCGGCTGAGAGCTTTGAAAGTATTTCTGTTGTGTCTACCTGCTACTCACCATCTCCGCTATATGGTGAGCTATCCTTTTTGTAACAGAATCATTTGTTATGTTATTCTTGCTTGTTTATATGTACTGATTTTTTGAAACATTTCATGGACTTTTTCTTTTCATTATTTTGGGAACTTCAGTTATATTATTATTGATTTCTGTCATAGTTTCAAATTTCCGTTATTAAGCTGTTCCCTTCTTTGTTGAAGTTTACCCACAGTAGATGCAAACAGCACAAATTCCTCAAAAAATGGTGACTCGGCTGTTTCATTAAAGGGTCATCATCATCATCATCATCATCATCATCATCATCATCATCATCATCATCATTTAAGACTGATTATGCCTTTCAGTGTTCAGTCTGGAGCATAGTCCCCCTTATAAAATTCCTCCATAATCCCCTATTCAGTGCTAACATTGGTGCCTCTTCTGATGTTAAGTCTATTACTTCAAAATCATTCTTAACCGAATCCAGAAACCTTCTCCTTGGTCTCCCTGGACTCCTCCTACCCCTCTACTGCTGAACCCATGAGTCTCTTGGGTAACCTTGATTCTCCCATGCATGTAACATGATCCCATCATCTAAGCCTGTTCGCCCTGACTGCTACATCTGTAGAGTTCATTCCCAGTTTTTCTTTGATTTCCTCATTGTGGACACCCTCCTGCCATTGTTCCCGTCTACTAGTACCTGCAATCATCCTAGCTACTTTCATATCCGTAACCTCAACCTTATTGATAAGGTAACCTGAATCCACCCAGCTTTTGCTCCCATACAACAAAGTTGGTTGAAAGATTGAACGGTGCACAGATAACTTAGTCTTGGTACTGACTTCCTTCTTGCAGAAGAGAGTAGATCGTAGCTGAGCACTCACTGAATTAGCTTTGCTACACCTCACTTCCAGTTCTTTCACTATGTTGCCATCCTGTGAGAATATGCATCCTAAGTACTTGAAACTGTCCACCTGTTCTAACTTAGTTCCTCCTATTTGGCACTCAATCCGTCCACACTGATTTTCATCCAATCGGTCCTCAACTAATACTCGCACTTTCCTTTCAACAATACCTGAGAAGATTGTACCCACAACGCTGATTAAAGAGATACCTCTGTAGTTGTTACAATCTTTTCTGTTTCCATGTTTAAAGATTGGTGTGATTACTGCTTTCGTCCAGTCTGGTGGAACCTGTCCCAACTCCCACGCCATTTCAATAATACTGTGTAGCCATTTAAGACCTGACATTCCACTGTATTTGATGAGTTCTGACTTAATTTCATCCACCCCAGCCGCTTTATTGCACTGCAATCTGTTGACCATTTTCTCCACTTCCTCTGATGTGATCCTATTTCCATCATCATTCCTGTCCAATTCTACATCGAAATCTGAAACATTACTGATCGTATTTTCACCTACATTGAGCAATTCTTCAAAATATTGCCTCCATCTGCCCAAGGCATCAACAGGATTCACCAGCAGTTTTCCTGACCTGTCCAAAATACTTGTCATTTCCTTCTTACCTCCCTTTCGAAGACTGCTAATTACGCTCCAGAATGGTTTTGCAGCAGCTTGACCCAAAGTCTCCAACCTGTTTCCAAAGTCTTCCCAAGATTTCTTCTTGGATGCTCCAATTATCTGTTTGGCTTTGTTTCTTTCTTCAACATAACTTTCTCTGTCTGCCTGTTCTAGTATGCCATTTTTGATAAGCCTTCTTTTTCCTTTTACAGGCTGCCTTGACTGTGTTATTAAAGGGTATTGCTTCTTTTTTACCCTGTATAAAGAACTGAAATTTTCTCTAGGGCTGTTGACAATAGTTTTGGTTATGTGGAATATACTTGCCTACCCCCCCCCCCCCCCCTCTCCTACCTCTGCTGGTCTTTAAATTGTGAATTTCAAACTCTCCTATGCAGTGTAATGGGAGCAATAGCATTGAGGTTATTCTTCCTTATACTGATTTAAGTTGAATAAATGTTTTGGCTTTAAAGGCTGTTCGTACAGATTTGGGTGAAATGAGTCAAAACCTGTATCAGGCAATATCATAATTCATAATTATTGTTCCATTTTGTAATGTCACTGTGACTTGCAAATGGTCATTGTGCTCTACCCACTTCTACATCTAATTTTTTACTTGCTCGATTAAGTCCAGCATTTATTTGTGTGGTTTGTGATAATTTTAATGAACATCTTGCACTTTTCAAAAATTAATGTGATGTCTATCCACTCTTTTGAGAAGCAGAACAGTTAGCATTGTTCCTGTTTTGAGGAATGCCTTTTTCTGCAGATATCTGTATATAACTTTGCACATTCCTTTTCTGTTAAGTTTCTTCTGCCATTAACCATCTGTAGGGACCTTTCCTTGGTTTGTGCCTCAAAAGGCTTTCTACCCCTCATCTCACATAGTTCCAGAATTTTTTTGTATCCAGTGAAAACAATGTGTGTGTTATTTGTCTCTTGAACTGTACTAACATAAAGAAATCTTTCAGTGTTTATGCATTTTTTTTTGCTCTCGGTAGGCTAATCTATCATCGTAACTGATGAAACATGGTATCTACCTAAAAGAAATTTATGTTGCCCATACTCCTATTATTTTAAAATGTTTATCTAGTTAAATTTTCATTAGCTGTTCTTGAAGACATCCCTAAAGATTGTTATTTAATTCAGCATATTCCATTATGATCCTATTGTGGTTTTTTTGAAATTCAAATTTTCTCTTTCATGGGGCTTGAAATATTTTTCTTGCTTTCTTTGTATCAGCAACATCTTTTGCTGTTTGGGTAAGTACCTTCATTAAATAACTGCAATTTTCATGTATGTCCTTATAATCATCATTATCAAAGAGTCTTAATTTGTTGTTTTAATCTGTAATACCTATCTAGCTATTCTTAAGTTCTCCTCCCAAGTTCTGATTTCCTGCCTGATGGGTCTATTTCTCTCTAGAGTTGCACTTCTAAATGTATTTGGAGTCACTGATTATAGCACTTGGAAGTCTAATGTCATTCAAGACTGTCACACCCTGTATAATTTTGTTATTTATCAAACTAAAACATTGTCCGTTATGGGCTGAACAGTTTTCAGACTTATTTTCTGTTGGCCAATTTAGGTGTTTTTAGTCATTATCAAGTAACCTCTGTGTAACAAGTTGCAACAATGTAATGTGAAAGTGAGTCCACCAGCCCTCATTTGGAGCCTCTAGTAAACACTAGCATGATCTGTATAAAATAGGAACATTGTTGGAGAACAATGTACAAGAGAACAATGTACAGTATAACTTGTGTATGTGTTGAACAACCATCCACTGAGAATCCCCATCATTTCATACAACAACGTCAAACTTGTTCTTGTGCTATGTCCTCCTTGCTATGTCTATTTTCTGTTTGTTTTACTATAGGAGAATGTGCTCTGAACAAAAACATTGTTCTCCTTAACAGATTTGACTAATGTAAGACTTTTGCCAATTTTAGACATTATATCCCGAGCTGTGCTGTGTAGTTGTCCTAAATTCAAAGAAAACTAAAAAAAATAGTCTTTTAGTGTGTTTTCTGTTGCCTCACATTTTGTGACTCCTTATGGAGATCTGTCTCCTTGTGAGAACGTGAACATGTTTGTGCGTAGACTTAAATGATTTTCATGGAATGTACCTAAAAGTTGTATGATGATGAAATGAATTTTTGATTATTATAACTGATTATTTAAATTTTGGTAAAATATTGATAATATGGTTTGGATGGGACAAGCTATTTTCTGAATAAAGCAAATAACCAGCTTTTTCATACGTTCAAAATAGTTTGTACAAACTATATTAAACTGGTAACTCATGTTCTAATTTGTAATGAAATTCTGTTAATTGAAGGAACTTGCACAATTCATTACAATTGGCTAGTGAGGCTAGCGTTATTTGGTTTCTATTGCAGGGATGAGGAGAAGACTATGTGTTTTGGTACATATGAATATCTTAGCTGTTTCACTTTAACTTTGGATGAAATGGAAATGAAATACTGTACTTTGTTATGAATTTGCCTTAGTCTGCTCTCTGTGTTACATATTTGATTCCTGTTATGTTCTTTGATGTAAAAAGATATTTTCAAAATTTATCATAATTTTACAGCAAGGCCTTCCATATTGTCTGCCCTTTGCTTGGTCTCTTAGTATCACATGAGAACAAGGAAGCCAAAGATACCACCAGCCGGGTATTTGTGGCCAATCATGTCACTCGCTGGGATGCTCTCATCTTCCATCTCACTTTAGGTTGCCTAACGGTAAGAACTTTGTCTCTTTTTTTATTTTTTATTTTTATTTTTTTTTTATTAAAAAAATTCATATTTACTGGGTATGCACATTTGCTGAATTTTTCGTATGTGTTTTATAGATGAGGTTGGTGCTTTATGTGGGTAGTGAGTCACTTTGTATGTAATTGTTTGGTAACTATTTCTGTGATACATGTAACAGGTATTCCCCTGCAACATCTTCAAGTTGTGCAGATTGAAAGTTCAGCACGGTCCTGAGCTGCATTATAACTTAAAATAAGCGTGTTTCAGTAATGAATACATGAACATGTTTAAGTAATGAGTGCTTTGATCCATTGATAATGAAATGACTGATTAGGGAGCTTTTAAGATGAAGATTCATCAAAATATGTGGCTTCCTTTTACATTTAACCTGTAGTGATTGTGCATCGTTATATCAGATATGTTCAAGATGCAAAGTGTTTGTGCTGAGTGATATTATCACTGACATTCATAGATTATTTGGTTTTTTAATTATTCCTTGTATGGATTCTCTCTCTGTATTATCAGACCATTTTACACCTTTACATACTGTGTTATTAAATGTTGCAATGAAGCAGATTTACTCCAAGCCACAACATTTTTGGTGATGCAGACTTGATCCCGGGCACTGACCAACCTATCTGGCAGAAGTCGACATGAACCATGGAGTTAATTGATGTTACATACCATTTCACTACGAACATCAAGTACAGACCAATCACATCTTGCACTTTCTGTGCACTGAACTGCAGTTCCATCCAGACATGAAATCAGTCATGCCACCTGCCTTCTGCATAGTGTATCATAGTTTTGTAATGTTGGATTCATCACTGACTGTTGGCATGCCTCCGAATGCACTGGTTAACAGTCATGGTCAAACCACCACCACCACCACAATTGCAGCAAAACCCAATCTTGCAGTTTGCACAGCTTCAGAGTCAGTTTTGTGCTAGCTCACTGATGACCAAATACAGTTATGTTGTTGCTGCATTAAATGAAGACATGGCTATGGAAGGATATTTTTGGCTTTACCACCAAGCACCAACCGGTACTCGCCAATTAAGAACGCCTGGATCACGCGTGTTACAGTCCAAAGCAAAACTTCTCTAGAAGTTACTGCATATTGAGGAATTATGTGACCACACTTCCTCACAGTTATTGTGCCAGATACGGATTCTAGCAAGTAACGCTGTCAGTGAGGATGTCCTATGAGATATCTGGTTGTTGCCCTTACCACCAGATGCGCAGATATGCACTTTGGATCTTGCACTTGCACAAACTGCAGACTGCATCTCAGTAAAGTACGTGTCCACAGGTGTAGCAGCTATTGGCTCACAGTTGCATAATGCTATCGCATCATGACAGGCACAAATTGGTGAACTTGTCCTCCACGTGAGATGATAAACATGCCAGAAGATCATTATTGATATTGACTAGCTTTCCAAACAGCAGCCATGACTGTTTGTCACTGAGTTCTATATTATGTGTGCCTCTGTGGTCTTTTTTCTGCCAGTGGTTCATCCAAACATATGGTCGCATGACACTGTAGCTATACCTAGGCCTGTGCCGCAAGTTTGATTGGCAAATTATTGTGGCAGATGTAATGTATCCTTTTCTTAGAGCAGACTTTCTATCATTTTATGGCCTGCTCCCGGACTATCGTCGCCGTCTCCTCGACACCACCACTAATCGGACAGTCATGGATGACTATGTGGACAATACAGCTCTGTGAATGATTGCAGGTGATTCTCCTTATCTAGAACTTCTCGAGCACTTCCCAGAAGTACTTTGGCAGCTGCCTACACTAGTGTCGGTAAGACATTCGACACTACATTACATACTGACAACACCGGGACCACCATTTCATGCTTGATCTTGTTGCTTAACGGTAGAAAAGTTGGAAGCAGTGAAACAAGAGTTTTCCTTTATGCCTGCACAAGGAATCTGCTGCCTGTCAAGCAGTAGTTGGGCTCGTCGCTGCACATAGTTCCCAGAAAGACTAATGGATGATGTCAGTGTGATGATTACTGGCAACCCAATCCTAGAAAAATTCCTGATCACTATCTGGTCCTGCAGATTGAAGACCTCAGCAATCACGTCTTTTCCATGTTACATTTGGTACGTGCATTTTACCAGGTACTTGTTGCTCCAGAAGATGTAAGTAAAATTGTCGTCTGTGCCTGATTTGGTCTGTTTGCATTTATGAAGAAGCCTTTTGGACCATACAGTGTTGTGCAGAGCATCCAGTGTTTTATGGATGAAGTTACATGAGATCATGATTATTGTTACCATATTTTACAGACTAAAAGATGCACTTTTTTCTTCGAAAAATTGCCTCCAAAATTCAGGTGTATCTTATACTTCAAATTAATATCAAAAGTTCAGTGTTTGATTTAAAATCTTAAAAATGGCCATGTATTGGATGATGCAGAATACCTCTCTCTATCTGGCAAAACTGGATTCAGCTGGCAGCAGCATTGCACTAATGCGACAAACATGAGTTGTGGGGACTCAAAGCTTGCTCTTACTACTATCTCCCTCCTACCCCACCATCACAAACCCAGAACACTGTCTGACCTATGATGTGTCATTGCAGTTGACAGTGCCAGTGAACTTGAACTGAAATTGATTTGTGTTATTGGTAACAGTACAATATTTTTGTAAGTAGCTCGTTTTGTAATGGAAAAAATAAAAGGTATTCATATGATGTGGGCTATAAATTGAAAGTAATAGAATATGCAGAACAACCTGGAAACAGAGCAATTGGTCAGCATTTCAGCTCTCCACCAACAGAAAAAAAGCCTTTATGATTGTTGGGTAACACAGAAGAACTGAAAAAAAAGGAAGACTAAATGTGCAAATAGAGGACTGAATGCAAAATGGCCAAAACTTGAACATTATGCACTGAAATAGATAAAGGACACCATAAAAATGGGATTGAAATTAATACAAAATGATTCAAATACTCACTCGCAAGCTAGTGCTACAGGATAAAGCAGATGGTAGACTTTAGTTTATTGGTAGAATACTGGGGAAGTGCAATCAGTCTTCAAAGGAGATTGCTTGCAAATCGCTCGTGTGACCTGTTCTAGAATATTGCTCAAGTGTGTGGGACCTGTACCAGGTAGGATTAACAGGGGATATCGAACATATACAAAGAAGGGCAACACAAATGGTCACACATTTGTTTAATCCCTGGGAGAGTGTCACAGCGATACTGAAGCAACTGAACTGGAAGACTCTTGAAGATAGACGTAAACTGTCCTGAGAAAGTCTATTAACAAAGTTTCAAGAACTGACTGTAAATGATACTCTAGGAACGTACCAGAGCCCCCTAAGTATCACTCACATAGGGATCATGAGGATGAGACTAGAGTAATTACTGCATGCACAGAGGCGTTTAGTCAGTCATTCTTCTCAAGCTCCATACGTGGTTGGAACAGGAAGAAACCCTAATAACTGGTGCAATGCAACATACCATGTGCCATGTATCACACGGTGGTTTTCTGAGTATAGATCTAGATGTAGATACAGTGGAACTTAACAGGCTTCAAAAGTGGAATTGGTTAGTGCAACAGTTGTATGAAGCACCATGAACTAAGCATGCAAACCAAAACCAAAATATCTTGGAAAATACCACAAGAGTATGAAGAGAATATTATTTTGCCATTGCTTTAATATTCAGCATCAAAAGAAAACCAGTGGGGAACTAAGGCAAGTAGTGAATATGAATGAAACTCCTCTGAAATTTGGTGTGCTGAGTAACAGTTCTGTTGCCATAAAAGGTGTTAAAACTGTAATATAAAAACAAGTGGACATGAAAAAAGTGCACTACACTGTTGTATTTCATGTTGTGCTGACAGTACTAAACTTAATCCAGTGATCGTATTCAAGTGCAAAATAATGCCAAACATTCTGAAATACCAACAGGTGTTGTTCATGTACATGAAAAGGGTTGAGTGGATGAGGCTGGTATAAAATTATGGATTAACACAGTGTGGGAGAGGAGGAGAGGTACTTTAATGAAGAAGAGTTTTCTTCTTATGCTATATCAGTTTAGAAGTCATTTGAAAAATTCTTTGAAAGAGCAATTGAGACAGGGAAATATAGAGCTTGCTGTTATTCCTGGAGGACTTACTTCACAATTTCAACTTCCTGATGTCTTGATAAATAAACTGTTTAAAGTATACATGAAAGAAAAATTAAACAAATGGATGACTGATGAAACCCAGCACGAATTCACATGAAACCCAACATGAATTCACACCGAAGGAGCTTTAACATGACCTACAATGAAACAAGTGTGTTAGTGGATAAAACAGTCACCGTATAGAATGATCCGGAGGGCTATGCCGGCAGTAGCTTAGCTACCAGAAGGGCCACCCAAGCCAGACAGGCCAAAGGGGAGGAGCCAGACAAAGTGTGACCCACAATGGCCTATCGCTCCCCCTTTCCTATCCCAAACCTGTCCTCACCATGTCCTTTTCCTGTCATTTCCTGTTATATGTATAAGACCTCAACAGCAGCGACAGCGGAGAAAGAGTCTTTCAGAACAGTGAAGCTGGTGGAAGAGGCACTTTTTCCTCTTTGGGTACAAAAAGAGTACAAATAGTGACTGTACCCCAGAGGGGCAGCTACAGACAGCATCTGACTCATAGTGAGCGGCTGATTTTAGGCTGGGCATCCTACTGCCTATGTGGAAAGTAACTGGAAACTACCACATGACATTCCCAAGCAGTACATGTTATGTCTCTCCATGTGAAAGATTCCAGAGTTAAAATTCCCCCTCATTCAGATCTTCAGGGGAGGGGGGGGGGGGGAAGACATATTGAGAGTAGACATATTTGAAAGGAAGAAAGGGACAGTGAAGGAAGGAAAGATAAGGATTGGAACCTGGAATATGAGGACACTGCTGCAAGCAGGAAAGCTAGAGAAAGCAAAACAGGAGACGAAAAGGAACGGATTAGATGCCCTTGGTTTGCGTGAAACGAGATGGGGAGATAGAAAGTGGAGATTATAAGCTCTTATACTCAGGGGAAATCAAGAGTGGTGGAAATGGAGTAGGAATATTGATAGAGCAAAAGTTGGAAAATAAGGTAATTGAGGTACAATATATTGATGGAAAACTGCTTATGATACGACTGAAGGGCAGTTCAAAACATCTGGTGTTAATACAGGTATACATGCCAACCAGCTAGCATAGAGATGAGGAAGTGGAAGAGTATTATGAGAAAATACAAGAACTCACCGAGAAAGAATGCCTGTGTTATCATCATGGGGGACTGGAATGCAGTTGGTGGGTGAAGGAAAAGATGAAGGTGCAGTAAGAAAATTTGGATTAGGAATAAGAAATGAGAGTTTATCAACTAATTAGCTTCTGTAAAGAAAATTCATTAGCTGTGGGTAACACATTATTTGAACACCACAAAAGGAGACATCACACATGAATATCAAATTTGAATATGGAAAGAGTGTGCTCCCTGCTGCCGTTCGATAAGCAGCTGCAGCAGAAAGTCGTATACTCTTAGCTCACTTATTTGTTACATAGTTTAATTCTTAATTTCTTTGCGTGTTTTTGGTATTTGCGTTGTTTAATTCATAAATTTCGGGCGTATTGTAGTATTTGGGAGTTGTAGCATCGCGTTTTAGTACCTGAATAGTGTAAAATTACATAGTCTCCTTCCGCCGCCGAGCAGTGTGTCAGCAGTGCGCAAGTAGCAGCATTACTGCATTTACTAGGCAATCTTGTATTTTAATAACCATTTAAATTTTGTGTCGAATTGTTTGTGCTCTCTGTAGATTAGTTCAGATGTTCTTTGCATAAGTTTTTACCATGGGTAGGGACTGCAACTGCTGTGTTCGGATGCAGGATGAGTTGGCATCCTTTCGCTCCCAGCTTCAGGCAGTGTTGGCTTCGGTCACACAGCTTGAGGCTGTTGCCAATGGGCATCACTGTGGGGGTCTGGATGGGGGTTTGTCGGGGACGGCCAGCTCGTCCCACGCATCCCCCGATCGGACTATGACTGTGGCTACCCAGGATACTGCCCACATTGTGGCTGATCCCTCACCTGTGGTAGAGTGGGAGGTCGTCTCGAGGTGTGGCAGGAGGCGAAAGACATTCCGGAGGGCTGAATGGAAGGCCTCTCCAGTTTGTCTGACGAACCGGTTTCAGGCTCTGTCTCAGGCTGATACTGATCTTCGGCCGGACATGGCTGCTTGTCCTGTTCCAGAGGTTGCCCCTCAGTCCGCAAGATCTGGGCGGTCGCAGAGGGTGGGCTTACTGGTAGTTGGGAGCTCCAACGTCAGGCGCGTAATGGGGCCCCTTCGGGATTTGGCAGCAAGAGAGGGGAAGAAAACCAATGTGCTCTCCGTGTGCATACCGGGGGGAGTCATTCCAGATGTGGAAAGGGTCCTTCCGGATGCCATGAAGGGTACAGGGTGCCCCCATCTGCAGGTGGTCGCTCATGTCGGCACCAATGATGTGTGTCGCTATGGATCGGAGGAAATCCTCTCTGGCTTCCGGCGGCTATCTGATTTGGTGAAGACTGCCAGTCTCGCTAGCGGGATGAAAGCAGAGCTCACCATCTGCAGCATCGTTGACAGGACTGACTGCGGACCTTTGGTACAGAGCTGAGTGGAGAGTCTGAATCAGAGGCTGAGACGGTTCTGCGACCGTGTGGACTGCAGATTCCTTGACTTGCGCCATAGGGTGGTGGGGTTTCGGGTTCCGCTGAATAGGTCAGGAGTCCACTACACGCAACAAGCAGCTACACGGGTAGCAGGGGTTGTGTGGCGTGGACTGGGCGGTTTTTTAGGTTAGATGGCCTCGGGCAAGTACAGAAAGGGCAGCAGCCTCAAAGGGTGTGGGGCAAAGTCTGGACATGTGGGGGCCAAGCAGCAATCGGTATTGTAATTGTTAACTGTTGAAGCTGCGTTGGTAAAGTACCGGAACTTCAAGCGCTGATAGAAAGCACCGAAGCTGAAATCGTTATCGGTACAGAAAGCTGGCTGAAGCCAGAGATAAATTCTGCCGAAATTTTTACAAAGGCTCAGACGGTGTTTAGAAAGGATAGATTGCATGCAACCGGTGGTGACGTGTTTGTCGCTGTTAGTAGTAGTTTATCCTGTAGTGAGGTAGAAGTGGATAGTTCCTGTGAATTATTATGGGTGGAGGTTACACTCAACAACTGAGCTAGGTTAATAGTTGGCTCCTTTTACCGACCTCCCGACTCAGCAGCATTAGTGGCAGAACAACTGAGAGAAAATTTGGAATACATTTCACATAAATTTTCTCAGCATGTTATAGTCTTAGGTGGAGATTTCAATTTACCATATATAGACTGGGACACTCAAATGTTTAGGACGGGTGGTAGGGACAGAGCATCGAGTGACATTATACTGAGTGCACTATCCGAAAATTACCTCGAGCAATTAAACAGAGAACTGACTCGTGGAGATAACATCTTGGACCTACTGATAACAAACAGACCTGAACTTTTCGACTCTGTAAGTGCAGAACAGGGAATCAGTGATCAGAAGGCCGTTGCAGCATCCCTGAATATGGAAGTTAATAGGAAGATAAAAAAAAAGGGAGGAAGGTTTATCTGTTTAGCAAGAGTAATAGAAGGCAGATTTCAGACTACCTAAGAGATCAAAACGAAAATTTCTGTTCTGACACTGACAATGCTGAGTGTTTATGGGAAAAGTTCAAGGCAATCGTAAAATGCGTTTTAGACAGGTACGTGCCGAGTAAAACTGTGAGGGACGGGAAAAACCCACCGTGGTTCAACAACAAAGTTAGGAAACTACTGCGAAAGCAAAGAGAGCTTCACTCCAAGTGTAAACGCAGCCAAAACCTCTCAGACAAACAGAAGCTAAACGATGTCAAAGTTAGCGCAAGGAGGGCTATGCGTGAAGCGTTCAGTGAATTCGAAAGTAAAATTCTATATACCAACTTGACAGAAAATCCTAGGATGTTCTGGTCTTACGTTAAATCAGTAAGTGGCTCGAAACAGCATATCCAGACACTCCGGGATGGTGATGGCATTGAAACAGAGGATGACACGCGTAAAGCTGAAATACTAAACACCTTTTTCCAAAGCTGTTTCACAGAGGAAGACCGCACTGCAGTTCCTTCTCTAAATCCCCGCACAAACGAAAAAATGGCTGACATCGAAATAAGTGTCCAAGGAATAGAAAAGCAACTGGAATCACTCAACAGAGGAAAGTCCACTGGACCTGACGGGTTACCAATTCGATCCTACACAGAGTACGTGAAAGAACTTGCCCCCCTTCTAACAGCCGTTTACCGCAAGTCTAGAGGAACGGAAGGTTCCAAATGATTGGAAAAGAGCACAGGTAGTCCCAGTCTTCAAGAAGGGTCGTTGAGCAGATGCGCAAAACTATAGACCTATATCTCTGACGTCGATCTGTTGTAGAATTTTAGAACATGTTTTTTGCTCGCGTATCAAATCGTTTTTGGAAACCCAGAATCTACTCTGCAGGAATCAACATGGATTCCGGAAACAGCGATCGTTTGAGACCCAACTCGTTTTATTTGTTCATGAGACCCAGAAAATATTAGATACAGGCTCCCAGGTAGATGCTGTTTTCCTTGACTTCCGGAAGGCATTCGATATAGTTCCGCACTGTCGCCTGATAAACAAAGTAAGAGCCTACGGAATATCAAACCAGCTGTGTGGCTGGATTGAAGAATTTTTAGCAAACAGAACACAGCATGTTGTTATCAATGGGGAGACGTCTACAGACGTTAAAGTAACCTCTGGCGTGCCACAGGGGAGTGTTATGGGACCATTGCTTTTCACAATATATATAAATGACTTAGTAGATAGTGTCGGAAGTTCCATGCGGCTTTTCGCGGATGATGCTGTAGTATACAGAGAAGTTGCAGCATTAGAAAATTATAGCGAAATGCAGGAAGATCTGCAGCGGATAGGCACTTGGTGCAGGGAGTGGCAACTGACCCTTAACATAGACAAATGTAATGTATTGCGAATACATAGAAAGAAGGATCCTTTATTGTATGATTATATGATAGCGGAACAAACACTGGTAGCAGTTACTTCTGTAAAATATCTGGGAGTATGCGTGCGGAACGATTTGAAGTGGAATGATCATATAAAATTAATTGTTGGTAAGGCGGGTGCCAGGTTGACATTCATTGGGAGAGTCCTTAGAAAATGTAGTCCATCAACAAAGGAGGTGGCTTACAAAACACTCGTTCAACCTATACTTGAGTATTGCTCGTCAATGTGGGATCCGTAGCAGATCGGGTTGATGGAGGAGATAGAGAAGATCCAAAGAAGAGCGGCGCGTTTCGTCACAGGGTTATTTGGTAACTGTGATAGCGTTATGGAGATGTTTAGCAAACTCAAGTGGCAGACTCTGCAAGAGAGGCGCTCTGCATCGCGGTGTAGCTTGCTCGCCAGGTTTCGAGAGGGTGCGTTTCTGGATGAGGTATCGAATATATTGCTTCCCCCTACTTATACCTCCCGAGGAGATCACGAATGTAAAATTAGAGAGATTTGAGCGCGTACGGAGGCTTTCAGACAGTCGTTCTTCCCGCGAACCTTACGCGACTGGAACAGAAAAGGGAGGTAATGACTGTTGCACGTAAAGTGCCCTCCACCACACACCGTTGGGTGGCTTGCGGAGTATAAATGTAGATGTAGATGTAGATATCAGCTGGACTTTATTCTGATACAAAAAAAGGTTTAGGAACTGTTTGAAGAATGCCAAAGCTCATCCAGGACTGGATATAAATTCAGACCACAACCTAGTAGTGGGAGAAATACAAGTGAAGTTGAAAAAAGTCTTGAGAGGCAAAGCAAAAGAAAGACTAAACATAGAAAGACTCAGAGGTAGGAAAGGCATCAGATTTGGAAAACAGATGTATGAAAAAATGGGAAAGAGGTAGTGTTGATGAAAGTGTTAATGACAAATGGATAAAAATGAAGGAAGGACTCATGGACTCTGCCAAAGAAGTAATAGCAATTAGAGTATCCTGGAGTACCAGGAAAGAATGGATAACAGAAAACATGTTGAAAAAGATGGAAGAGCAGAGGAAGTTGAAAATTGTAGAAACTGAAGAAGGCAAAAAGAAGTACTGGAAACTGAATAATGAATTAAGAAGAGAAACTGAAGAAGCAAGGGAAAAATGGATGAAACAGAAGTGCGACAAAATGGAGAAAGAGGGAAAGTATGAAATGATGTAAGACTGGCTGGTGAGATATTTTTGAATGTAAAAGAAAAAGGAATAACATGGAAATAGAAAAAGCGGATGGTACTGTAGCAGAAGAACCACATGAGGTTTTGTACAGATGGCAAGAATATACTGAATGTCTGTTTAAGGGGGATAAAATACAAAGCAAAATTAAGGTAGAAGAGGAGCAATATGTGCCAGAAGATGGAAAAGGATTCACCATCTTGGAAGCAGAAGTAGAAAAGGCGCTGAAGGAGATGAAGAATAGGAAGGCATGTGGAATTGATAATTTGCCAGCAGAACTGTTTGAGTCTGGGAAACAAGGCAAGAAAAGAAATAGTCTACATCTGTAATGAGATATATGACAGAGGAATGGCCTGAAGACTTCCTTGCAACAGTTATGATATCAATAGAGAAAAAGAGAATTACTAAAAAATATGAAGAGCTTAGGACCATAAGTCTAATTTCTCATGCAGCTGAAGTGTTGCTGAGAGTGTTGAATAGAAGGCTGTATGGCAATCTGGATAGAGGGATTGCAGAGGAGCAGTTTGGATTTAGAAGAGGAAAAGGAACAAGAGATGCTATCGGCCTGTTAAGAACTATACGGGAAAGATATATGGAGGAAAGTAGATAAATCTTTACTGTTTTTATAGGTTTAGAAAAGGCTTTTGACAGAGTTCAGCGGAACAAGCTGATAGATGTTTTGAAGAGGAAAGGAGTGGATTGGAAAGAGAGACGACTGATACAGAAACTATATTTACACCAGAAAGTAAGGATAAGGATTGGAAATGAAATGTCAGAAGGAAGCATCATTGAATGAGGTGGTAGACAAGGTTGTTGCCTTTCCCCACTGTTGTTTAACGCTTACCTTGAAGAGATTATTGTGAAAGGCTTAGGTGGGAAAAGAGGAATATGTATTGGTGGAAAGAGAATAGAATGTATAAGATTTGTTGATGACATGGTATTAGTGGCAGAAAGTGTAGACAGTGAATAACATGCTGAAAGATCTGCTATTAGTGGCAGAAAGTGAGCGGACAGTGAATAACGTGCTGAAAGATCTGAATGAAGCTTGTGTAGAATACGGGATGGAAATAAATGCAGCAAAAAAAAAAAAAAAGAATATGGTCGTCAGTACAAGACGCAGATTGTCAAGTACTAAAATAGGACAAGCTACCATTAGCCAAGTAAGCACGTTTAAATATCTTGGAAGCACAATAACCGAAGACTTGAGATGCCACCAGGAGGTGAAAACTCGAATTGCCATAGCGAAGGAGGCGTTCAACAGAAAGAGGAGACTCTTATGTGGCAAATTAGATAAAGGTCTAAGGAAAAGGCTTGGCAAATGTTTTGTCTGGAGTGTGGCACTATATGGGGCAGAAACATGGACACTGAGATGAGAGGATGAAAAAAGGTTAGAAGCATTTGAGATGTGGGTGTGGAGGAGAATGGAGAGAATAAACTGGATGGAAAGAGTGAGTAATGAAAGAGTATTGGAAAGGTCTGGTGAGAGGAGATGTCTACTGAAGGTTATAAGAGAAAGGAAATGAATTGGTTGGGACATTCATTGAAAAGGGAGTGCTTGCTAGCAGATGCTTTCGAAAGACTGGTTTGTGGGAGAAGACTGAGAGGAAGATGGAGATACAAGATGGTAGACAACATAAAGGGAAGAGGAAATTATGCAGACCTGAAGAGGCTGGCAGAAGACCGGACAGCCTGGAGAATTACTATGTGAAAATCTGCCTTTTGGCAGAACACTGTTGATGTTGATGATGATGTTGATGATGATGATGATGATGATGATGATGATGATGATGATGTTGTTGTCTAGAATGAGAGAAGACATTATTGTTAAATCTTTCAAGAAGTGCAGTATAAGTAACACTCTCAATGACAGTGAAGACCATCTCATGTATGAAGAGGAAAATGATGATGACAAGAAGAAGAAGAAGGAGGTTCAGATGATGATTTTCAGGGATTTTAAAGGTCAGTTCGGTTTTTATAAACTAAGATTTTTTTCTGTCTGGTTTTGCAGTCTAATAATAAAATGGTAAAAATGTCATTTAAAAATATGCTTAAAAATGAATGTATGTCTTACGATCCGTAGTGTCTTATACATCATAAAATATATCATCTTTTCATATAGATGTTTTGGTGATATAAGATTCTGACACTGGGAAAATTTGTGCCAGATCTTTACTCACCCTCGTTCACATAGACTACTCATAAATCTGTCAAAGTGCATCTTTGGGACATCAGAAACTCGCTTCCTGGGTTATACCATCAGCGTTCAAGCAATACTGCTTTCAAAGGAGAAGGTAAAAGCAATAATCAACTCCTTGCAGCTGTGACTGTCTGTGAGTTGCAACAATTTCTCAGCGTCACCAATTTCTACCATTTTTTTGTGCGACGCTGTGCACTTTTGGCCACCACATTGGATGAACTTTTGCGAGGCTCACTGAAATGGTGATGCACATGGACAAGCAAAGCTGAGACAGTCTTCAACAAAATGAAGACCACAATCACTGAGGCTCTGCTGTTAGACTATGAGTACAATTGATGATTCATGCAGTCCATGTTGTGGGAGAACTGAACAAACCAGCAGGTGTCAGCTCTCGTCTAGAAGTGATTACAGGTGCAGCTGATTATGAAGCACTCACTTTGGTTCAACAATCTGACAGTGAGCTCAAAGATGTACTGGCAAATACATGTAAGTATGCAACTCCAATGTGTCCTAGTACCACCATTAAGAGTGCTGTTGTATTGGAATGTCTCCACATCAAAGCAACAACCATTTGTGACTGCTGAATTTCGACAACAGGCAATTGCATCTCTGCACAACTTTTCATCCAGGGGTCCACGTTACAATAAATTTGGTTAAATGGTCTTTTGTATACCCAAATATCAACAAAGATTGCAAGGCATTTGTGCCCCAGCATTTGGCCTGTCAGCAGAATAAGATCTCTTGCCATGTCAGTGCAACCAGTGGCACATTTGCCCCACGTAACCAGCGTTTCGACCATGTACTTGTCAACATCATCAGACTTTTATCACCTTATGAAGGATATAACTGCCACCAACCGACTTGGTGGCCTGAAGTCTTTCCCATGGTCAACATCATTGCCAAAACGGTCACAACCACATTCTTTCATGGATGGATTGCTTTTTTTGGAGTGCTCCTTCGCATTGCCTTTGACCAAGGCAGGCCTGTTAGGCATTAAGCACATTCGAACAATAGCTTATCACCTGGCAGAATATGGTTTAGTGTAACATATGCACAGACAGTTAAGGGTATCCTTTTGGTACCACAAATCACATGGGACAGAAACACTGCTGATCATCCTGAGCCTCCACACATCCAGCAAGGATGATCTGAAATCTACACCAGCAGATCTTGTCTGCTGCCAACTGATCAGACTGCCGAGTGAGTTTCTCAGCAACATGCCAGACCCTCTTATCAAGGCATTGGACTTTATCAACAGACTGTGAACACAGATACAGCAGCTCCATCACATTTGAGAGATCAACAGACTCGCCACCCTTTTGTCTTTGCCAATCTCCATGACCAAGTTTTTGTTCATCACAATGCTGTCTGCAAGCCTATGCTTTCAACATATGATTGACCATATCTGGTCTTCAGTAAAAGTGGCAGAATGTTTAAGTTTGACCGCCTGGAACCTGTGTTCAGCACTGCATACACTGGTATGAGAAAATTGCCTGACACACCAACTACAGACAAGACAGAATCATCTGGCACTCCACCTCAAACAAGCCGCAATGGACATTGAATGCCATCCCTGACGCCGTGGCACCTTGTATTGATTCTCACTGTGTATTCTCAAACTGTTTTATACCTTTGCACACTATGCTATTAAATATTCTAATAAAGCAGATTTACTCTAAACTGCAACATACCTAATCTTTCTAATAATTGTACTATATTTCTTCTGGATTTAAATTTGGAAAGTTGTTGAAAGAATTTATTTGGTAGTGTTGCGAAATATGTCTGGGACTATTCAAACACGATGCAAGTCAAGTGCATGGGGCAAATAGAATGGTCTAAAGGTTTCACTACTTTCAGTCTCACCCTTCGTTTATGGAATAGAGATGATGTTGATGTTGGCAGTGTATCACTAGGTCAGATTTGCAACTGCTAGTTGGAGGATGGTAGGGGGAAACTGCTAACATAATTACATCTACATACCAAAAAATACAAACTGGTCACATAGCATAGACATACTTTCTGCCATTCTTCCTCATATCAACACTCCAGTTACTGGTGTAGACCTACATAGTACTTTTTTATTGCTTGTCGATGAAATAGTTATTAATGATTTAATTTGAAATACGTAATTATTATGGTTGTGGTAATGGGCTAATGTGTAACATAGTCCAATGTCTTTATTCTGTGGTAAGTTGGTTCCATTTACTTCAAGTGGCATGAGTAAACTTGAAATTCGTATTTCCAGAATTGTGATGGCTAGAGATTAGTATTGATCATCCATACACTGTGTTTGTTACCTGTATAGCTACTTATATTTTGACCCAATAAATGGACTGTTTCCCCCATAAGTATAGCATGCCTGCAATTTGAGCAGTTGTACTTCAGAGTCTCCATTACATTAGAAACCAGTAGTTACTTTTATTGCCTTAGAAACTTATGTTATCAGTATGTCATTGGTTGTTCAAAATTGGTTTTTACATCACCATGCCAATACCCACTATCATTCATGGAATTCTCATTTGAGGTAAGTGCATGATGCTAAGTGCATGAATGCCCTCTCATAAACTTTTAACAGAATATGTTTGTGATCTGAATGGTGGTGAAAAGTTAGTCTTTTGGTCATTCAGATTACCTACACAGTCATGTTTATTCAGCATTTTCAAGGGGTTTAGATAATGAAATAAAAGACCATTAAAGTACTACTATGAAAGGATCTCAATGTTATCTCCTTTGGTTGGGAGGTGCTGCACATGCCAGGTGAACAACTTAAATTGTACGTAACACCTGACATTAAGAACAACAAGGAAAAACAATTTGTGAGACTGTGGTACATGTATTGTGAAGACCTGCTGTCATTGTAGTCATCTCAGTTGTACTGCTAGAAGTCATTTGTTTCATATTTATTTTTAACAAAATTCCATTTTTATTGCACTTGTTGACTATGTAGAGTAAATCCCTCTTGCCTTGAAAGTAGCTGGCAATGAAAGTGTGTAATAATTCTGTCTGTAACATTCACTGAGTCTTTTTGCCATCAGATTGCACCAAATTAATGTTGTTCAATGGGATATGTACTGTAATGGCCCTATAAGCTGATCAGTTTATACTGTCTTTCTTCAAACATTTGCTAACGTAATTTTGTCATTTTCTCTCATATCTGACTTGTGACCAGTCATGTAAAATGTTAAAATTTGGTCAAGTGCATACATTTCCTATAGGTGACAATGTAAGAATTACTTAAATGTAGCTGCTTGCTCTTGCCTCATATTACTGTTTGCATGTTTACTTTCAGGAGAGATTGCTTTTGAGTCTGGGAGTAGTGGGATTCACATCCTGTCCAACCTGCCTTGTATGGTGTCTGTATGGTTTCCACTTTCGTAAAATGAATGTCAGAATGGTCCTTTAAACAGCGTCATGGCTGACTTCCCCACCACCCTACCCAATTCAGTCTTGTGCTCTATATCTGACACTGATGTAAACTGTATATTTACAGTACCATATTTACTCGAATCTAAGCCACACTTTTTTTCCAGTTTTTGTAATCCAAAAACTGCCTGCGGCTTAGAATCGAGTGCAAAGCAAGCGGAAGTTCTGAAAAATGTTGGTAGATGCCGCCATAACTAACTTCTGCCGTCGAGTATATGTAGCGCTACACAGGCATGCTTTGTAGGCACAAAGATAAATACTGGCACCGAAACCTTTGTGTCAGTAAATAAATTTAAAAAAAGGTGGAAGACGAGCTTTTTTTTTTTTTTCTCCGCCTTGAGTTTCGACCACTGCATTTTCATACATTATCCAACGAAGTAAATACAAATTCCATATTGTTCATCTTCGAATGTAGCAGCATTTCAATGCACTACGAAAATCCGACTGGCAAGACTGTTTGGGATGTTTGTCAAAATGGCCAACTCTGCGTTCTGAATTTTTTCCTACCTGTGAGAAGAGATGGTTGCTAATAGGAACTTTTATAAATTGTGAATCACATGCAGTATTGTCTTCACCATAATAATAATGAATGTAAACATTTTGCCATGTATTCTTTCGTGTTTGCTGCTATCTCATTTAAATCCTGTCTGCCTAATAAACTACGAAACTAGAGTGAGACAACAGCAAACGCGGAAGAATATACATATCATGCCATGTTTATATGACTCTCATTTCAGCCGGCCGGAGTGGCCGAGCGGTTCTAGGCGCTACAGTCTGGAACCGCGCGACCCCTACTGTCGCAGGTTCGAATCCTGCCTCGGGCATGGATGTGTGTGCTGTCCTTAGGTTAGTTAGGTTTAAGTAGTTCTAAGTTCTAGGGGACTGATGACCACAGATGTTAAGTCCCATAGTGCTCAGAGCCATTTGCGCCAACTCTCATTTCTGTGCAGAATGTAATGTACTAAAGAGGCATCTGGAACGATTTTCAAACGGAGAAAAATTTTCGTCTAACTCTCGTTCAGAACATGTTCTATCATACGCAGTCTATTATTTGGTTCTTGTTGATCATTATCAAATAAAGCAGCAGTGTAAGTAACAACAAATAGCAGTCTCTTGCCATTGTTTCGCTAATAAGACGATTCCTCTTTCTTTTTTTTAATTGGTAGCGTGCACAAAAGCAAGGCATGCTGCGAGCGGCGACAGGCTGTAAACACGCACTATCAGAATGCGACTAACAATGCATGACACAGTACAGTAATGCATTTTCAGCTTAGAGTGACGTAAACACCTATAACAAAGAAAACTGCACTTATCAGATCAAAGCAAAATAAGCAATCGATTCGAACCAGACGAAGCACGTGAAAAAGAAAGGGTACCCATATAAATATGGATGGAGCACCTGACGCATAGCAATGGCTACCTGGTAAAACTTAACTGCTAAGCTTACGACTCGAACCAAGCTACTGTAGCTGTATCGTCATTCATTCGACCTAAATTGTGTCTCATATTACAATGGACCAACTTTGTTTTGATTTGGAGGTGCGGCCTAAAACTTTTCTCTCCCATTGAATTTCGACTCTCAAATTTCAGGTGCGGCTTAGAGTAGGGAAATTTTTTTTTTCCTTTATTTCGAATCTCATTTTTCAGGTGCGACTTAGATTCGAGTGCGGCTTAGATTCGAGTAAGTATGGTAACTCTAACCTACCTTTCCTTCATGAGTGGCTGACTTCATCTGGGGAGATTTGAAATTGGGTACATCAGTGATTTATTAATTATTACAAATATTGTGCAGATCCAGTTTTTCTGTTAGTGTATTACTATAATATGTATTGTTTTGTAAATATTAATATTTTTGTAAGACATCTTTTGTTGCAGTCTGCAGAACCTGTGGTGCATATTATGTTTTGGTTTCAGAAACCAAAAGACTGGGGTCTTCCTTTATGGGTAAATGACCTCCTTGGTATTAAGGATGACTTGGTGGATGAAAGGCACCAGGATTCAGACTCTGGCTCTGGTGCTGTCCTCCTCCTCCCAGAGGGAACCACAACTAGTGGAACTAAAGGATTGCTAAAGTAAGCAAATGTTATGCAAATAAAGGTTCTCTTGGTACGTGAAGGCAATAAAATCTGCTCGGGTTTCTTGCTGTGTCAATCCACAGTGTGTTTGGGGCTTTTCAGAAGGCAAATTGCAAAATTGAAAGGGATCCAATATCTACTGTTGCAAGGAAGACTTCTACACTCCTGGACTACTGTGGATTGCTGTAAGATACCATGAAGCAAATGAAACAACAGGCACCACACCAGCTCGCCTGCAGGGTCATCCACAGGTACACACCGAGCGAGGTGGCGCAGTGGTTAGACACTGGACTCGCATTCGGGAGGACGACGGTTCAATCCCGTGTCCAGCCATCCTGTTTTAGGTTTTCCGTGATTTCCCTAAATCACTCCAGGCAAATGCCGGGATGGTTCCTTTGAAAGGGCCGACTTCCTTCCCCTTCCTTGCCTAATCCAATGAGACTGATGACCTCGCTGTCTGGTCTCCTTCCCCAAACAACCCAACTCAACCACAGGTACACCAGGTGGGTGTATCCTTAGATCACAGACATGTGAACTGAAACCACAGAAGGCCACCATGCCAGATGATCATGTGGGCCACTGCAGTCACCATATTAGAAGGTCACTACAGTTTGTGGACATCATAAGAAAAATAAAACAGTCTTTACTGGAGCAACATTTTGAATACCACATCTTAAGCTTGGTTTTTCACCACTTAATGATATATTCTTACATGATGACTGTTATGAGCAAGTTGTTGGTGTTTCAATTGTGCTTGCCTCTATCACCTATTGTGGCAGTCGTCTACTTGAGGAATTTGAAGAAATCACACCAAAAACAGTGCCACATAAAGCAAAGCACATCTACAGGTGTGTAGACACGTTTGGTAGGAACCACGCAAGTACCACTCACAGAAATATCAAATTCAACTTGGAGGTTGAGAAGAACAGTTGTTTTCCACATCTGGATGTCCATTTGTCAAAGAGACCTGACTCTGTAATGTGGAGTACACAGAAAACTTTCATACCAGCCTATATCTGCTAGTAAAGAGCTGTGCCATCACCCACTGCAGTAATTTTTTTGTTTGATGTCACTTATATACAGAATGAGGACTGTTTGGTAGGACAACATACCATATTGAGCTGCATCATCTGCAAAATATCTTTGCTTCCAGTGGCTGAAAGAGGAAGAGGAAGAAGGCACTAAGCACACCAACACTCAGAAACAAGAGCAAAGAAGAAGATCAACTTGGCTTTCTACCATACACTGAAATGGCAGAGCTCCAAACAAGAAATGAATGAAGCCTATCAGTTGGTCGCTTGTAGAATTTGATAAATATTTTGGGTAGTATGAAGGATAACCTAGGCTTTTCTAACATCTGAAGTATAGTGAATTCCTTAAAAGTGTTGGACAGACCCATCGCTGCATTATACTGAACATACATGCAATGTAAGGCTTTGCCAAATCAGTACACACTGAGCCCAGCTTAATGGGGGGTGCACAGTTCAGGTTTTGAAAAGATGTCTATTAACTGTCCGATGAGACAGTATTATAAAGGTGGCAATTGAAATAAGAGTACAATTGAATCTTCTTAATTGGAGTAGGGACTGGGCACTCATTACCATTTGACATCCTTCTTTGGAAGCTATAAGATGGGATTGACATCAGCATTCTGGACTTGTGATGCAGCAGTGGACAGCAAGTGCAGGCTGGTCATGTTAACACAGGGCCAGTGTAGAAATTAAATGGTTACAGTATGGCCTTTGCAAGGATGTGAATATCCAATATCGCTGATGATTGTATAAGATGGACTGCAAGAATCTATTACTCAGCCAAAATATGCCTTCTGAAATGTTGTGGGTTCACTGCAGATTTACTTGGCAAGAAAATCGAAGATTTTAAACAAATTTGTTGTATTATTTATTCCATTGAAAATTTCGTAAACATCTCCAGACTAGGTAGATGTTTAATTGGCACTCATACATGCAATGCATGGGACAAAACATAAGTTACAAATCATTAACTGTTAGGGAAAAAAAATGGGCTCAAATATAAATACGATTGATATAAAAATAAGATAGCAGTTGTGAAATGTGGTAAATACAGGCAAACATAAACAAAGGTGTTAATTTCTTCTCACACTGTCCAATGTGTAATCCCATGTGAAAGAACTGTGTGTATATTAAATGATTCACGTAGTGAAGTTAACAATTCAGCAAACAGTTGAGGTACATAAACAAGATTGAGAAAGCTGTAGCTTGAGCAGACAACTTTGCTGACTTATATATCATTATTGGTGCATATTTTATTCAAGCAAGTTCTCAGTAGTCCTTGTGAGACAGATTGGTGTCATACCTTTCCACTGCGTAAAAATCAGAGATGGTATAATGTCTTCCTTTCCTTTGCTCCCTTATGATATGAACACTTTTGCAGTTATGTAGTTAAAAATATGTACTCTTCTAGCAATGAACACTGCTACTATAATACTTCTATAACATTATCAGAAATATAGAAATTTCATTAAGTTCATAATAAAGTTATGTGAAAATGATGCACTCATCTGTGTAATTGTTCATGATACGAAGCTCATTTCTTTATTGTCTGTGGGTGAAAAACAAATACGATTTTTCTAATTCATAGTCCAGAAACTTTTCTTCAATCTCAATATTTACTGGTTTATTTCACATTATTGATTCTTAATACCATTCCAACACTCCACAAAGAGAACTTCTTTTTTTTTTTTTTTTTTTTTTTTTTTTTTTTTTTTTTTTTTTTTTTTTTTTTCATGACAACATCTATGTGATAACTAATTTTCTTAGCACAAGATTAATTCACAGAAATATGCAAAATTATTATTATTATTATTATTATTATGTTGTGTACCAATTTTTATAGATATAAAATTTTAGAAAGTGCACCAGTTCATAACATAAAGATTTGGAAAACATGAATTGTATAATTTATTGCTGAAATTTATTTAAGGGGAGTACATACGTCCTATACCCACAGTGTTAAATTTGCAATATTGATGACCCATTATCTCAGAACCTTTGACAGATAGAGATCTGAAATTTTTGGGATGTATAGTATCACTCCTTTTCTGATTACTGAACCAGAATCAAAATGCACAGAGAAATAATTAGCTAGTTATGATTTTTTTAAAAATGTTGTTCAATATTTTCTTTTAAAAGTCCAATTTTTCTTCAGTAAGTAAAAAACTGTTAGAGGTAGAGATGTTTTGGGAGGTTCAGTAGCTGCAGTATACTAAGTGGTAACATAGTGTAAAATTAGAGATGTGTATCTGCAATAGTTCCTGAGATAATGGGTCAAATAATTTTAAAAATGTATTTTCAGCAAATCAAGTTCAAACATTTTATTTGATATTAACTTACACATGGAGGCATGCCAGCTTCTAGAAACAGCCAGGCCCATAATTAGCATTATCTGGATCCTGCTATTGACTATCCTGCAAACCTAGAAGCTCCCTTCTTTTCCTGCCTCTTGCTTCTTTAGTCATTTCCTCTGCTGCACGCTGGGCTTTCATGATCGTAAGTCGATCCATTCGCTGAAAGGCTTGCAGTGTGTTGGCGCCTGGAGTGATACCAAGTTCCTCTAGTACCCCAATTCTTCCCTTTATACCATCATTAAATGTTATCATAGCATCACAAACACCCAGGCTTAGAGTTTTCCTTCCTACAAAGACATTTTTTGGTATGCGGGTCCAAATTACATTATTGAAAGACTCATTCAGGTTTTGTGTTCGACCATGGAGAAATTTGGAAAGGAGGTCAGGACGAGATAATTCTCTATACAGGGTGTTACAAAAAGGTACGGCCAAACTTTCAGGTAACATTCCTTACACACAAATAAAGAAAAGATGTTATGTGGACATGTGTCCAGAAACGCTTAATTTCCATGTTAGAGCTCATTTTAGTTTCGTCAGTATGTACTGTACTTCCTCGATTCACCGCCAGTTGGCCCAATTGAAGGAAGGTAATGTTGACTTTAGTGCTTGTGTTGACATGCAAGCACATCAGTACCTAGCATCAACAGGTTAGTGTTCATCACGAACATGGTTTTGCAGTCAGTGCAGTGTTTACAAATGCAGAGTTGGCAGATGCCCATTTGATGTATGGATTAGCACGGGGCAATAGCTGTGGCGCGGTACGTTTGTATCGAGACAGATTTCCAGAACGAAGGTGTCCCGACAGGAAGATGTTCGAAGCAATTGATCGGCATCTTAGGGAGCGCGGAACATTCCAGCCTATGACTCGCGACTGGGGAAGACGTAGAACGACGAGGACAACTGCAATGGACGAGACAATTCTTCGTACAGTTGACGATAACCCTAATGTCAGCGTCAGAGAAGTTGCTGCTGTACAAGGTAACGTTGACCATGTCACTGTATGGAGAGTACTACGGGAGAACCAGTTGTTTCCGTACCATGTACAGCGTGTGCAGGCACTATCAGCAGCTGATTGGCCTCCACGGGTACACTTCTGCGAATGGTTCATCCAACAATGTGTCAATCCTCATTTCAGTGCAAATGTTCTCTTTACGGATGAGGCTTCATTCCAACGCGATCAAATTGTAAATCCGCACGCAATTGTGCAATCACGTCATGAACACAGATTTTCTATGAACGTTTGGGCAGGTGTTGTTGGTGATGTCTTGATTGGGCCCCATGTTCTTTCACCTCCACTCAATGGAGCACATTATCATGATTTCATACGGGATACTCTACCTGTGCTGCTAGAACGTGTGCCTTTACAAGTACGACACATGATGTGGTTCATGCACGATGGAGCTCGTGCACATTTCAGTCGAAGTGTTCGTATGGCCTCTCAACAACAGATTCGGTGACCGAGGGATTGGTAGAGGCGGACCAATTCCATGGCCTCCACGCTCACCTGACTTCAACCCTCTTGACTTTCATATATGGGGGCATTTGAAAGCTCTTGTCTACGCAACCCCGGTACCAAATGTAGAGACTCTTTGTGCTCGTATTGTGGACGGCTGTGATACAATAGGCCATTCTGCAGGGCTGCATCAGCGCATCAGGGATTCCATGCGACGGAGGGTGGATGCATGTATCCTTGCTAACGGAGGACATTTTGAACATTTCCTGTAACAAAGTGTTTGAAGTCACGCTGGTACGTTGTGTTGCTGTGTGTTTCCATTCCATGATTAATTTGATTTGAAGAGAAGTAATAAAATGAGCTCTAACATGGAAAGTAAGCGTTTCCGGAGGAATGTTTCCTGAAAGTTTGGCCGTACCTTTTTGTAACACCCTGTATATTGGTTTAATAGCTTCCATCACTGCAGATGGTATGCTATTTTTGTGCCTAAATTGTTCCTTGGTACCTGCTGCCTGAGCTTTGCGGTACTTGCACAATGAATCAAAACCAGGTGGACAAAGACCATGTATAGGTGTATCATCAGTGGAAGATTTGTGGAGGAATGTAGCCCACAATGCTCATTTCATCCCTTGTAGGTCATATGTATTGTTTCTTATTGCCATTCCATAATAATGCTGGAGAGTTCATCAATGTTTTTGTCTGTAAGTCTTCCTTTACCATTTAGAGTCTTCCCATCTGATAACTTCTTTTTTTCCTTTTGTCTGCTTCAATTTTTGGAGACTTGTTCCCATCCGTTTTTGAATGTGGCCCACACATTCAATCTTAACAATCTGCTTATTACCATAAGGTTGGCTTTCCACTACTTATTTGTAAGCTTTTGAATCACCGTCCCCCAAGTATTCAGTGTAACACACACCTCTCTCCTGTTGTGAACGTCTGAACATAGAAACAACTGCAATAGCCTCCATACCCCCACTAGTTCCCTCATAATTCTTAGCACAATTTGTTTTATGGCTTTCACGTGTTTCATCAACTGATTTACACTGATGACAGTATTTAGTTAGCACTTCAATGTCTAAAACTTTACCTGTGTCAACACTAGTGGCAGTGGCAACTGCATTTTTTTTTTTTTGTGTGTGACCTCTCTTCTGCCATGTGCCATCAACTGCCACAGATAAGTCTGTTGTGTTATTTAATTCTACTGCTTCTTTAGCAGTAGCTTTCATAGAAGCAACAGCAACAGATTTGACACATTCACCAATTACTTCTGTGTACTTACTTGATCTGGTTGGTGGGTTTGGCAAGTTCAGCATTGCACATAATACTTCAGCTGCAGTCAATCCTTTCCCAATGCACCTCATTCCACACAGGAATCTAACATTGCTCTCAAACAAGTCATACTTGCACTTTCCAGAAGTCCAAAATGATGTCGAGAGCCTGCAAACTTCGCACTGAATATTCAGTTTGTTAGCCAGTCCAGTCCTTGCAGATGAGTCCTCAGAGATGCTAATTTGCCCACCACAAACCTTGCATGACACAGCATCTTGCAAAACTTATCCTAACACACTCAAATCTAAAAGAACATAACCTAAACTATTTTGATCTTTGTCAATAAATAAATCCTCATGGTCTCCAAGTTTCCTCTTCGAAGCAGTAGTAGGTGTGTCCTTTTCACAGGTCTGTGAAATATCTATTTCAGGATCAACACTGGATTCAGATTTTGTGATATGCTGATTTCCATGGAAATGTCACTTCTTAAAACAATCATTTCTTTTAGTCATGTTGAAAAGAGGTATAAGAGCATATAATAAACCACCAAACCACTATGTTTCCAGTTCAAAACTTATGAAACACGACAACCACAAAGTAAATAAACAAAATGCGTGTGCTATACCGCCATTTCTGTTTACACAGCGCATCCAACCTCTTAACATGAACATTAACATGATTTCAAGGAATAAATAGCTGAAAATCACGGCCTTATAGATTGAATAGTTCAAGAGAGAGATACTTAGGCAAGTCAGTGCAGAACGACCAGATAATTTTTCACACGCACGATTAACTTTGAAATGATAAAAACTACACTTCCAATTGGAATTTTTCGACAAATAATGCATCAAATTATTCAGGAGAGATCAAATATTAATAAGAGATAATAATCCGAAAATGTCACTTTTTGACCAGTTCTGTCATATGTACTCCCCTTAAAACATTACTGAAAAGAATGTGGTGTCACAAATTTCTATTATTTCCGGAAGTTCCTATTATTCTTGGTTTAAGTGGTCATCAGTATTCAAATGTGTGAAGTCTTGCAATGCTAACCATGAGACTGTAGAGGGTATGTCTTCCTAAAACTAAGGATATGGCTGAGATCTTGAATTTATGAAGCAATCAAGCACCAGGGATCACATTAAAAAGGAAGAGGGGAAACTTGGATACTTGCAGTGGGCAGACATGCTGGAAAGATATGTGAAATTCTGGATGTAAGAGGGTTGAAAAATATAGAAAGTACACTGAAGTGCCATAGAAAATTGGATAGGCATGTGTATTTAAATACAGAGATATGTAAACAGGCAGAATATGGCACTGCAGTTGGCAATGCCTATGTAAGACAACAAGTGTCTGGCACAATTGTTAGATCAGTGACTGCTGCTGCAATGGCAAATTATCGAGATTTGAGTGAGTTGGAACTTGGTGTTATAGTTCGTGCCCAAGTGATGGGACACGGCATCTCCGAGGTAGCTATGAAGTGGAGATTTTCCCATACGACCATTTCATGAATGTACCGTGAATACCAGGAATCCGGTAAAATATCAAATCTCTGACTTCGCATGGCCGGAAAAAGATTCTGCAAGAACAGGACCAACAACGACTGAAGAGAATTGTTCAACGTAACAGAAGTGCAACCCTTCCACAAATTACTGCAGATTTCAATGCTGGGCCATCAACAAGTGTCAGCACATGAACCATTCAATGAAACATAATCGATATGGACTGTTGGTCAATGGCCCACTAGTGTACCCTTGATCGTTATTGAACATACTGTCATGCCTTGCTACAAGCTGTTCAGAAGAGATCTCCACCAGCTCGTGCTCTTATGGATTTATGGACAGCACTGCAGGATTCATGTTGTCAATTCCCTCCAGCACTACTTCAGACATTAGTAAAGTCCATGCCACATCCTGTTGAGATACTCTGGCTTGCTCGTGTGGGGGCCCTACGTGATATTAGGCAGGCGTACCGGTTTCCTCTTCAGTGTATTTGCTTAACATACTTGGCTGATGCAACCTGGCTTCATAGCAGATAATGACTTAAATGTAGCTCCTGCTTGTTTACCATAGTTTAGTATCATAGATGTTTCTGTGAGGATAATGAGTGAGGAGCAGACAAAATAGACAACTTAGTTCAGGTTTAATGAAACAAGGCTCTTGTTTGCTGATAGCTGAATACAATGAAACTGAATACATTGATATTTACATTGAAGTTGCTGCAAACACTGTCACTCTTGAACTTTGTCATTCCTGCTGTGCAGTTGGTGTAGATTATTATTATTATTATTGTTATTGTTATTATTAATTCCCCCCACCCCCTCTCTCGGAATCTCCTTCACCTCTCTCTCTCTCTCTCTCTCTCTCTCTCTCTCTCTCTCTCTCTCTCTCTCTCTCTCTCTCTCTCTGTGTGTGTGTGTGTGTGTGTGTGTGTGTGTGTGTGTGTGTTTCTGTACAATATGACAGACTAGCCACTTTCTGAAGGAGCATTTATTTAGTGAAACACTGTCTGCAGTTTCTGTAACTTACTGCTGGAATAGTGTTGTATGTATTCATTTTTAGATATTGCTAGACTGAATTTTTTTTTTTTTTTCAGATTTGCTCCATGTGAATTCAGTGCTGTGCAGCCAGTTGCTGTGAAAATCAAGCGGCCAGCATTTGCAGATGTGGCACCCACATTGCTGTCATCTTCCACATGGGCAGATCTCTTCTGGTTTCTCTTTACGCCTTACACAATGTATACACTCATGTTAGTATGCAGCTTCAAGTGATGACATATACAGGGTGACAATTATTGAACTATATGAAAAAAATGTAAATTAGTTACAAACTACAGGGTGCATACACTTTATTCCACATGTAAACATCACTACAGATATTTAAGGCTAGTTTATGCCATGTTTGATATGCCTGCCATCATTAGCAATGATGTGGCACAGACGAATATCGAAATTCTGCAATACCCGCTGAAGTGTCGGAACTTCGATGCTGTCAGTGGCCTCCTGAAGGGCTGTTTTCAGCTGAACAATGGCTTTGTGGTTCTTGCAGTACATCTTGTTTTTCAAATAGCCCCACAAAAGTAATCACATGTGTTCAGATCCAGAGAATGTGGCGGCCAGTCGAGGCCCATGCCAGTGGCCCCGGGTACCGCAGAGCCAGAATGTGTTCCCGAAAGTGCTCCTCCAGGACATCAAACACTCTCCTGCTTTGATGGGGCCAAGCTCCATCTTGTGCGAACCACATCTTTTCAAAATTAGGTCACTTTGGATAATGGGGATGAAATCATCTTCCAGAACCTTCACATACCTTTTGCTAGTCACTGTGCCATCAAGGAATATTGCACTGATTATTCTGTTACTGGACATTGCACACCACAGTTACCCGTTGAGGGTGAAGAGACTTCTCGGTCACGAAATGAGGATTCTCAGTCCCCCAAATGCACTAATTTGGCTTACAGACAAACTCATCCAAATGAAAGTGGGCGTAGTAATTTCCATCATGCCCCATGGCCAACCATGCAGTTTGAATGTCCTAATGCAAACCATTCAACGGTTATGAAAATTTTATTTCATATAGTTCAATAATTGTCACCCTGTATGTTGTATTACCTTAGGTACACGTCTTACTGTTTTATTTAAACTCACACTTTGTACTTGCAAAAAGGAATACATTTGATCAGTTAGGGAAAAGGACAAGTAAATCTTCCTTGTTAACAAGTTATCCTGTAATCTTTATTTGTAGTATATGATACTGGAGAACGATTAAGTGATGATAATTCAGGTAGATCACTTACCATTAAGAATATTGATACAAGAGATTTTATTGGTAAAATTCAGATACTGCTGTTTGTGGAAATATTTGACAAGAAAACATTGCAGTCAGAAGCTACGAAAGCTCTAATAATTCAACTGATTCTGTCAGTTTTCCTTTTTTTGTTGTTGTTTCCAGAGTTGTTGAACTTGGTTTCGAACTTCAGATATAAGTGAAAATGTAAGAAAGAAGTCAGTCAGTTGGAAGTAGCTTCCACTAGACTTATTTTAAGCTTTTGTTTATCTCATTTAGTGAGAAAACTGATATCATCAATGTAATTTATATTGTCACAATTATTTGTTTGATAAGCAAGATGGAACTATCTATTTAGTTATGATTTCATAAAATAATTCATGCTTCAAACAATGTATTTTGCTTGAAGGATCAGTCAAATGCATTTCTTTGTTTTTGTAAAGAAAAGAAGAGAAGGAGAATTATAGGATTGAAACTCCAAGAAGTGGCCAGGTAATATCTCATTGCAAAGAGTACTCTTGCTCTGTCAGGACATTGCATGGCTTCTAAGGCAGAAATCAAAAGAATGAGAAAACACCACCACGGAGAGCAGTTTTGTACTATACGTAACTTTGATATAGAGCATCCTTATCGAACTGTGTATACAAGTCCTTGGGAAATCCAGTATAAGTTAAAAAATTTAACTGTTCATAATACACAAATTAACATAAGTCCTGAGGCCAGTTTTTATGTACTACTTTTGTAGAGAAAGTTGCGACTGCACCGTGACAGTCCTCGTCTGCTGCTAACTGGAGCTACTTGGCAGGAACTGGCTAGAGCTGTAGTCAGGCGATCTCATGTCCAGGTGATTGGTGATGCCTCAGCTCAGGGGGCGTGACAGTCATGTGGCCAGTGGTTGGGTAATTCTGATCACTGTCACTGGCACTGTCGGACAACTGCGAAACCTCTAATGCCAACCTCTGCACACAGAACGATTACCCCCTGTGAGGTATCAACTGACTATGACACCACACTCCAAGAAAATTCTAATTAATTGTAGTAACTACATTCAGTTCCCATCAAGTAATTCTCATACAGTCTCTTCGTTATGTTGGCAATCAGTCCATCTGAATGGTGACTGATGTAATGAATTGATTTTGATTCACTTATTTATGTAGACTTTATTTATTTATTTATTTATTTATGCATTTATTTTACCTGGCAAGATTATGGCCTTCAGGCCCTCTCTTACACCTAACCAGGCATACTCAGATTGAACGAATTACAGTTTCTACAGAACATTAAGGACATATAATGTGTTTTACAGTATTAATGTTAAAGAAAAAAAATAGAGATTATATCAGTAGTACAATGATAATTATAGCAATCAAAAAATAATTATAACAATCAAGAATAATTATAACAATCAATTGTAATAATAATAATAGTAATGACTATGTATATGAAAGTAAACATATTTTTCTTTTATGAATGTCAGTCCTATTGCTAGTTGGGACTTTTCTCATTATGTTAAAGCTTGTGAGTTATTCTCATCGAGCAGAGACATAAGACGATAGAGTGGGGTGAAAGAGATATAGAAGAGGTAGATAGGTTAGAGGAAGAGAAATAGAATGGTAAAATTCAAAGCTATGATGGAGAGGAGAAAGAAAGAGATGAGAGGGGCACAACAATGGTGGCTATACCGTCCCTAATATGTAAGTTTTGAGTTCCCTCTTGAATGTTGAGTGGTTCTGGACAAGACGCAGATCACAGGGGAGTGCGTTCCATAGTCGTATGGCTGAGATGGAGAATGACACGGAGAAGATTTTGTGTTATGTAAAGGTACAGCCAAGATGCTAGACATATCCGATCTGGTTTTGCGGTTGTGGAATGATGATAGGTGTTTAATGTGAGAAGATAAGTATTGAGGGCACCAGTGGCTAAGAAATCGATGAAGTAAGCACATCGTGTGGAGATCGCGTGCCTTATGTGGGCGTATCCAACCTAGCTGGGAGTATGAAGGACTGATATGATCATACAACCGTATATTGCACACGTACCTAACGCAAGCATTCATCACTAGCTCGAGGCATCTCGAATTTTCACTATTTGTGCCGTGTTGAACTACATCACTGTAGTAAAGATTAGGCAAGACTAGTGTTTGGACTAATTTTTGTTTAACATGGGTTGGAAATATTTTTCTAAATTTTTGAATTGCATGTAGGGAGGAGAGCGATTTCCGGCAAGCTGTGACTGTTTGTTCTTCCCAGTTTAGGTGTTCATCCAAGATTATTCCAAGGTCTCCTACTGTTTTTTGGTATGGTAGTTGGGTACCATTGAGGAGTATTTGAGGGACTGTTTCGCGAAAGTACCGGCTAATTAACTTTGGATGAGATATAAGTATGACCTGGGATTTCTTGGGGTTTAGTTTCAGACCTAGGTTCTGTGCCCATCGAGAAACAGAGCAAAGATCTGCGTTTATACTCGCTACTGTGTCAGCAATGTTCTGGGGGCTTGCACTTACGTACAGTTGGGTGTCGTCGGCATATAGATGGTAGTTGCAGGAGTGAATCACTGAAGAAATATCATTAATGTACAGTGAGAAGAGTAATGGACCAAGGACAGAGCCTTGGGGAACTCCAGAGCACACGTTTTTCCATTATGACTTTTCCGACCCACAAATGACTTGTTGACTTCTGTTTTTGAGGTAGCTGTCGAACCAGTGTATTGCACTGTTTGAGAAATTCAGCTGTTTCATTTAATTAGTAATATATCAAAGTCAACTGTATCAAAAGCCTTGCTAAAGTCAAGCAGTGTTAGGATGGTAGCTTCACATCTGTTCATAGCATGTTTAATGTCATCAGTTACTTTGATTAATGCAGTTGCTGTACTATGGTGCTTGTGAAAGCCTGATGGATATTTGTCATGGATGTTATGAGTTTTGAGGTAATCCGTCAGCTGTTCATGGACGATGTATTCTAGGGCTTTAGATATTGAAGGTAGTATGCTGATCGGCCTGTAGTCACCTGGCGACTTAGGGTTGTCAGTCTTGGGTATAGGTTGAATTAAACTTTGCTTCCACTCAGTAGGATATGTACTACTAACAAGAGACAGGTTGAAGATGTCTGTGATAACTGGAATAATACTGTCTATGACATTCTTAATCAGGCAGTTTACAGCTGTTGAGAAGAAATTGTATAATTCTTCTGCAGACGCTTGATAAACAGCGTCAGATCTTCACTTCCCTATACCAAAACTGTGCAGCTTTTTCCACAGTGCAGCAGGTTTTGATATGCTGCATACGACAGAGTGGGAATGTCTGATTTTGGCATTCCTCTTGCTTTTCTTGGTTCTGTTTCGGAGTTTCCTATAAGCTTCGTACACCTCGGGAGTTGGGTTACGCTTGAAGGCCCTATGTGCAGCATCACATTTATTCATTAACTGGTGTAATGCAGCGGTGAGCCACGGAGCGGGAGCTCTCTTTACCTTGACAGTGCATTGGGGAGCATGTTTATCATACAGTGCAATAATTTTGTGACATAATTCCCGAATTTTTCCGTCTAAAGTCGGTTCATTGCTTATATCATGCCAAGGGATGTCTGAGCAATCCTTTTGAAGAGCATCATGGTTAACATTTTTTAGGTTTCTGTAGGTTACCAGGTGAGATTTTTCTTTGGTAGTATACATTGAGCAATTTAAGAATATCACGTCATGAGCAGAGAGTCCCGGAGCAGATGTCTGATTGGTGCGAACTATTTTATCTGGTCACTTTGTTGCTATTATATCTATGAGTGTATGGCTGTGTGGCGTGTGATGAGTTGGGTCATTGGTCCACAATTCACATTGCAGACTGAAGCTGCTACTAGACTGCTTGTATGTTATGCTAACTTCACTCTCTCATTAATAGTAGTCTGCTTATATGATATTAGCGTATCTTTATTTATAGTTAAAATATGTCTTAGTTATTTAATATATTTATATGAATATATGGGATTATCAGAGGAAAATAATGATATATTTACTGTCAGGTTATTGCTTTATTTTTATTAGGAACATTCTATTTCTGTTACAAAAGTAGTGTATATGATCACAGGTTCTGAATATTAAGATGTCCACAAGGAATCACTGCTAATGTTTTTTCTTTAATTTTTTATTCCTGGTGTGTTAGTGACTCTTGTGTTACATCTGCTGCCACCTCCTTAAATGCATTTGCACTTGAGTGTATACCTCCTCCATGCAGCTGAAAACAGGATACAAAGTCTGTGTGTGAATGGTGTTATAGTTGTCTGCTTCATATTTCATTGGGAACTGTTACCCATAAATGCCTTTATGATCATAATGACACAGTATTGTTATAATGTTAATGTTCTTAAAGAGAGCCCTGCATTACTTTATATTTACAAAACATTTGCAGAACAAACGTTTCATACATTTTTCTTTGAATGCTTGACAATATTTGTCTGTAATATATGCCAGCTTTGAATTTATGATTGCTGGACAACACAGTGACAAAGGTTTTAAGTGGAACGCAGGCCAAACAGTAGTTTTAGAATTAGATCATCAATGTGCTGATTTCATTTTATTGTGATAATGACAAATTCTGGTGCAAAATATATAGGCAAATGTGCGCACGCATATTCGCACTTGCACACACACACTTGATATTGCACTATGATCATTCTGAAATACTAATTTATACAGATGGTAGTGAAGGAATGTCCAGATAGAAATAATGGGACAGCTGAGAAAATAGTGGTTCTGCATGAGGAAGACCAATGCCCCTCTATGTGTACTGACTGCTAGTGTAAGGATTGTTTTAATCAAAGATATAAAAAGAAAAGCAACAATGTCCCACTTCAGTGTTAGTAGTTTTATAGTAACACCTTATGTTGTTTGGCATTAAACAGATTGCATATGGAAACATTAGTTGCATGAATAACTGACGTATAGAGCTGGAAATTTTTAAAATCTAAGTAACTCTTGCCACATGAGTGATGGCCTTTGATAGTAACTATTCACACTTCTGCGCAAATTTCTTCCATTTAGAAAATCACGTGGTAATTATGTAATTGTCATATTAGGTGATGAATTGTATATCTTATTCAGATTTCTTCCTGTGATGAGGCGTGAAGAGGATGAGGACGACTCTGCCTTTGCCAAGCGCTTGCAGACAGAAATTGCAGCTGCACTAGGTCTTTCAGCCACAACTTGCACTGCAGCAGATAAGGTAAATGTTTGCCTCTGTTGGTTGTGATTGTAAATGGATACTAAAATCGTCCATTAGAAAATTCAAACTAATTTATGTACTTTAGAGATTACATAAAAGTTTTGTTCTGAAGTGAACCTACATAGTTGTTAACATTCTCTTGATATTTCACAAAATTGTCTTGTGAAATATTAGTATTTCATGAACTTCTAACATACTAGAAATATAGAGAAGTAAATATTTATGACAAAGGGAAATATAATAGAGAGATAGAGATGATGATGATGATAAAAAAAATCTTTATTTGTACACGCAGTAGAACTTCGAATATACATTCTCTGATTTTACGTTTTTTGCAATTATACATCATAAATTCAAAGCCACTGTGAAAAACTCGTGAGGTAAATGCTAAAAATTCCATTTTTATGTTCCTTGCTAGTAACAATTACTCGATTCTCAGTTCTTACTTGATGTATCACTTGACTTCGTCCTGTTTTCTTCCTACTGACATTTGATATGACAAAATGAGTTATAAGTGGCACAACAGACAGATGATTTGCACCATGGGTGCTGGCAGAGTTAAGGGAATATTTTAGGCTGTTGTAGAGAGGGGAGACATGAGAGAGGAAATGCTGACGTAATCCACTATTTTCATTACTAACACAACTTGCAACATTTAGCTTCACCGTGCAATGATGAGGGGTTGAGTACATTTCACACTATTTTTTGCAGGAACTGGTGTAATCATAACATGGTGGCACTGTGAAGGTGACAAGGAATGATCTTCCAATCATTACAAGTTGTTTTTTATCGATGTGTTAGTGACAGGAGAATCTGTTGTAGCCACCACTCTTCAGGGAAATATGTTTGTGCAAAATATTTGTGACAAGGAATAATATGGCTCATTTCACTTCCAGCAATTAAAGCTGTTCTCTTTATGTTCCTTCCCAACCACATACTCAGAAATCACCACATATTCATAAATAAACAGATAAATATTTATTTCATCCTTCTTTCTCTAACCAAACAGTAATGTTTAACAACATTGAATATTGCAGAAAGTACTGTATTATGAAAGCAGTGAATGTGATAACAATGCTAAGTTGAAAAAAGATATTGTCATGCACTGAGTTAAAAATCTGTAACCTCTTAAGTCATGTAATCATGGTTTTATTCATTACAGTACAGATTTTTCGTCAGAATTTAGTATTGTGCATTAATTATCATAAAATCTCTTGAAGCATTACATCATTAATTTTTTATTAATTGACTTTTAATAATAAGTGTGAGGTATTTGTGATATACTTTTAATATACCATTGTTTTGAAATGGCACACTGTGCACATATCACACACTATGAAAGAAATGAATGATTGAAATACACAAAGCTCATGCAGGGGTTGTTCACGAGCGCTCGCCAGAGTTGACAGTCAAAAGCCCACTAGTGACGTCACAACTGCAAAAAGTGGTTTGAAGTTGCGTTCACAATGCCACTGGAAACATGTTTGTATTGGAAACATTATTTTCTTCATTGTTTCCCATCTGTTTCCAACATTGTTTCTTGTCTTTGTTTCTGTCTTCACTTGCAGTAAACATATCTCAGTGTATTTGCATTATCTGCAATGCTATTTATTGCATTGTTTTCGTGTTGTCTGCCACACCATGTCTAGAGATGAGGAAACTGTAATATGTGCTGCTTGCTGCATTATTAATATTCGAAGGTTCACGCAAACACAATGAAAGACGTTGTCCTCATTTGTTCATTATGTATTTATTTATGTGACTTGTGATCTGAAGCTCATTAGCATATCTCATTGTTTTGTAGTTTTACAGAATAAGGTTGCATTTATTAAAGAATTTTGTAATTGGTTTTGAAATTACTATATTATTTTGTTGGAGAGTTTGTACAGTAGTTGGTACTGGTTGATAAAATTGTATTAGTTGTTGTAAGAAATAGATTTGTTGGTTTGCATATAATTGTTGACTTTGGTGATGGAAAACATACTATAAAACAACTGGTGGGGAAAAACTTGCTACATATAGGAATTGTATATGGAAGACAGCTTTAGTTTCTGTAATTTCACGTGGATATCATCTAATGATGTTGAATTTGGTTTCACATTTTCTTAAAAAAAAATAGAAATTTAAGGAAAGCAATGTCAACCAGATACACTGTTAGTCTTAATGTTTTGTCAGTAGGAGATTCATTCCAGAGCCTTGAGTACTTATTTCATGTTTTGAAGCAAGTTATGACAAATGACCTTATTTTGGTTTCTCAGTATTCTACCAAATGTAGCAGCAGTGTTCTGCAGAGTGTCTTGTTTTATTGCTGTTCTTGTACTGCTTGCTTCATATATTTCACAAACAGCCCGTCAGCTTGGTTCAATGGTAAAAACTTGACAGTCTGCTGCCTCGTTCACTGCAATTTTTCTTCCCCCAGGAAAACTTAATACAGCAAGAGAAAACAACTCTATACAACAGATGACACAATGCGACATATAAATGTACACTTGCACTGTGCAGAGGTGATATGCAGTAGTTGTCCTGAAACATTGATTCCTTTAATCTATACTGGCTAGGGATAGATGTTCCCATGTTTCAAGCTTATATATATATGCAGCTTGAAGTCTACTCGGCCCAATTAAACTGCCATTGGCTACAGAAGGAAAACACACACCACCCTATGTTAGATTCTGATGCCTCTCACTGTACGTCACAATTTTCAGTTTAATTCGCCACGTTCATCAATTTTTGCTTTTTCCTGGTTGAACATGAAGGAAAGATGTCTCAAAGAAGCATGGTTTGAGGTGTAATTGGTTGTCGTAGCACATCGTAAAATAGCTCGGTTACTTTGTACCCAGCTACCACGTTCAGTAAAAAGAGTTTTTGTTTGCTGTTACAAATCTGTGATTTTACCACAAATTATTATATAAGCATTTTATTGTACATTTAATTCTCATCATTGAGACAGATTTTATGCATTTGTTTTTGCTCGTATTTTGGGGGTTTTAACATCTCCTTTGATTCTGCGTTTTTCTCAGTTTCACAGTTTTTAAGTCAGGACCTGACAAAAATGTAAAATAGGGATTCCACTGTAATAATTTCAGTCTTGAACATTATTTTTGTACATTTATGTTACCATGCCATAAATATAACGAATACATGTAAGTAGCACATTATATACTATTATATAAACAGTTATCACCACTAATGTAACGAAATATCTACAAATGTAATAATACTGACAAGTGATCAGAAATCTTTGGTCATAAATGTCGTTTAGTTAGCAACTGTTTCAGATTATCATTAAAAAGATTTCCATAGAGTTGCCTTATATTATTTGTCAACCTGTTACAGAATTCTTGTAGAAAAAGGATACCGACAGCTGTAACTCTTCCTTTTATTATTTAAGCAACTAGTTTTGACACTTCATTTTAGGAAGAACTACAGCTGTTGGTGGCCTTTTTCTACAAGTTGCTGATCAGCCACACACTTGCGTCCACATCTATATGATGGATCTGTAAAAACTAAATGTACAGAATTGTCTTCCAGCTACAAGTACACTGTGATCTATAGCTCCCTTATTACTCGACATCCTATGGTAATCGCACCAGGTTCACGTATTTTAGTTATGAATGTCTCACTTCATTACACTTATTTCTTCATCCTCTTTTACAGTCATAATTGTCTTAAGAACATACAATGAGCACACAGTCAGTAAATTATACTTGATGAAGTAATCCTTCAGAATTGGCATTTGCTGTTATTAGCAAGTATTCTAACTGCCCTCTTCTGAAGCATGAATATCCTATCAGTGTAGACTTCATATAATTAAAGATGTACACACAGGAAGCAGCTACGTGGGTAGCAGAGGCTGTGTGGAGGGGACTGGGCAACTTTTTAGGTTAAAGCATCTTGGGGAAACTACAGATGTGTTATCAGTCTACATCTATCTACATCTACATGGATACTCTGCAAATCACATTTAAGTGTCAGGCAGAGGGCTCATCAAACCACCTTCACAGTTCTCTATTATTTCAATCTTGTATAGTTTGTGGAAGGAACGAACACCTATATCTTTCCGTACGAGCTCTGATTTCTCTTATTTTATCGTGGTGATCATTTCTCCCTATGTAAGTCGGTGTCAACAAAATATTTTTGCATTCGGAGAAGAAAGTTAGTGATTGGAATTTCATGAGAAGATTCCGACACAACGAAAAATGCCTTTCTTTTAATGATGTCCAGCCTAAATCCTGTCTAATTACAGTGACACACCCTCCCATATTTCGTAATAATACAAAATGTGGTGCCCTCCTTTGAACTTTTTCGGTGTACTCCATCAGTCCTCTCTGGTAAGGATCCCACACCGCGCAGCAGTAATCTAAAAGAGGACGGACAAGTTTGGTGTAGGCAGTCTCCTTAGTAGACTTTTGTTACATTTTCTAAGAGTGCTGCCAATAAAACTCAGTCTTTGGTTAGCCTTCCCCACAACATTTTCTGTGTGTTCCTTCCAGCTTAAGTTGTTCATAATTGTAATTTCTAGGTATTTAGTTGAATTTACGGTCTTTAGATTTGACTGATATAACGTGTAACAGAAGTTAAATGAATTCCTTTTAGCACTCATGTGGATGACCTCAAACTTCATTATTTAGGGTCAACTGCCAATTCTCGCACCATTCAGGTATCTTTTTTGAATTGTTTTGCAATTTGTTTTGATCTTCTGTTGACTTTAGTAGTTGATAAACAACAGTGTCATCTGCAAACAACCTAAGATGGCTGCTCAGATTGTCTCCCAAATCATTTATATAGATAAGGAACAGCAAATGGCCTATAACACTACCTTGGGGGACACCAGAAATCACCTTTGTTTAACTCAATGATGCTCCATCAGTTACTACGAACTGTGACTTCTCTGACAGGAAATCACAAATCCAGTCACATAATTGAGACAATATTCCATTAACAAGCAATTTCACTACAAGCTGCTTTTGTGGTACAGTGTCAAAAGCCTTCCTGAAATCCATAAATATGGAATAGATCTGAAATCCGTTGTCAGTAGCACTCAACACTTCATGCGAATAAATAGCTAGTTGTAGGCAATTCATAATGTTTGAACACAATATATGTTCCAAAATCCTGCTGCATATTGACGTTAATGATATGGGCCTGTAATTAAGTGGATTACTCCTACTACTTTTTCTTGAATATTGGTGTGACCTGTGCAGCTTTCCAGTCTTTGGGTATGGATCTTTGGTCAAGTGAATGGTTGTATATGATTAAGTGCAGAACTAATGCATCACCATACTCTGAAAGGAACCTAATTTGTGTACAGTCTGGACCAAAAGCCTTGCTTTTATTAAGCGATTTAAGTTGCTTCACTACTCCGAGGATATTTACTTGTACGTTACTCATGTTGGCAGCTGTTCTTGATTTGAATTCGGGAATATTTACTTTGCCTTCTTTTGTGAAGGCATTTCGGAAGGCTGTGTTTAGTAACTCTGCTTTGGCAGCACTGTATTCGATAGTATCTCCATTGCTATTGTGCAGAGAAGGCATTGTTTGTTTCTTGCCAGTAACGTACATCACATACAACCAGAATCTCTTTGGATTTTTTGCCAGATTCTGAGGCAAAGTTTCATTGTGGAAATTGTTATAAGCATCTCGCATTGAAGCCCGTGCTACATTTCGAGCTTCTGTAAAAGACCGCCAATCTTGGTGATTTTGCGTCTGTTTAAATGTGGCATGTTTGTTTTGTTGTTTCTGCAACAGTGTTCTGACCTGTTTGTGTACCAAGGAGGAGCAGCTCCATCGTTTGTTAATTTATTTGGTATCACTCTCTCATTTGCTGCTAATACTACTTCTTTGAATTCAAGCCACATCTGGTCTTCGCTTATATTATTAATTAGGAAGAAGTGGAGATTGTCTCTCAGGAAGGTGTCAATTGAATTTTTATCTGCTTTTTTGAATAGGTATATTTTTGTTTATTTTTGGAGGATTTGGGGGTTACAATATTCAATATCACTATGACAACCCTGTGTTCATTAATCCCTGTATCTGTTTTGATGCTTGTTATTAACTCAGGGTTATTTGTCTAAAAGGGTGCACCACAAATGCAGGAAGATATGCCAAGCAGCAATCTATATTGTAGTTGTAAATTGCTGTAGCTGAACTGGGAAAGAAGCAGAGCTCCTAGTGTTAACAGAAAGCACTGAAGCTCGAATCATTGCAGGTACAGAAAACTGGCTAAAGCTAGAAATAAGTTCAGTCGAAATTTTTACAGAAGACCTAATTGTGTTCAGAAAGGATAGATTAAATACAATTCGTGGTGAAGCATTTATTGTCATCAGAAGTAGTTAACCTTGTGGTGAAATTGAAATACTTACACCCTGTGAATTTGAAAGGGTTGAGGTTATACATGACAACCAGGATAAATTAGTAGTTGGTTTATTTCACTGACCCCCCTCACCCAGGTGAACTTGCTGAACAGTTCAAAGAAAACTTATCTTTTTTCGAATGGGTACCCACTCACACAATTATAGTTGGTGGCCACATTAATCTACCCTTGATATGTCGGGAAAAATACATGTATAAAGCTGGACTAGGCGTAAAACGTCATCCGAAATTGTCCCAAAAGCTTTCTCAGAAAATTATTTTGAACAGTTAGTTCAAAAGCCCACTTTAAGTGTAAATGGTTGTGAAAACATACTTGACCTCTCAGCGACGAATAAGAGCAAATAGTGTGCACCGTGGTGGATACAGGGATTAGTGGCCACCAGGCTGTTGCAGCAAGACTGAATACCTTAACATCCAAACTCATCAAAAGTAAACACAAAATACATCTATTTAAAAAAGCAGATAAAAATTCACTTAACACCATTCTAAGAGACAGTTTTCATTTCTTCCCATCTGTGTAAACATAGACCAGATGTGATTTGGATTCAAAGAAATAGTGTCAACAGCAATTGAGAGGTACATACCACATAAATTAGTAAGCCATGGTACTGAAACCCCATGGTGCATGAAATGGATCAGCACACTGCTGCAGAAGCAGCAAAGAAAGCATACCAGCTTTAGAACAATGCAAAATCACCAAGATTGGCAATGTTTTACGGAAGCTTGAAATTTAGTGTGAATATCAGTGCAAGATGCTTTGAATAGTTTCCACATCAGAACTTTGTCTCGAAATCTGGCAGAAAACCCAGAGAGATTCTGGTTATACGAAACTACACCAGCAGCAAGACGCAATCAATACCTTCACTGTGTGATAAAAATACTGATGTCACCACTGACAGCACTACTAAAGCAGAATTACTAAACATAGTTTTACAAAACTCCTTCACCAAAGAAGAAAAAGAAGAAGAAGAAGTAAATATTCCAGAATCTGAGTCAAGAACAGCTACCAACATGAGTAACTTGGACCAGATTGTATACTTGTTAGGTTCCTTTCAGAGTATGCTGATGCAATAGTTCCATACTTAACAATCATATACAGGCACTAGCTTATCGAAAGTTCCATACCTAAAGAGTGGAAAGTTACACAGGTCACACCAATACCCAAGAAAAGAAATAGGAGTAATCCACTGAATTATAGATCCTTATCACTAATGTTGATTCGCCGTACGGTTTTGAAACATATGTTGTACTCGAGCATCATGAATTATTGTGAAGAAAACAATTTAGTGACAAATAATCAGAATGGATTTAGAAAATATCATTATTGTGAGGCGCAGCAAGCTAGCTGCCCTTATGAAGTAATGAGTATTTATGGGGGTTGTCAAATCGATTCCATATTTTTAAGATTTCCAGAAGGCTTTCGACACCGTCCCTCACAAGTGTCTTCCAGTCAAATTGTGTGCTTATGGAGTATTGCCACAGTTGTGCGACTGGATTCATAAGTTCCTGTCAAAAACTTCACAGTTGTTGTAATTGATGGAAAGTCATTGAGTAAAACAGGAGTAATACCTGATGTTCCACAAGGAAGTGTTATAGGCCCTCTGCTGTTCCTAATCTACATAAACAGCATATGAGACAATCTGAGCAGCCCCCTCAGAGTGTTTGCAGATGATTCTGTCATTTACCATATTGTAAAGTCAACAGACGATGAAAACCAATTGCAAAATGATTTACAGAAGATATCTGTATGGTGCAAAAAGTGGCAATTGACTCCAAATAACTAAAAGTGTGAAGTCATCCACATGAATATTAAAACAAATCTGTTGAAATTTCAGTTATGCAATAAATCACACAAACCTAAAGGCTGTAAATTCAACTAAATACTTAGTGAATACAATTAAAAATAACATAAATTGGAAAGACCATATAGATATCATCATGGATAAGGCAAACCAAAGACTGTGAAGTATTGCCAGAACACTTAGAAAGTGCAACAGGTCTACTAGAGAGACTGCTTACATCACACTTGTCAGGCCTCTTCTGTAGTATTGCTGTGTGGTGTAGGATCTACATCAGGTGGGACTGGTGGAGCACTTTGGAAAAATTCAAGGAAGGGCAGCTCGTTTTGTATTTTCGAGAAATATGGGAGAGAGTGCCACAGACACGATCTGTGAGCTGGGGTGGCAAACATTAAAACAAAGTGGTTTTTCATTGCGGCAGGATCCTCTCATGAAATTTTAATTACTAATTTTCTCCACAAATTTCAAAAAATATTCTTTTGGTGCTCACCTACCAAGGGAGAAGTTATCAAGATAAAATAACAATATTATGAGAAGGAATGTTGCTACTCACCATATAGCAGAGATGCTGAGTCACAGATAGGCACAACAAAAAGACTATATGTGACTCAGCATCTCCGCTATATGGTGAGTAGCAACTTTCCTTCTCATAAAATTGTTACATTCCATCCTGGATTTTCCATGGTTTGATTTCATGATAAAATAAGAGATAGAAGAGCTCGATTTTCCTGCCTGCCATTGGAGAGTGGAACGTTAGAGAAAGAGCTTGAAGGTGGTTTTATGAACACACTACCAGGCACTTAATTGTGAATTGCAGAGTAATTGTGTGGATATAGATGGAATGATTCCACAAACATATAGTTTTAGGTGTATGTTAAAATGGTAGTACATTCGTAATTACAGTGTCATTCATCAGTGAACAAGTTTGTCTGTGGAAAGAATTTTAGATCTGTCTATACTTTCCTGAATCTTGTGGAAAGAATTTTAGATCTGTCTATACTCTCCTGAATCTACAATACATTCCTGCAATCAAGCATATGCATGTGGTATGTCATCTTCTGAGGTGGCCTACATGTTGTCACAACTCTTAAGGGCAGTTACCTCTAGTGCAGACTAATTCAGTGGGGGACATGTCTGGTGATTATGATTTTATGTGGCACACACACAAAAGTTTGTCTGTAAGCATTTTACCAGTTGGAGAACATGTTATTCTAACATTGTAGAAAAGGTAACTCTTTGGGGACAGATGTCAGTTCAGTTGTATCGGGCACTCTTCATTGTTCTCTCATTGTAGGTGGTAGTAATTTCAGGCTACACATCATGGGCCAAGAGATTATTCTGAATGTTGTTTAGTATGCTTCTGGTTGATGCTACATGTAAGAATCATCATTGGTGGTGCCAAGGCTGAAACTGCTCTCAACACTAAATTTTGTCATTTATCCCTCCAGCTGCACGACGAAATTGGTGCTATTTTGTATTTTTGTGTGTTGTTGTTGATACATTGTTTTTATTTATATTTCATTTGATCTGGTCCATTATAAATGTTTTTGTGAAAGCCTGTGAGTAACTAAAAATTGCACATTTTTTATTTATTGCAGTAAAGTCAACAAAACAAAGCATATTGAAAATGGGAGTCGTTTCCCAAAATGTGTTGTGTAAAATATGTATCTTGACTCCTAGCAAAAAAGTTAATTATAAACAAACCCAGTTCTGTTTCAAATGCCAGCTTTCAGAACTGTCCTAATATCAATTCTGAATGTTGATGTTTAATGTTGTTACTTCAGGTATCCATCAGTAAGGCTAATGAAAGGGGTTAGCAATAAGGAATCTAATTCCATGTTGGTAACCCCTCTCGTTACCCTTACTGATTAGCTAAATGGTCAGTGTGTCTGCCTGTCATGAGGTGAAAGCAGGTTAAATTCCTGGTAATGTGAGAGACTTTTCCTTGGTGGTTGGCTTGCATTGGGATGTACTCACCCTTGCTAGGCCTGTTGAGGACCACCTCCTTGAATGATAAATTGAGACTCTACGGCCTGAAAGCTGACACGGGCCAAGAGAGTGATTTGCTGATCCCATTCCCAACCATACTGCAGCCATATGACAGAGGATGGCATGGTGGCTGGTTTGTGTTACTTGATCTTCAGGGCCTGTTTGCTGAGTTACTTTCTTTTTCTTCTGTTTAATGAAAGACAACCTTTGTATCAAAGAAGCAGCTTGATAGCTTGAAGAAATTGATAGCTTCTGAACCCTATATTGAAGTATTTGTTACCAATGTTTTAGCATATTCCAATAATTTAGTCATTTTTATCCATCTTAGTGTCTCTAAATGTTTTTTTCTTGAGGCAGTCGTTATTTCATTATAAACATTAACAGCTTGTTGAGACTGAAATGCAAAGCTGCATCTTTAAAAGATTTGACAAAGTTTGCAGATACTGTGCATTGATGTTAGCTGCATTCTGACTTCGTACATCTGATCACAAGCTTCAGGTCTCTAAATTGTTATAACAAATGTTATGTATTATTTTTCCCACTACACAAAAAAATAAAAACAAAATATAAGAAAGTAATAAGAATTTATCGGTATAATAGGAGCACATGCAGTCGTTAGAGAGCCAATGAAATTGTTTCTCCTTCATTTTTTGTACAATGATATTGAAAGCTATCACTTATATGATAAGAGGGAGTATCAAATTTGACACACACACACCCACACACACACACACACACACATATATATATATATATATATATATATATATATATATATATATATATATATATATATATGTATATATATAAAGAAAGATGATGAAACTTACCAAACAAAAGCGCTGGCAGGTCGACAGACACACAAACATACACACAAAATTCTAGCTTTCGCAACCAATGGTTGCCTCGTCAGGAAAGAGGGAAGGAGAAGGAAAGACAAAAGGATATGGGTTTTAAGGGAGAGGGTAAGGAGTCATTCCAATCCCGGGAGCGGAAAGACTTACCTTAGGCGGAAAAAAGGACAGGTATACACTCGCGCACACACACACATATCCATCCACACATACACAGACACAAGCAGACATTTGTAAAGGCAAAGAGTTTGGGCAGAGATGTCAGTCGGGGCGGATGTACAGAGGCAAAGATGAAGTTGAAAGACAGGTGAGGTATGAGCGGCGGCAAATTGAAATTAGAAATTAGCGGAGATTGAGGCCTGGCGGATAGCGAGAAGAAAGGATATGCTGAAGGGCAAGTTCCCATCTCCGGAGTTCTGACAGGTTGGTGTTAGTGGGAAGTATCCAGATAACCCGGACGGTGTAACACTGTGCCAAGATGTGCTGGCCGTGCACCAAGGCATGTTTAGCCACAGGGTGATCCTCATTACCAACAAACACTGTCTGCCTGTGTCCATTCATGCGAATGGACAGTTCGTTGCTGGTCATTCCCACATAGAACGCTTCACAGTGTAGGCAGGTCAGTTGGTAAATCACGTGGGTGCTTTCACACGTGGCTCTGCCTTTGATCGTGTACACCTTCCGGGTTACAGGACTGGAATAGGTGGTGGTGGGAGGGTACATGGGACAGGTTTTACTCCGGGGGCGGTTACAGGGGTAGGAGCCAGAGGGTAGGGAAGGTGGTTTGGGGATTTCATTGGGATGAACTAAGAGGTTGCGAAGGTTAGGTGGACGGCGGAAAGACACTCTTGGTGGAGTGGGGAGGATTTCATGAAGGATGGATCTCATTTCGGGGCAGGATTTGGGGAGTCGTATCCCTGCTGGAGAGCCACATTCATAATCTGATCCAGTCCCGGAAAGTATCCTGTCACAAGTGGGGCACTTTTGGGGTTCTTCTGTGGAAGGTTCCGGGTTTGAGGAGATGAGGATGTGGCTCTGGTTATTTGCTTCTGTACCAGGTCGGGAGGGTAGTTACGGGATGCAAAAGCTGTTTTCAGGTTGTTGGTGTAATGGTTCAAGGATTCCGGACTGGAGCAGATTCGTTTGCCACGAAGACCTAGGCTGTAGGGAAGGGACCGTTTGATGTGGAATGGGTGGCAGCTGTCATAATGGAGGTACTGTTGCTTGTTGGTGGGTTTAATGTGGACGGACGTGTGAAGCTGGCCATTGGACAGGTGGAGGTCAACGTCAAGGAAAGTGGCATGGGATTTGGAGTAGGACCAGGTGAATCTGATGGAACCAAAGGAGTTAAGGTTGGAGAGGAAATTCTGGAGTTCTTCTTCACTGTGAGTCCAGATCACGAAAATGTCATCAATAAATCTGTACCAAACTTCGGGTTGGCAGGCCTGGGTAACCAGGAAGGCTTCCTCTAAGCGACCCATGAATAGGTTGGCATACGAGGGGGCCATCCTGGTACCCATGGCTGTTCCCTTTAATTGTTGGTATGTCTGGCCTTCAAAAGTGAAGAAGTTGTGGGTCAGGATGAAGCTGGCTAAGGTAATGAGGAATGAGGTTTTAGGTAGGGCGGCAGGTGATCGGCGTGAAAGGAAGTGCTCCATCGCAGCGAGGCCCTGGACATGCGGAATATTTGTGTATAAGGAAGTGGCATCAATGGTTACAAGGATGGTTTCCGGGGGTAACAGACTGGGTAGGGATTCCAGGCGTTTGAGAAAGTGGTTGGTGTCTTTGATGAAGGATGGGAGACTGCATGTAATGGGTTGAAGGTGTTGATCTACGTAGGCAGAGATGCGTTCGGTGGGGGCTTGGTAACCAGCTACAATGGGACGGCCGGGATGATTGGGTTTGTGAATTTTGGGAAGAAGGTAGAAGGTAGGGGTGCGGGGTGTTGGTGGGGTCAGGAGGTTGATGGAGTCGGGTGAAAGGTTTTGTAGGGGGCCTAAGGTTCTGAGGATTCCTTGAAGCTCCGCCTGGACATCAGGAATGGGATTGCCTTGGCAAACTTTGTAAGTAGTGTTGTCTGAAAGCTGACGCAGTCCCTCAGCCACATACTCCCGACGATCAAGTACCACAGTTGTGGAACCCTTGTCCGCCGGAAGAATGACGATGGATCGGTCAGCCTTCAGATCACGGATAGCCTGGGCTTCAGCAGTGGTGATGTTGGGAGTAGGATTAAGGTTTTTTAAGAAGGATTGAGAGGCAAGGCTGGAAGTCAGAAATTTTTCCCACGTGGAATGTTTCCCTCTATTTTTTTATATATATATATATATATATATATATATATATATATATATGTGTGTGTGAATTGGCAATTATAGGCTGGTCATAAAGCATTTATATAACATATAAAATTTCATTTATAGTTGGAACTGTAATGATGCAATGTTATAAAAGTATAAATATTAAATGTCTCCTTAGTTCCAGTAAAGTTTATACTAGCAAGCTTAGAATATCACATAAAAGACTGGTAAAAATTGTAGCTTTTGTGTTACCGGAATGTATGCAGAGTTGCCATTAATCTTATAAACAGTTTCACACAAGCATAGCTTACAGTGATTATACAGGGATGAAGAGTCTTGCACAGGATGGACAGTCATCAAGAGCCACATTAGACCAGCCTTGGGACTAAGGACGACGACGACGACAACAACCATATATGCAGCATTTCTTTAGATAAGTGACGTGGGATGTAGTTTCACCAAGGTGATAATTTCATATTTATAGAACTTCAAGTATGTATCCATTATAAAGGGAGAAAATATCCATACTGGTGGCTCTTGAAGTGTGTCAAATGTTCTTGTCAGTAACAAGTTCGAAATTTGCAGTTGCTTCCTTTGCTTTAAATACAGGGTGATTCAAAAAGAATACCACAACTTTAAAAATGTGTATTTAATGAAAGAAACATAATATAACCTTCTGTTATACATCATTACAAAGAGTATTTAAAAAGTTTTTTTTTTCACTCAAAAACAAGTTCAGAGATGTTCAATATGGCCCCCTCCAGACACTCGAGCAATATCAACCCGATACTCCAACTCGTTCCACACTCTCTGTAGCATATCAGGCTTAACAGTTTGGATAGCTGCTGTTATTTCTCGTTTCAAATCATCAATGGTGGCTGGGAGAGGTGGCCGAAACACCATATCCTTAACATAGCCCCATAAGCAAAAATCGCAGGGGGTAAGATCAGGGCTTCTTGGAGGCCAGTGATGAAGTGCTCTGTCACGGGCTGCCTGGCGGCTGATCCATCGCCTACAGACATTGTGACGGTTGACTTTCCCGTTAGTGTGGAAAGTTGCTTCATCACTAAACACAATCTTTGAAACGAAAGATTCATCTGTTTCCATTTGAGCAAGGATAAAATCGCATAAATCGATTCTTTTAATCTTATCAGCTGCAGACAGTGCTTGAACCAATTTCAGACGATAAGATTTCATAACTAACCTTTTTCGTAGGACTCTCCCTACAGTTGATTGTGGAATTTGCAGCTCTCTGCTAGCTCTGCGAGTCGATTTTCCTGGGCTGCGAACAAATGCTTGCTGGATGCGTGCTACATTTTCATCACTCGTTCTCGGCCGTACAGAACTTTTCCCTTTGCACAAACACCCATTCTCTGTAAACTGTTTATACCAACGTTTAATACACCACCTATCAGGAGGTTTAACACCATACTTCGTTCGAAATGAACGCTGAACAACTGTCGTCGATTCACTTCTGCCGTACTCAATAACACAAAAAGCTTTCTGTTGAGCGGTCGCCATCTTAGCATCAACTGACGCTGACGCCTAGTCAACAGCGCCTCAAGCGAACAAATGTACAACTAAATGAAACTTTATAGCTCCCTTAATTCACCGACAGATAGTGCTTAGCTCTGCCTTTTGTCGTTGCAGAGTTTTAAATTCCTAAAGTTGTGGTATTCTTTTTGAATCACCCTGTATTTTCGTCATTTAGGCTGCTTCCTTGGATGATACCTGCACTGAAAAAATAAAACATTTTGGACCTGCAGCCCTAAAATGGATTGCACATTTCATCAATAGTTTTGTCACTGTCATGCACATTCCAAAACTCTGGAGGAAAGCCAAATTAGTAACCCTGCTAAAACCGGGGAAAGAACCTATAGATCCACAAAACTTCAGGATTGTGTCACTTCCGTGTCATGTCTACAAGGCATTTGAAAGAATGGTTCTTGACAGAATTTGTGGCACAGTAGGTACCAAAATCATACCAGAACAAGTAGGATTTATGCCTGATAAATTGTGTTGTGGCCAAATATTCAATCTCACCCAAATGTAGAGGATGACTTCATACAGAAGCAGATAACTAAAGTCACTTTCTAAGGCCTCTGGGCTGCCTGTGATACTGTCAACCAACAGCTGTTCAAGTTTTATTACAAGACTGAGTATTTCCTATTGATGAAATTAGTGGAATGTCTCATTAAGAATAGATGTTTTTATGTGATGCTACCAGGGAGATAAAGCCAATGGAGAAGGCAAAAGAATGGCCTGCCCAAAGGCAGTGCCCTGTCACCAATTTTATGTGATTTCAATACAGTTGATCAGCCTATAAACAGTGAGACAAGACATTTTGTATACACAGTTGATACTATTGCGGCTGCACAAGGAAAATTTATTGCAGAAGTGCAAGGGAAACTGATGCAGACACTTGAAGATATACCTGACTTCTATGGAGAGAAGTCTGTGTAAAACTCAATGTGTGCCTTCCTTCTTCGAAACAAACATGCACTTAGGCAATTGAAAGTGCTGTGGCAGGGTCTGGAGTTGAACCAAATGATTAGCTGAAATGTCCGAGTTGACAGGACTGACATTTGAGAAGCACTGTCAGAACATTAAAGGAGAAGTATGTGCAAGGGATATCATCATCCAGACTCAGCAACAGGAAAAGGGGACCTCAGATTCAAAAATTCTGAGAACATTGGCTCTCTCAGAATGTTTCTCTGCAGCAGATTATGCAATACCTGTCTGGACAACTCAGCACATGCCAAATATGTCGACATAGCAATTAATGAGACAGAATCCATGGTGTTTGGCTGCCTAAAACCAATGCCAATTCAACAAATTTACCTCATTGTCGGCATAGCTCCACCCACAATCAGAAGACAAGTCACAGTTGAAAGGAGGAAACTGTCTGATGATCACAGGCACCCATTTTATGACTACCAAATGCAGCACAGCTGACCGAAGTCTCGAAGTCCATTGCAAATGACCAACCCTTGAAGATGAGCCACTGGAATTATGGCAAGAAAATTAATGGCAAAACTTTATTAATGAGACACTAATAAAGCCTAGTCCGCCCCTCGTGGTCTCGCGGTAGCGTTCTCACTTCCCGAGCACGAGGTCCCGGGTTCGATTCCCGGCGGGGTCAGGAATTTTTCCTGCCTCGAGATGACTGGGTGTTATTGCGTCGTCTTCATCATTATCATTCATCCCCATTATGGTCGGAGGAAGGCAATGGCAAACCACCTCCACTAGGACCTTGCCTAGTAAGGCGGCGCCGGTTCTCCCGCGTCGCTCCCATACGCTCTGTAAAGAAGTATGGGACTCCTCATCATCATCATCATCATCAATATCAATAAAGCCTAAAGAACAACTGACTGCTGGAATCCTCAGCTGTTTCCGAGATGGAGGGCTCTTAACTGCTAGTAAGAACTGGTGTCACCCAGTGCAATGTCTACCTGAGAAAATGTGAATATAAAGAGAATGACTCCAGTCAGTGTGTTGAAATACAAGGTCATCGACATCTAGTGATATGCCCAAAAATAGGTAAAAATTTGTGTTATAGTAAACGTTATAGCAAATGGCAAAGCTATCCATGTGGCTGATTATTGGAAATATGCAGTATAGCTGCTGACCCGGATATGTAAAGTAAATATTCATATAAACATTTTCTTGTGTCTTTCAGGCAGAGTGGGCGAAGAGACGTGCTGCAGAACTGCGTCGACAGGCGGCTGCGGCCAGAAGAGCTTTGGCTCAGGGAACAAGCAGTGATCTTCAAAGGATGGTAAGGCAGGTTGCGGAGGTTCTGCCCCGTGTGCCACATGAGGCCATCCTGCGAGATCTCAGTGAGTAAAAGTTTCACATCTTTGTTCAGTACTGAAACCTACCCTTCATTGCACATCTACATGTAAATAATATGCTGCAAGTCACCTAATGGTGTGTGGTGGAGGGTACTTCTGGTACCACTAGCTGCTCCCCTCTTCTCAGTTTCATTTGTGAATGACACTTAGGAAGAATCATTGTCGGTTAACCTCTCTACTACTACTACTACTACTACTACAGTACTAGTACTAGTATTAGTACTACTACGTGGTCAGACCCAGTGGACCTGAAAATTACACATGCAAACATTAAAAAAAATATTTATGTAAACAAATATGTTTCAAAATAAGAATAAACTCTCAAAATGTTTTGTGCTACACATGAAAAAATAAGTAAATGACAGATTTTCATTATCTAAATCATAAATGACACAGTTGTTGTTTGGTGAGACGTATGTGGGATGAAGTAACATGTTGTCCAACTCTACCCAGAACATATTGTCTTCGCATTTCAACAGTAAACCTCTCAATGATGGACCAATCCTATCCTACCGGGTTACCTGGTAAGTCTCCCAGAATGATGAGCAGTACTCAAGAATTGGTCAGACAAGTGTGCAAGCCACTTCTTTCATGGATGAGTTACACTTCTTTAAAATTCTTCCTTTAAATCTGTCTGGCATCTTCATTTCGTACTGTTTGTTTTAACTTAATTTCGTTCAACATAATCGATGTTTTTGGAAAGCCTGCAACTGTGTCATTTATGATTTAGATAATGAATATCTGTCAGTTACTTATTTTTTCATGTGTAGCACAAAACATTTTGAGAATTTACTCGTATTTTGAAACACATTTGTTTACATAAATATTTTTTGTGATGTTTGCATGTGTAATTTTCTGCCCCTTTTGCACTGTAGTTCTCTCTTTGAAGTTACTCAGCAACTGCAAAATTTGATAAAATAAATCTTGGGATGTTTTTATATGCTAATGTTAGAAACATTATTTTTGTCTGTCTTCTTACATGTATTGTTCCTCCTCCATTACACACATCACCACACATATGCAAATCATCACTTACACTGGTTTTTGTTTGTGTTTGTGTGTGTGTGTGTGTGTGTGTGTGTGTAATCAAAACATGTTACAGAGAGATTATGACAGTACGATTCCACAGAGAGTTTGTATACAGCCAGAGCTGTTAATTTTTCTGGACTGCATTATTTACATGAAGTTTTCAGTTACAAAATTTGTTTTACCATTATTCATTGTGAAAGTACTGATTATAAATATATTCAGTTTTGTTGTAGATGTTGAGTAGTGTATGAGGAAATCAACATGTTTATGGAAATTACTACAGTTATTGTGTAAAGGAGAAACTTCTGAAAAAAAAAAAAAAAAACAAACATCATCTTGTACGTTTTTGAATGAGTGGCCAGGTTGTGTGTGTGTGTGTGTGTGTGTGTGTGTGTAGCTATTGCTGAATTTTCTGGTTGTGTGTGTAGCAGTTGATGTGTTCTGTGCATCTAATTTGAAAGTTCCTGCTAGTTTGTCGTATGTAATAGCCGAGGTGCAAGTTTTGTGTGTCATTTTGAAAATCCCTTAGGCTGCTGAGAATTTATCTTTTTTATTGTTTAGGGTGTGCACTATTTTCTGTTGTAGTGTGTTATTTGTGGAGAAAACTACTTTCATTTTATCATAAATTTGATTGTATTATTGGTTCCATGTAAAGAGCCAGGAATTTTTTTTTGTCTGTCATTGAACTGGGGAAGTCATTAGGCACTGTCATAAACGTCACAGCTGAATGCCTAAAACTTAAAAGCGCCAATTTCTAGTTTTGTGTGTAGAAAATCGCAGCTTCAAGATTCACAGTAAAAAGACAGGACACACTAGCAGGAACTCTCAAATTACACAAACAGAACATGCCAACTGCTACACACGTAACAACTTCACAAAATCAGCCATACCAATACACACAAAAAACAATGGTCACTCACTTGAAAACCTAGAAGATCTTAAGACACTTTACTACTTCTTTCAAAAATCACATGCAATGGATTTGGAGGGGCTGAAATTATTTGTACACCATAAAAAGCCAGGGGGAAAAGATTCTCAGTGACAAACTAGGTATAAGATAAGTTATTTTTATTTAATATATATATTATAAAAACAAACATTGTAACAGATGATTTGCACATATGTATGAAGTTGAGTGTACTGGAGGAGGCACAATATTTGTAAGTAGACAGACAAAAATACTATTTCAAATATTAACATGTAAAAAAACATCCCAAGATTTATTTTATCCATTTTTCTGATTGGAATACATCCTCAGAAAGACAACTACTGTGCAAGAGAGGCAGAAAATTGCACATGCAAACATCACAAAAAAATTTGTTAACTAATATGTTTGAATATAAGAACAAATTCCTGAAATGTGCTGTGCTGAGCATGACAAAAATAAATAACTGATGCAATTTTTCGTTATTTAAATGATGAACTATTTGTTTATGGCATCATTCCACTTGTTCCTGTGGATGGTTACTACTAGATATATTATGATAGCTAGTAGTTTTTGATCAATAGATTGTTTATACAGTAGTGGATATCTTCTCCTGCATATGTGCAATAGGTTAAATTTATTCACATTTAGGGTCAACCACCAGTTCCTGTGTCATTCATCAATCCTCTGTAGATCTTCCTGCAATTAGCTACTGTCTTTTGACATCGTTACTTTCTTATAGACAACCATATCATCTATCATCTGCAAACAGCTTCATGGAGCTTCCAATGTAATTCATTAGGCAGTTTACATAAGTATTGTAAACAGTAACTGTCATATCATAGTTCCTTGGGCTATTCCCTTAAACACCTTTTACAGGTGACGATTTTGCTCTGTTAAGAGTGATGTGTTGAGTTCTATCCGCAAAGAAATCTTGAATCCAGTCACAAATTTGGTATGATACTTGGTAAGCCCATATTGTTTTCACTAAATGACTGTGCAGGGTGGTGTCCAATGTCTTCTTGAGGTCAAGGGACACTGCAGCAACCTGAGCTGTGATACCTACAGTGCTTGGATCTCATGGAGGAACAGTGATGTCAGTTTTGCAAGATCTTTTTTTTGTGGAATTGTAGAGGAGATTTTTTGTTCTCCAAGAATGTCACAATATGTGAATGTAACACATATTCCATAATTCAACAGCAGATTCATATCAGCAATGTTGCCCTGTAATTGTGTGTCTGTTCTGCAACCCTTCTTGAAAATGGGAATGATTTGCACTTTTGTCCAGTTGCTAGGTTACCATTCATTATTCCAGTGATCTACAATAAACTGCTGCTGGATGGAGAGCAATTTCTTTTGCATAATATTTGTGGGATCTTACTGGCACCTAATGTGATCCAGATGCCTTTCCCCTAATAAGCTATTGTAGCTGCATGTAGAAGAAGTGCTCGTAACTAAATTCCATTGGTTGTTAGGAACAGGGCACATCCAATTCATCTTCGTTGTTGCCTGTAGAAACTACGAGGAAGAGGTGAAAAGAGCACATTTCAAGACAACTGTTTCTTTGGTTCTGATGAAATGAACACTTGCATATTAGCCGAGAGAATGGTAAGGTTGCATTGCACCAACTTCCTTGGCTGTAGGTCAACCTATAACCCTACCACTACTATTGTAATTTAGTATGATTTCACCTAAATATCAGAAAAACCTGTTTTTATGTCGTCACATATACTATACCCCAACAGAACAAATAGTTCAGTTATGGGAAAAGACTTGCATAACCTCTTACTAAAATTTTGTTTAGATTCCAAATAAAGTACACTATGGGAGGATAGTCCTGTTAATAGGAAAAGCTAATCAATAGAGCTACCCTTTTTACAGGATTTGATCGTGTGTTGTGTCAAATGGATATTCAATTCTTTTCTTAAGATTTTACCCAGTGGTTAAATAGAAACGCAATATGAATATTATTATACTGAAGCCAGGGCAACTCAGTTTGGAGTTCATTTAGTGGTTTCAAAATTGTACTAATGGCCGCCAGCCTATCCAGGCAGTGAAACAGTGAAGTATTGGAAAAGCAGAAGTATGAGTTTTTGCCTACTTTCTTTCTACTGTTTAATTTGGTTCTTCAAATTAATATTACTCCACATAAACAATGTTAGTGCAGACACTGGAATTTTTTGACTGCTGCACCCTTATACATTAGGTTTTGAAAGGAGAACAAGCCCAGTAGATAACTTCAGGGAAGCAAAAAAAAAAGAATTGACCAGGGGGGGGGGGAGGGGGAGGGGGGGGGGGCATTTTCTATAGTACAAAAACTTAAATACTTAGATACACACACTCTTTATACTGATCATTTCACTTCAAGAAAACGTCTTTCTTACTGGAATTTACTTTCAAAAGCTATTATTCTTTGAACTAACTCTGTATAGTCATTTACCAGATTCAAGTGTCTTGGCTACACTCTGATTGAATTTTACGTAAGCTAACTTTTGCTATAACACTTTGCAATTGTTAAGAAAACAATTTAAATGGTTCCTCTTTATATTAACTTGGCACTTCATAAGTCTGTAAAATAGGATACTCGGATTCATCAAACACTAGGATGGAACCCTATATAGGTGTATGGTTAGGATGAAATAAAAGGGTGACCCACATTCTTTAAAGTTCAGGAATGGTTACTAAAACACAGTTCAAATTTAATGGTTCACACGGTACAAAAGTAAATTTACTGTAAAAAAAATTGTATCTTGTGGCTGTAGGCTCAGATGTGGTGAACAATTATGGCAGCTTACACTACCCACACTACAGCCTTCAAGAATCTTGCTGTGTGGGCTAAATTTCTCTTCTTGGCGTCATTCAATTCTAGTTACAGTAGCCCATCAACTCACAGCTATGCCTTAAGCCATTTGCAGTCTCCATCCAAGACATTTTGTGCGAATTTGCAGGCAAAGCTGCTTCTGCTCCACAAAGGTGCTGCCTCAATCACTGCTGCCTACAGACTGTTTGTGATACTTCCCGTGCTTGCTCTAGGTAGCGCGTCAGTTCACCCTTGCCAACTCCCCAGAACCACATTTGTTTTAGACAACAGCACAATGGCTTTTACTTAACACCTATTTCTTATATTGTTGCAAAGTATGACCATTTCTTAAATTGTCAACTTTACATGAACATGGACAATTAATACACACAAATATTTTTAAATTTAATTTGATTTAAAATACATTGATTTAGCATAAATTGATTTAACATAATAAACAGTTTACATAGTATTTTACTTATATTATTCACATACAATACAAAGAACTTCAACCTCCAGTATAGTACACTTTACTTTACATATACAGAAAATATGGTACCAAGCTGCGAAAATTTTAAAGCAAAAAAAATTATACAACTTTAAATGAACCATAAACAAATATTGTTATAAACTGTGTAAACAAATGACATGTTAGGTTTTTCCTTTGGTGGTTATGAGACAGCTAGTTAAATTACTAACGTGGTATTTTTCATACGTTGAATGTGAAAGGGTTTGGTTGAAAAAATCATGATTACTGCCTTGAGATGCTGATAAAATATTTATTTAAACAAGTTTTGGTTGACTGACCATCATCACATTCTTAAAAGCATTTACAGCATCACATTAGGCATATATAAAATCATTGATGCCAGATAAATAAAACAATGTCTTTGTCACTGTTGTCACATTGTAATATAAATTACGTCATGTATATACGAACTGGGGCAATGACTGTTGCGTGGGGAGAGGTCAGGACTGTAGGATGGGTGCTAGAGTATCTCCCAGTTGTCCGTAATGGATAGGGTTGAATTCCTGGATCAACTGGCATCTTGTGTCAAACTACGACCAGCCCAGAACTTGGCACACCATTCCGCAGTGTTGATTTGTGACAGAAATGCTGCCGCATACACAATTTTCAGTCTCCAATGTATGTCTACCAGTGTTTGTCCTTTGGCAGCCAAGAAAAGAATAACAGCATGTGGTCCTGTTTGGATGCATTTTGTAATAATGTCACCACAATTCGTGTTTCCACATCACCTACTGCAGGCACCTCAGAAGGACACAAATGCCACACTAATCCCATGCCTACATATTGGTGGTTGTATATCTGTATTGGAGTCACACTATATTGCATATACTCTGCAGCAGTGCCTTGAAACAGAAACTTTTTGACCACTCTTTATATATTGACAGTGTAATTTATATTATGATGTGACAATAGTGACCAATTCGTAATTTTATTGTATGATGCCATTGATTCAAATTCACCTAAATATAATGCTGTTAAGAATGTGATGATGCTCAGTCGACCAAACCTGGTTATTTAAATAATGATTTTATCAGCAGCTCAAACCAGTGATTACATTTTTCAGATATGTTAGAGATGTGGAGAACAACCTCCTGAAAATACATTTAAAGGTTCAGATTGAAAGAGGAAGGTGATGTAAATATTTGCAATGTGTGTTAAATTTAAAAATTGTACTGTTCCAATCAATAATCAACACTGTTTTGAGGCAAATACTGAAAGTCTATGGGTAATAGTGAGTAATGTGTTCACTTACATCATATATAAAACAAAATAACTAGCAGCTGCTATTTTGGTTATTTCAAGTGCCTTGAACACTTTAGAATAAATCACTTACTGCTCAAATGCCATCAACCATCTCCATTCCTGTAAGTTATTTGAAAAACCCTTACATCACTTTTAAATTCAGGAATGCAGGGATATTCAAGCTGGCATGGATGCAGTTATATTCCCAGTGGAACTGTGTGCTGTATATGAGAGCAGACTGAAAAGCAACATTTAATACTGAAATCAGTCTTGTTGTGTGGCAGTTGATGGCTGGAGTGCTGACACATTATCTGCGTATCCAGTTATGCTGGCAACTGATGTGATATAGGGACCGTATCAACACATACCGCATGAACAACAGCCTGGCTGAAGATGGTGCATTGGAGTGTTGAAACTGGTTGCAACAAAATAAAATACAATCATAAGGATGGCTGTAAGTGTTTTATTCTGTCACAATAGTAAACATTTGTCGTTCCAAAGAACTCCTGCCAAATGGATGGACATACAAAAACAAGACAGAGATTACTGCTAAAACATTAATCGACTACTTCGACAAGGCCACAACTTTCTAAAATCATGCCCTAGAATAAGATTCATTCAATCTGAGATTTTGCTTGCCACACCTAGAATAGCTTTTTGTAACCCTGCCAATCTCCGTTACATCCATGTCAGATGCTATGTTCCTTCTGCACCCATCTCCCTACCCAATGGCCCCTTTCCCTGCAACTATCCCTGCTGCAAGACTTGCCCTTTGCATCCTCCTACCACCAGCTAACTATACCAGCCCTGCGACTGGCAAAACATGTATCAAAGGGAGGGCCACCTCTGAAAGCAAACATGTCATATACAAGCTGTTATGTAAACACTGTTCAGCCTTTTACATCAACATGACTACCACCAATTTGTAAATAAGGATGAAAGGGCATAGGCAAAGGGTGTATACCAGCAACACACAATACAATACCCTGTTGCAGAGGATGCTCTGCAATATGACAGTCATGACCTCAGTGCCTATTTCACCACATGTGCCATCTGGACTCTTAGCACAGACATCAGTTCCTCAGAAGTCCACAGGTGGAAACTAGCACTGCAAGATGTCCTTGGTTCTCACCAACCACATGGCCATAATTTACCTTAATTTCTTCTGTTTCAGCATTTCTTCATGGTAACTACTACTTTCTTCACTCTATTTTTCTCTATCTTTCATTTTCTGGCCTGTCTGTTTTTTGCCACCCCCATCCCACCTCTGTTACATACAATGCACTTAGCTTTTCACTCGTTTTGACTGAATCACAATGTTTTAGCAGTAATCTCTGGCTTACATATTACTTGTATTCCACCTTTAAGCTCTCAGGTTTTCAAATCTCGTCTAGTGCAATCATTCTTTTCTTTGCACGCCGTCCAGTAAGTCTCCCCTGACCAGGGGTTCTGGGTGACTTTTCTGATCTCTACCTCTTTTCCTAAACCTCTCTAGTTCCTTTCCTTTCAACCCTCCTTCCCCTTCAGCCCTTTTGTTGAAAGCTTGCATAAGTAAAACCATATATGAACTTATGTCTGGAAATGCATGGTTTCCATGCTAGAGACCATTTATTCACTCATATATTGTTAATGATACTGTGGTCTAATACACACTGTACCATGCAGCCACAGTTACTGTATGTGTTGAAAATGGTTTCCATGTGCCTCCACACACACGTGTACATGCCACAGCATGTTCTGTGTCACATGTTCACATTGGCCAGGTTGCATTCAAACAGTGTTAAAGGCAGCATGAATATGTTGCTCCAGTGTCTCCACATCTAGAATGGGCTCTGCATGCATGATACTTTCAACCCCATAACTAGAAATTTCATGGATTGAGATCCGGTGAAAAAGCAGGCCATAACTAAAAATTTCATGGTTTGAGATCCAGTGAACAAGCAGGCTGTGCAACTGGACCCCCTCGTTCAATCCATTGACCAGGGAAGACACGATTGAGATGCGTCCGGATGTAAATGGCAAAGTGGGCCAGAGTGCAATCACATAGCAGCCACATAACTCTTTGAATCATCAAGGGCACTTCTTCCCGTAGGGTGGGCAAAGTCACCTGCAAGAAAAACCAATAGTTCCGGCCTGTTGGGCAACGTGGAAGGAAGACTGGTCATGAAATACAGTTGCCAGTTATCCTGACCCACACATTCTGGCTGCACCAATGCTGATGATTCGCAGTCACCATACCATGGTTGTTCTGCAAACTATCTCACAGATGACTGTTAGGAAAGTTGAAGATACCACTCCGTCTAAAGGTGGCCTTGTCTGTGAGTAGGATGGATGTCACAAATTCCGGAATCATGGTTGCCCAATGAAGAACCCAATGACAAAACTGCTCTCAATATAGAAAGTCTGTCACTAGGAAACCCTGCACATGCTTTAAGTGATAAGCGTAGTAACAGCTGTCACGGAGAATGTTCCACATGGTCATCTGGCTTACCCTATAATGGCGGGCCAACTGCCTGGTACTGACACGGTGGTCACCTTCCACAGTGTTTATCACATTTTCCTCCAAGTCTGGTGTCCAAACATTTCGGGTACGTCCTTCATGATTTCTTGTTTCCTGAAACGACCCTGTCTTGTACAAATGGCAAAACATTGTTGCAAACATTGAATGCTGTTATTGTTGTTGTCAGGGATAGGTCTCCTGATAAAACCTTGCTGCCCACCACCCATTGCCATTTGCCTTTTCATAAGTAAACACCACATTGGCAACCTCAAGATTCGAATATGGAACCATTGTGTACAACACTGTATCACATCCACTACAAGTTGAGTCAGGGAGAAAAGTGAATTGGACACAACATTACCAATTACTGTGGCAGGAGAGGGTGCTGGGGCATGATATATAAGGAACAGTACCACTCTCTGGGAGGAAACCAAGCATACTGTAACTGTGGCTGCATGGTACAGTGTGTTTTAGATTGTAGTCTCTGTAACAAAGTATGGTTGAATAAATGGTCTCTAGCATGGAAACCATGTATTTTCGGACTTAAGTTCATCAGACTCTTTTGTTCTATATCGTCTCCTCCATCAATCCCTAGAGCTTGTAAATGGTGGAAAAAAAACCACCCTGTGTGTGTGTGTGTGTGTGTGTGTGTGTGTGTGTGTGTGTGTGTGTGGGGTGAGAGAGAGAGAGAGAGAGAGAGAGAGAGAGAGAGAGAGAGATCCACCTGCATCTGGATCTTGTCAAAGACCCCTGGTGTGCTTGCACTAGAGTGTGCTCACACCATAATCATATTGTCATACACTCATCCCAACCGTGATGCTGAGAGGTAGTCACTTCCCATTGTGGTTTCTCTGTCTGTCTGTCTGTCTTCAACTTCTTTACTTGGAAAATCCCTACCATTGATCTCCACTTTAGGATATTTGTGGGGCTTAATATAATGTGATATTAACTGATTTTTGTCAGAAGAAAAGGTTGTAAGTGACAATTAAAGTATGACAGTTATAGTTTTGTTGAAAACTACCATTTTGAGATTGAGACTGTTTACAGAATACAGGTTGATTCTTGTAGAGAAGTAAATGGCAACCAGTTACTTTTAATAGAGATATTTCTTCAGTTAAGTGGTACTGTTACCAGTACAAGTAGTTCACATAGAACAGACTTTCTTAGTCTGTGAAGAACACAGAAAAGCACAGGTTATGGCGCCAGTCAGGTCGTGACATGAAATAAAGTCCAAGCCTTAGCAATTGTAGCAGTCAGAGACCTGCTAGTTAATATAGCTGAGAAACACGTACCAGCAAATATAGGTGTTCATTGCATCTCTACAGTGCCAGTGATTTATATTAAATAGCTGTTGCAACATGTGATGCCCTGGGGTGTTTCCAAAGATTGAGGAGATTCTTTAATTGATGTCCATGTATGTCCATGTAAAATTTCTGCCAGACTTTTTCTATTCATGAGAATAGAAAAGTAATGGTTCAAAACTGAAGTCAGTGCTTCATGAGAAAGAGTGAACTGCAAGGTTTGCTTCATCTGAGATTTGAAAACCCTTACAGATCCTATGCTTCTCCATTTGCTTGTGGCTAGAAAGGAGCTCATAGGTGGTGTTGACTACCTTGCAAAGAGAAAAATCTGCCAACATGGTTAAGGAAAATTGTGAGCTTTCGTCTGTAACTATTGCTTTGGGGAGGCCTTATGGTACAAAAACTGATTGTCAACTGTGCAGTTGAGTGTAATTTGCTTGTGTAGGGAAATTTTGAAAAGGAATCCATTCTTTTTTGGTGGGGCTACAGTGTGTATATGCTAAGGGCCCCAAGGTTCAGTCATATGCAGCCAGGGGGAGAATACTTTATGCAGAGCTGCACACTGAGCTGAACACTGCTGGCACAAGTTCACAAGGCATTCTATGTCTCAGTCTATTACAGGCCAACCAAGATGGTGTCATGCCACTACTTTAGTTATGGAGATTCCCCAATGTCCACTACGCAGTAGCGCAAGTACTTTCTTAAAGATGACAGAATGAATCACCATATGTTTGTGTCATTCATTATTAGGAGAACAACTCGTGTGGGACTGAACTGCTGAAAAATAAGCTTTGCACACTGAATTTGTACAATAACACAAGTGTCATGACCAGCTGTTGAAGAATGTTTTGTAATGTCTGATCTCTTGTGCTCCATGAAGCTACTAACTGTTCAGTTATTGGCAATTCTTGAAGTGCTTGTGTTGTTTCATTCAGTTGGAAACACACAATCTCCTGCTTGTCAGACTCATCATCTAGGCCTCATGGAGACAGAGAGATGATGGCTTGTTGGCGTAAGCAGGATTCTGTACATGTAACAGCTGAGAAACAATGCCTGTCTCTGTAGTCGCGAGCCATTCTACCTGGTAAACACGACCTTGGGGATTGTGGATTGGTGATTTGTTACCAGAAAAATTTTCACCTGTACAGTTATAAACAGAACTAATGTATTGGTTACACAGGGCTATTACAAATGATTGAAGCGATTTCATAAATTCACTGTAGCTCCATTCATTGACATATGGTCACGACACACTACAGATACGTAGAAAAACTCATAAAGTTTTGTTCGGCTGAAGCCGCACTTCAGGTTTCTGCCGCCAGAGCGCTCGAGAACGCAGTGAGACAAAATGGCGACAGGAACCGAGAAAGCGTATGTCGTGCTTGAAATGCACTCACATCAGTCAGTCATAACAGTGCAACGACACTTCAGGACGAAGTTCAACAAAGATCCACCAACTGCTAACTCCATTCGGCGATGGTATGCGCGGTTTAAAGCTTCTGGATGCCTCTGTAAGGGGAAATCAACGGGTCGGCCTGCAGTGAGCGAAGAAACGGTTGAACTCGTGCGGGCAAGTTTCACGCGTAGCCCGCGGAAGTCGACGAATAAAGCAAGCAGGGAGCTAAACGTACCACAGCCGACGGTTTGGAAAATCTTACGGAAAAGGCTAAAGCAGAAGCCTTACCGTTTACAATTGCTACAAGCCCTGACACCCGATGACAAAGTCAAACGCTTTGAATTTTCGGCGCGGTTGCAACAGCTGATGGAAGAGGATGCGTTCAGTGCGAAACTTGTTTTCAGTGATGAAGCAACATTTTTCCTTAATGGTGAAGTGAACAGACACAATGTGCGAATCTGGGCGGTAGAGAATCCTCACGCATTCGTGCAGCAAATTCGCAATTCACCAAAAGTTAACGTGTTTTGTGCAATCTCACGGTTTAAAGTTTACGGCCCCTTTTTCTTCTGCGGAAAAAACGTTACAGGACACGTGTATCTGGACATGTGTATCTGGACATGCTGGAAAATTGGCTCATGCCACAACTGGAGACCGACAGCGCCGACTTCATCTTTCAACAGGATGGTGCTCCACCGCACTTCCATCACGATGTTCGGCATTTCTTAAACAGGAGATTGGAAAACCGATGGATCGGTCGTGGTGGAGATCATGATCAGCAATTCATGTCATGGCCTCCACGCTCTCCCGACTTAACCCCATGTGATTTCTTTCCGTGGGGTTATGTGAAAGATTCAGTGTTTAAACATCCTCTACCAAGAAACGTGCCAGAACTGCGAGCTCGCATCAACGATGCTTTCGAACTCATTGATGGGGACATGCTGCGCCGAGTGTTGGAGGAACTTGATTATCGGCTTGATGTCTGCCGAATCACTAAAGGGGCACATATCGAACATTTGTGAATGCCTAAAAAAACTTTTTGAGTTTTTGTATGTGTGTGCAAAGCATTGTGAAAATATCTCAAATAATAAAGTTATTGTAGAGCTGTGAAATCGCTTCAATCATTTGTAATAACCCTGTATAATCACTAATCCCTTTTTCTGGAATTGAGTAGTTAACTTGGACCGAACTTAATGTCTTTGAAATACACGCACTACAGCGCTCTATTCCATTTTTGTTTCTGTGTGACAGAAACCACGCCAATGTCATAAGTAGAAATTTGTTGTGAGGACCAGATATTTATAAGGTTCCTGTTCTAAGCTTCTGAAAGCTTTGAAACTTATTGTGGACCTTATGCATGCCTCACTGTTCTTCACATTGTATTTGATAGTTTTGATATCTGGACCACATTTGGGATAAGACAACTATAGTAATTCCAGAACGAATTTTCTCCCTGCAGTGGAGTGTGCACTGATTTGAAACTTCCTGGCTGATTAAAACTGCTTGCCAAACTGGGACTCGACCCTGCAACTTTCTGAAGTATGGGTGGAAGTAAAGCTGTGATGGTGGGTCGTGCTTGGATAGCTAAGTCAGTAAAGCTCTTGTCTATGAATGGCAGAAGGTCCCAAGTTCAAATCCCGGTCCGGTACACAGTTTCAATTTGCAGGAAATTTCGGTTTTAGTGATTAATCTTTTCCAAGAATGCTTGTAGTTATTTATCATTCTGAGTTCTTTCAGACACTACAATATGGGATGTGTTCCATTTTTGTTTACAATGAACCCTAAATACTGGCACTAGGCTACACTTCAACTTGATTGTCTGTTGAGCTTGGAAGAATCTTTTTGGTTTCTCAGCTTGCTGTTGCACATTTTTATTCACGACAGAGATACTGTCTAGATGATTACAGCATCATGTAATGTTGTTGGTTGATGTTCTAGAAAACTCTGAAACATTGATGGAGTACTAATTATACAGAAAGTTAGATGTAGATATATGTAGATGCCAAAAGGAATGTTTGACACTGGAAATGTTTAAGATTCTTTGTATAAGCTAACTGGAGATAAGCTATGTATCTGTGGATGCTAAGCACTTTCCTTACCATGTGTAATACTACTGTGGTAAATTACCTAAAATACTCGATTTGATGGAAAAACCTGACTTAAGTTGATTATATGTGATATTTTACCCCCACAGGCAAACTGACAATTTAAAGAGCTTTGGCTGCCAGCATAGTTTTGATGACAATGTAGCCAGTGGTGGTGTGGGCTGTGCATACTATTATCCATGAGATCCCATTTGTTAACGTTGTAACCTCCAATAGTTAAATGCTGATCTTGTGGAATAAAGCAACTGCATATATAGTCAGTGGAAGTAATTTGAGGGAGAGGGGGTAATTTGAGGCAGATGTTTCTGTGCTTGGAATTCTTGAATATTACTTGCTAGATGTGTCAGTGATTGGTAGAGATCTGCTCAATGCACTTGTTGCTGACTTTGTGAATAATATTAATGAATCACATGTGATTACGGCTTTCTGGAAGTAACTCAGAATGACTGTCCATAAATTAGTTGGTATGACAATATTTCTGTCCTTTTGCATTGTCCGTCCTGTCACAAAATTCTGCGTCTGTTGATCAAAATTGTTCTTTGATGGTTTCTTCCTTGCTTAATGCTTTTATCTGGTCCAGAAAGGTGTCAGTTATTCAGGAATATGCATTTTCAGTAAGCTGCTAGCAGTCATAAGAAAACTCCATCTACTCCATTGAAGAATTCCGTAGTAGAACCAGTTCATGTGTATATACATTTATAATTATTAATATCAAATAATGTGAGTATTGTGTAAAATCTGACTTCCATCCTTCTTCAGTGCAGTATTGTTATCACTGTAAGTAAGTGTTTCAAACGATGTTTTCTCATTAATGATGCAGGGCTAAGATTCTCTAAGAATTATCAGATGCACCTCAGTATATTACATCAACATGTTTTGTGAAAAGTTTATTACCCTTTAAAGGAAAAATGTTTATTTTTTTTTATTTTTTTCCACATCCATGAGGAATCTTTCAAATGCACCCTTTGGAAGGTACGTTACAATATATCTTTTTTTCTTTTTTTAAAAATGTGTTGTGTATTCTATATCCTTTATGATTGAGGATCTCCTCACTACAGATCTATGGAGCAAAAAGTACATTGAATCGGTTCTATTCTATGGTCTTCTACCGCCCTTGTTCTCTATACATATAAGCAGTCTGACAGATAAGGTGACTGCTGCTGATGCTGTAGACTACAGGAAAAGGTCATCATCAAGTTACTTTAGAAGGGTACCAGAAGACTTAAACAGAATTTCCATTTGGTGTGATGAATGGGAGCTTATTCTATATGTACAAAAATGTTGGATAATACAGATGAGTAGGAAAAACAATTCTGGAAGTTCGAATACATTATTAGTGGCATAGTGCTTGACACACAATGATTAAATATCAGTGCATAATGTTGCAAAAGGAATGAGCATATAAAGTTGTCAGAAGGGAAGATGAAAGGTAGACTTCATTGGGAGAATTTTAGAGAAGTGTGGCTCTTGAATACTAATAAAGGATTTGTAGTGTCCCCAGCAGGTTTCGTTAAAATAAGACAGCAGAGCAATTCCAAGGTATGGTGCTAGATTTGTTAATAATACATTTGATAAATACACAAGTTATTGTGGATGTGCTACACATACATCCCCATCGACGCGCGTGAAATCGAAAGACTATCACCTGGCGAACGGTCTATCTGACAGGAGGTCCTAGTCACACGACATTTATATTTTAACAGTTCAGAGAACTGGTATTTGCGACTAATTGCAAAATGATTCTACTGTCCCCAATGTAAGCCTCATGTAGGGTCCACGAAGAGGAGGCAAGAGCAATTAGAGCTTGTACAGAGGTATATAGACAGCCATTTCCCCTAGCTGTATTAGCTTGTCGAACAGCACTAGCAGTGGTACAATGTACTCTGCACCGTGCACCGTATTGTGGCTGTTGCTGGACAGAAAGTAGTTATACACAAATTTGACATATATTTCCTCTGTTTTAATGTAAATATTGCTTTAAAACTAATTATTTCTAAGTAAAGGTTGGTGTCGTTACGTAATATGTATTAATTGATGTGCCATGTTTCATACCAAACAACATAAACAAGAATTTTCAGGCTTTCTGTAAACACAACACACTCTGATAAAATAAATGAGAGATCCACAGGATAGCTACTGATAACAATGAATATTACACAAATGTTGTATCAAAAGAAAATCGAAAGCAAACAAAAAATTTAAAACTTAAATAAAAAAAAAAATGTTACTGTTTGCTTCATCATCTGCCTTAGTTAGCATTGGACATTAGGAATGGCACAGCATGTGCTCAGCACATTGCGCTTCTGTAATTAGTATTAGCTTTCATAATTTGAGGAAGTTTCAGTCAGTTGTTCCATTGTTATTAGGACATTAAGTGCTCATAAACAATAATTGCAAACCTGTTCCTGTATGCCAGTTTTTGGTGCCATAAAACTATTCTTGAATGGCATCATTTCAAAATATGTTCCAACAGAACTCATAAGCTTCAAGAGAGTTTCTGTTGACTGTCTTTAACAAATATGAAAAATTTGCCTCTCTTAATGTTAATAACAGAAAACTAGAATTTTGTGGACTGTCATAGCTTTTACCATCCTCTCAGATTTGTAGCCAAGGCATTTGTGCAATAAATAGCCCTATGCTACAAATATAACACAGGAACTTCTTATTTCCTAACTGACATGTGGGTTGTAACTGCTGTGTGAGCAGATGCTATAATACAATGGTGTTGGAAAACCTCATAGAATTTCTTGTACATTGTGAATTGTTGTATAATGTTGCTGTGTAATGTGTATGGATAACTGTATTTTTATGTGAAACCATTTTCTTTGTGTTGGTATCTTTGTGTGTGTGTGTGTGTGTGTGTGTGTGTGTGTGTGTGTGTGTGTGTGTGCATGTGTGTGTGTGTGCATGTGTGCGTGCGTGTGTGTTCATTTATTTGAGAAAATTTATTAGAATGTTGTCTCTTTGTTAATAGTGAGGACTCGCAGTGTTGACATTACAATTTCTAATATTCTTGAGGGCCAAGTGAGGTATGATCCTTTGCCTGAGAGTGTGTCACCCTTGTCATCTACACTTATTACAAGTATTCCCAGTGGAGCATCACAGGTAATCATACAAGTTATAAATATACTATAATACTGTATATGAAAGTACTTGAATTTCAGTTGTGATGTTGCTGTGTTCTGTTAGAATATAAATAAGCCTTTTATCGAAAGTATGTTTGAAGGAAATTACAAAAAGTAATTTCAATAGTCTTCTTTATGTGAAGGATATTTGTTGAGGAAAAAACTGACACTCTTCATCAGTTATGTGAGAAGCTGCAGGGTAAAGGTCTTCTTTAGACATTGTTGTATTATATGTTGGTTATTCAAAAAAAAAAAAAAACCTTCAGACCAGCCTCCAGCTATATATTCTTTTAGATGGGGGAAAAGGTTATATTTTTTTAGTGGAGCTAATAAGCAGCATCAAGTACTAAAAATTCTTTAATAGGCTGTGAGCAGCCCTAGCAATATCCCTGCTTTTAAGGTAGGTAATGGTGCAAGAGAAATAATTATGTTTTCCAAAAATATATTTAAAAAATCTTCATCTGGTATTTTAACTTATCCAAGTCTTTCACTTTTAATTGCTTGATGTGGTACTATTTAAATACTGTTGCTGCTTTCATTGAAGTATGTTGACTTAAAAATGCATACAGACATTTTTCTACAGAATAAGTAGGTACAGACATTTTTCTACAGACCAAGAAGTATATTTTAACTCTTCACAAGCATTGTAAGAATCACAGCTGTCACCATTTTTTGGGTGTAGTTCATAGGTGTGTTATCTTTGTCTCCTGACAGCAGCTGTGGTTCAGATCACTCTGGTATCACCACATCCCATTCAGGCATTGTACAATACATGGAACAGAAGAATTAAAGCACAGTGAAATACATTGTAAAATGTAAAATAACACTCTTTGTAATTCCTCAAAAAATTTGTTCAGTGGCTCAGCTTTCTGAGTAATGGAAACGCACTGTCAACACCCTTTAATATTGGAAGGAGAAGTGGTATCTTACAATGTACACAAATCAAAAAACGTTTTGCATCAGCCCATTTCCCAGAACTCCTGAAGATAGACATTTACTGTGGATATTGTATCGCAGACACAGTCCCATAGACTGTTCAAAGATGTAAACAACCATGCGTGAGCAGTGCCCATTAGACGGAGGTGGTCTGACAGCCGATCAGTTCGTCATTCCACCAGGATGGAGGTAAATGGCTCATGTTGTCTGTAATTCAACTGTGCCTAGACATACCGCAGTTCGATCGCGTCCGCATTGTTACTTTGTGCCAGGAAGGGCTCTCAACAAGGGAAGTGTCCAGGTATCTCGGAATGAACCAAAGCGATGTTGTTCGGACATGGAGGATATAGAAAGAGACAGGAACTGTTGATGGCGTGCCTCGTTCAGCCTGACCAAGGGCTACTACTGCAGTGAATGACCACTACCTACGGATTATGGCTCGGAGGAACCCTGACAGCGATGCCACCATGTTGAATAATGCTTTTTGTGCAGCCACAGGCCATCGTGTTACGACTCAAACTGTGCACAATAGGCTGAATGATGCGCAACTTCACTCCCTACATCCATGGTGAGGTCCATCTTTGCAACCACGACACCATGCAGCACTGTACAGGTGGGCCCAACAACATGCCGAATGGACTGCCCAGGATTAGCATCATGTTCTCTTCACTGATGAATTTCACATGTGCCTTCAACCAGACAATCGTCGGAGACGTGTTTGGAGGCAACCCAGTCAGGCTGAACGCCTTAGACACACTGTCCAGCGAGTACAGCAAGGTGGAGGTTCCCTGCTGTTTTGGGGCGGCATTATTTTGGGCCGATGTTTGGCACTGGTAGTCATGAAAGGTGCTGTAACAGATGTATGATACCTGAATGCCATCCTCCAATGAATAGTGCAACCATATCAGCAGCATATTGGCAAGGCATTCGTCTTCACGGATGACAAATTGCACCCCCATCATCCACATCTTGTGAATGACTTCCTTCAGGATAATGACATCGCTCGACTAGAGTGGCCAGCATGTCCTCAGACGTGAACCCTATCGAACATGCCTGGGATAAGTTGAAAAGAGCTGTTTAAGGACGACGTGACCCACCAACCACTCTGAGGGATCTACGCCAAATCGCCGTTGAGAAGTGGGACAATCTAGACCAACAGTGCCTTGATGAACTTGTGGATAGTATGCCGTGGCGAATACAGGCATGTATCAATGCAAGAGGATGTGCTACTAGGTATTAGAGGTACCGGTGTGTACAGCAATCTGGACCACCACCTCTGAAGGTCTCGCTGTATGGTGGTACAACATGCAGTGTGTGGTTTTCATGAGCAATAAAAAGGGCAGAAATGATGTTTATGTTGATCTCCATTCTAATTTCGTGTACAGGTTCCAGAAATCTCGGAACTGAGGTAATGCAAAACTTTTTTTGATGTATGTATTATGGCATTCACCTGTAGGCACCGCTGTTGCTCCAGCATTTCTTCTGTCATTTACCCATCTTCAGTTCGATTTTTGTCTCAGTGTTTTCTTATATCTTGGTATGCAAGAAAGAACTTTCTTGGTCCATTTACCATCCATTCACTTGGCTAAATGTCCTGCCTACCTCCATTTCTGTTTCATTACAGCTACAATTGTGTGTTCTTTGCCCACATGGAACCTGATCAGTGATTTGCTGTTGCACCAAGTAATTGCTAGTGTGACCCCTGTATTACTTGCTAAGTATTCAATTTTTTGTAATGATTCTCTTATTAAAAATCTATTTTATTGCCATAAGTTTAACTTTCCTTTTCAGACACATTGGAAGATTAGTTCCGAAAATTCTGTTTAGTTTACCAAAATCACAGCATTCCATTTTCACTCATTTTTTCCCTCCTTTCTTCTCCTGTTGATGCAGTAGTTTTTTACCCTCAACTGTCACAAATACTAAAACTTGTAAACTGGTTCTGTGACTTCATTTTTGATTCGCACTATATTCTTTTTGATATGTTGAGTATACTTTATTTTAATTGGATTTCAGGACTACTTTCAAGCTCACAAATCCGTTAAGTTTATCTTCACTGGAGTCAAATAGTGCATTGTAATCCACAGAAAGTGATTCAGAATGATGCATTAACTTGTATTCTTCTTCTTTTTCCCAATTTTAACACCTGAAATCTTCCTCGGGAACTGATGAAAATAGATTTGGTTATGTGATGTGAAGTCTTATTATCGGACTCCACTTTAATTTTGACTTTCTCACTAATCTGGAGAGATCTAATGAAAGCTGTAGACTCAACTTGTTTTTTATTATGATATTGTAAATTGAATCAACACTGTTTTCCTCGGGAGCTGTTAGTAAAGATTTACTTGAAACTGTTGAAGCTTTCTCAAAATCTACAAATTACAGACATTTAGCTGACAAAATGGGGTATTTTCCCAGAACAAGTACGTTTTGTCTTCTTCATACTGTTGTTGTTTCCAGTTGTTTCTCTTATCATATTTCATTGTTTGTTTTCACATCCTCTTGGAGATATATTTTAATAGTTTTGTTAAGTTAAATATGACAAATGGAAAAACTGGTAGAAGCCGATCTCAGGGAAGATCAGTTTGGATTCTGTAGAAATGTTGGAACACATCAGGCAATACTAACCCTATGACGTATCTTAGAAGATAGATTAAGGAAAGGCAAACCTATGTTTCTAGCATTTGTAGACTTAGAGAAATCTTTTGACAATGTTGACTGGAATACTCTTTCAAATTCTGAAGGTGGCAGGGATAAAATACAGGGAGCGAAAGGCTATTTACAATTTGTACAGAAACCAGATAGCAGTTAATAAGAGTCGAGGGGCATGAAAGGGAAGCAGTGGTTGGGAAGGGAGTGAGACAGGGTTGTAGCCTATCTCCAATGTTACTTCATTCTGTACACTGAGTAAGCAGTAAAGGAAACAAAAGAAAAATTTGGAGTAGGTATTAAAATCCATGGAGAAGAAATAAAAACTTTGAGGTTCGCCGATGACATTGTAACTCCGTCAGAGACAGCAAAGGACCTGGAAGAGCAGCTGAATGGAATGGACAGTGTCTTGAAAGGATATAAGATGAACATCAACAAAAGTAAAATGAGGATAATGTAATGTAGTCGAATTAAGTCGGGTGATGCTGAGGGAATTAGTTTAGGAAATGAGACACTTAAAGTAGTAAAGGAGTTTTGCTATTTGGTGAGCAAAATAACTGATGATGGTCGAAGTAGAGAGGATATAAAATGTAGACTGGCAGTGGCAAGGAAAGCGTTTCTGAAGAAGAGAAACTTGTTAACATCGAGTGTAGATTTAAGTGTCAGGAATTCGTTTCTCAAAGTATTTGTATGGAGTGTAGCCATGTAGGGAAGTGAAACATGGATGATAAATAGTTTGAACAAGAAGAGGATAGAATGCTGAAGATTAGATGGGTAGATCACATAACTAATGAGGAGGTACTGAATGGAATTGGGGAGAAGAGAAATTTGTGGCACAGCTTGACTAGAAGAAGGGATCAGTTGGTAGGACATGTTCTGCGGCTTCAAGGGATCACCAATTTAGTATTGGAGGTAGTGTGGAGGGTAAAAATCGTAGAGGGAGACCCAAGAGATGAATACACTAAGCAGATTCAGAAAGATGTCGGTTGCAGTAGGTACTGGGAGATGAAGCAGCTTGCACAGGATAGAGTAGCATGGAGAGCTGCATCAAACCAGTCTCTGGACGGAAGACCACAACAACAAGAAGTATAATATGTTCTGTGATGATCATATTATTGTCTGTTTGAAACTCTCATCTGCTCTTTAATAGCTTCTTTTTTCTAATTGAGATGTTGCATTATTTTAGTCTCTTTGTAGCTGCAACGTCATGTACCTTTTGGATAAATTCTTTCATCAAATAATTATCACTTTTATCTCTATCTGTTTAATCTTCATTTTCCAAAATGTTGAATTTGTTGCTTAATTAAATCTAGCATATCTTCCTGTACTTGCGGTTTCTTACCTTAGGTGTCTCATACTTCTTAGCTTTGAACCTATTTTTTATTTGGTCTTTTAATAGTTAATGGCTACTTGAGGTTCTTAAGCAGTTTGGGAGTGTCATATCCTATTTATTTGTCGTTTGGTAAAACATACTTTGATTTATAGTTAATTTTCAGCATTGCCAAGTCAGATTTCTCTTTTTATTTTTCTTCCTGGTGGAGCAGTATGTTAAGGATATACATGTTGTTTTCTCATATCAGACTCTACTAGCATGTGACCTGTCATTTCTTGTATCATTTTGAGGAAACATTCTTCAGTTTTTGTCCTACTGTGAGGTTAGAATGACAGTTTTCTTTGTTTTCTATATAATTTTCATTCACATTGACCGTATCGCACAACTCAAACTACTCTCATTTCTACTATCTACACAAAGCAGAAACAGCACTTTGCAGCCAGTCATTTTTACTGTTACAGCTTACTTGTGACTGTGGGATCTTAGATTGTAATCATGTAGCAACAGATGATGGAATTAAAGCGTTGTGATCTTTCATCCAGTAGTGTCTTTCAACCTGAAGGGCATATTGGAGGATCACTTCTGTGACAAACTGAAATTGAACATCAGAATGCCCTTTGTATCTAGAAAGCAAGATATTACCAACAGGATGTGCCACTTTGGACTGCTACTTGATTGCAGATCTTAGAGGCTAACCTTGCATCTGATGTGTAATAGGGGACCCAATTCTCAGCCTCCTGTTTATAACAAGAGATGCTGACGACTGATGCCTATTCTTGGATTTACTTAACACGGAATCAGATTTTGTAGTACCCACTGTACACATATAGGCGTATGTAGTAAATGAGGATATTCATAATGCAGAGATGTTTTGTGACATGTGTGATACTCTCCAGTGAGGCAACATCTTAATGGTGACCCACTAAAACCAGAATTCAGGTATTTGGCCTTGATCAGTGTCACTGAGTCCCCATGGGCCTCTCCCTCTGTCTGTCTCGTGGCCAATGTGGAACCCTTGACACAGTTGCTGGCATCTCATCAAGACCACTCGCTTCAAGATGATGTGTATCTGTTTTTTGCTGCTTTGCACCATTTGCTCTTTTGTAACATTCAACTGCACTTACCATATCTTTTATCCAGGTAAGTAATGCATGTTCATCGAGCATCATGGCACAAGCATTTGTGGGAATAGAGTAGAATTTTTATTGTCACGTGATATGTTATATACAATTACTTGATGGAAACGATGGTGACTTGTCAATGAATACTGTTCTGTGTCTACATAGGTATCTATAAAATCAACATACATGAAAAGAAGGTTTCTGCATGCACACACAAGCACATTACACCACAAAAAGCTAAATACATGTTATATTTCTTCCTCTTTTTTAAATTTTTTCAAACAGCTTCTTTCTATTTTTTTATTTTTGTTTTTATAGTTTATAGATATGGGCACGTATAAGAAGAATCCATACCTCTATTAAAAGAGAACAAAAACATGTAAGGAGCTCATAATATAAAGTAGAAAAAAATTAATATCCTCTACTTGCCTTCCTCATTTATAAAATCTTACACACTCTAATAACACTTGCTTTTTAAATATTTTCCAGTGTTTACTGATGTGGTTTATAACTTGCCTTGCTTGAACTTGGACTGTATTTTATGGCAAATCTCCAAAGTCATGTAATACAGTGTATTTTCAAATAAGCTGAGTCTATGGCAAGGTAACATGGACGCCTTGTGTCATTAGCCTGTGTAAAAGATTTTCCGTCTAAAAGGTGTGTGTGTGTGTGTGTGTGTGTGTGTGTGTGTGTGTGTGTGTGTGTGTGTTTTAAGCTCAAAGAGGAGTATTTTATACAGGGTGTTACAAAAAGGTACGGCCAAACTTTCAGGAAACATTCCTCACACACAAATAAAGAAAAGATGTTACGTAGACATGTGTCCAGAAACGCTTAATATCCATGTTAGAGCTCATTTTAGTTTCATCAGAATGTACTGTACTTCCTCGATTCACCGCCAGTTGGCCCAATTGAAGGAAGGTAATGTTGACTTTCGTGATTGTGTTGACATGCGACTCATTGCTCTACAATACTAGCTTCAAGCACATCAGTACGTAGCATCAACAGGTTAGTGTTCATCACAAACGTGGTTTTGCAGTCAGTACAATGTTTACAAATGCGGAGTTGGCAGATGCCCATTTGATGTATGGATTAGCACGGGGCAATAGCCGTGGCACGGTACGTTAGTATCGAGACAGATTTCCAGAACGAAGGTGTCCTGACAGGAAGACATTTGAAGCAATTGATCGGCATCTTAGGGAGCACGGAACATTCCAGCCTATGACTCGCGACCGGGGAAGACATAGAATGACGAGGACACCTGCAATGGACGAGGCAATTCTTCGTGCAGTTGACGATAACCCTAATGTCAGCATCAGAGAAGTTGCTGCTGTACAAGATAACATTGACCACGTCACTGTATGGAGGGTGCTATGGGAGAACCAGTTGTTTCCGTACCATGTACAGCGTGTGCAGGCACTATCAGCAGCTGATTGGCCTCCACGGGTACACTTCTGCGAATGGTTCATCCAACAATGTGTCAATCCTCTTTACAGATGAGGCTTCATTCCAACGTGATCAAATTGTAAATTTTCACAATCAACATGTGTGGGCTGACGAGAATCCGCACGCAGTTGTGCAATCACGTCATCAACACAGATTTTCTGTAAACTTTTGGGCAGGCATTGTTGGTGATGTCTTGATTGGGCCCCATGTTCTTCCACCTACGCTCAATGGAGCACGTTATCATGATTTCATACAGGATACTCTACCTATGCTGCTAGAGCATGTGCCTCTACAAGTACGATGCAACATGTGGTTCATGCACGATGGAGCTCCTGCACATTTCAATCGAAGTGTTTGTACGCTTCTCAACAACAGATTCGGTGACTGATGGATTGGTAGAGGCGGACCAATTCCATGGCCTCCACGCTCTCCTGACCTCAACCCTCTTGACTTTCATTTATGGGGGCATTTGAAAGCTCTTGTCTATGCAACCCCGGTACCAAATGTAGAGACTTCGTGTCGTATTGTGGACAGCTGCGATACAATACGCAGCATCAGGGATTCCATGTGACGGAGGGTGGATGCATGTATCCTCGATAACGGAGGACATTTTGAACATTTCCTGTAACAACGTGTTTGAAGTCACGCTGGTACGTTCTGTTGCTGTGTGTTTCCATTCCATGATTAATTTGATTTGAAGAGAAGTAATAAAATGAGCTCTAACATGGAAAGTAAGCGTTTCCGGACACACGTCCACACAACATATTTTCTTTCTTTGTGTGTGAGGAATGTTTCCTGAAAGTTTGGCTGTACCTTTTTGTAACATCCTGTATTACCTTTTTGTAACACCCTGTATATTGCCATTAAGTGAAGGCTTACAAATGAAGGTTTGCATGATTGACTGATTTTTGTTCCCATCAAGGCCCTGACGATTTTTTTTTTTTTGTGTATCCTGAACACACTGAGGAGGTTACCTGTTTTGATGCCCCAAAAAATCGTGCCATATCTTAGAGCTGATATAAAATAGGGATGATAAACAATTTCCTTCACAACTAAATCAGTTACTTTATTTAGAATCCTCACTGCATCAACAAAATTGTTTAATCACTTCACTAAGCAATCCACAAGATCAGTTCATGACGAGTTCTTATTTATAGTAACTTCAAGAAATTTAATGGAGTCCGCAGTGGTCAGTTCTATGCCCTCATAATTTAACTGTGATATATATTCAGCAGTTTGGTCCTAATAGGTACAATTTATGTTTTTGTAATGTACAGTTTCACAGCATTATTATTTATCCAGTTTTCTATTTCTTGAAGAGTTTGTTTTGTATTCTGTGCCAGGTCTTCATTGTTTTTAAAGCAAACTACTGCTGTTGAGTCATCTCCATACACAATGGTTTCTGATTTTGCTTTTCATGAGACATTGTGTAAGTAATACAGGAACATTAACGGAACTATTATGGGCCCCTGGGATATGCTTGCTTCTATTTCCTTCCAACTAGAACAGGCTTTCTCACCTGTTTGTTTTATAACTACCCTCTGTTTTCTATTTTTGAGATAGGATAAGAACCAGCTTAAAGTTTTTCCATGGAAGCCATAAGCTGCTATTTTGTGGAGCAGTAGCTTCTGGTTTCCTGTATCAAACACTTCAGTGAGATCACTAAAGGTAACATATATACACTCTTTGTTATCAAGGCATCTGCTTATTTTAGTGATTAGTTCATTCATAGCATGCACAGTGCTTTGAACTGTCCTAAATCCACACTAATAATCAAGAATAATGCTGTGGTTTTTCTCATACTTCTCTAATCGATTACACACTGTTTGCTCAAATATTTTAGCAAAAACTGGTACAGTGAAACCCCTATTTTACATTTTCATGTGGTCCAGAAGTGAAAGATACAAAATTGAGGAAAATGTTAAAACCTCCCAAAATAAAAACACATTTAATTGGAATATATGATAAAAAATCACAATCCTCTCCAATACTTTGTATAAAATCTGTCTAAGTGAAGGAAATTAAATGTACAATTCAATGTTTATACACTAATCTGTGGTAATGAATTTCATCAGTTCTTAAAATATCATGGATGTGTAACAGCAAGTAAAAACTCGTCAAAAAATTTAAATTGATATCTGGGTACAAGGTAATTGAGCTATTTTCCAACATGCCCTGACCATAAATTATATGTTCAAAACAGGCATTTTTGAGAGATCATCCTTCGTTCTCACCCAGAAAACAGCAAAAATTGACGAACATGTTGAATTAAACCAAGTACCAACAGCTAAGCGATTAAACCATAAGCATAAATGTGGACATCTACTTAATGACAAACTTTAACAATATTATGAACAGGATAGTTGCCTCTCACCTTATAATGGATATGCTGAGTTGCAGATAGGCACAATAAAAAGGCTGTCACAAAGTAAGATTACAGCCCCCCCCCCCCCCCACACACACACACACACACACACACACACACACACACACACACACACACACACACACACGACCACAGCCTTAGGTAGCTGAAGCCTGACTAATGACGAACTTTGTCACCATCGCTGTTATTGTTTAATGCTTTTCTTACAACCTGCACTTTGTATGCTCACTACTGTTAAAAATGTTATTTTAGGCTTCATGAGAGAAACACACACATGCAAAAATGAGTTTACTCCCCAATTGATGTTACAAGCTTATTAGAAGTCTGCTCTGTAAATTTCTGTGACCTGTGTAAAATTTGCAAGAAAGCTCAGATGCTACAGTTCACTTCATGCCCTTTATCACTGCTGCCAATCTTCATGATCTACAGTGTGTGGTATGAAGTATACATGCGAGTTGTGTACGTGGTTGCAGCAACGGTATCATATTAGATTTGAACACGAAAGTCTTTAAAATGTTCTATCGCAAAAATCCCTGTTCTATTTCTGTGTGACATCTCTGTCATAGCACATCATCTGCATGAAAAGTATATTTTCAGCACTTCACAAAATGCTTTTCCCCTTCCTGCACTCCTGTCGTTGAAGGGCCACTCCCTCCTCTCCACACATCCAGTATGTGAGCTCACTTTCCATGTGTTAGTGTGGTGTGGTGTCTGCACTGGCTATTGGGTGACTTAACAAGTCGTCAGCCAATAAGATTTCACTAGCTGGAAATAGACAACTTTTCCTCAGTTACAACAGAGCATATTCTTCGAAACTCAGTGTTTGAATGTAAAAGGTTGATAATTGATATTGTTGCTAAATGCAGTACAGCGGAAATACGTGCAAAAAGATGAAACTGACTTATAAGTGACACAAGAAAAGGTGGTGGCTGGGCCCCTTCATCATGTATTTTCTAGGTTTGGAACACTTCACGTTGACTGTCTTGTTTTTTCATTACTGCTGCAACCTAGCAGTAATTATATCATAATTGCGCGGTGAACTTTGTGGCAAAGTAGGGATACAATATTAGCACATCTTGCCTTTATTATTTTTGTTGGAATTTCATCCCATCCCACAGATCTTAAATTCTTTAGGGATTTTATAACGCTAGCCACTTTATGGCAGGATAAATGAGTAAATTTAACTACTCCTGATCTGTGTTGCACTATATTGGGATTTATGTGCGACCGCAGTCTCAGATAACTGAAGCTGCACTGTGAACAGCAGTACCAGTGCATGACGGGAGTGGCAACTGGGTGGGGGTAAGGAGTAGACTGGGGTGGGAAAGGGGAGGGTAGTAGGGTAGGGGTGGCAGACAGTTAAGTGCTGCTGGTGAGCGTGCAGGGATGAGGTGGAGATAAGGTAGCGCAGCTATGTGCAGTCGGGAGGTTAGTGGGATGGGAGGGGGAGAGGTGGGGAGGGGGGGGGATAGCGGAAAAGGAGAGAAGTAAAAAGACTGGGTGTGATGGTGGAATGAGGGCTGAGTAGTGCTGGAATGGGAACAGGGAACAAGGAAGGAGCTGGATGGGTGAGGACAATGACTAACGAAGGTTAAGGCCAGGAGGGTTATGGGAACATAGGATATATTGCAGGGAAAGTTCCCACCTGTTCAGTTCAGAAAAGCTGGTGCTGGTGGGAAGGGTCCATATGGCATAGGCTGTGAAGCACTCATTGAAATGGAGTAGTCATGTTTGGCAGCGTGCTCAGCAACAGGGTGATCCACTTGTTTCTTGGGCACGTTTTGTCGATGGCCATTCATGCTGAAAACAGCTCATTGGTTGTCATGTCCACATAGAAGGCAGCACCTTGGTTGCAGCTTAGCTTGTAGATCACATGACTGGTTTCAGATGTGATCCTGCCTTTGATGAGATAGGTGATGTTTGTGACTGGACTGGAGTAGGTGGTGGTGGTGGTGGTGGTGGTGGTGGTGGTGATGGGAGGATGTATGGGACAGGCCTTGCATCTAGGTCTATTAGAGGGGTATGAGACATGCCTTGCATCTAGGTCTATTAGAGGGGTATGAGACATGAGGTAATGGGTTGGGTGTAGGAGTCATATAGGGATGGACGAGTACATTGTGTAGGTTTGGTGCATGACGGAACACCAGTGTGTGAGGGGTGGGAAGGATAGAGGGCAGGACATTTCTCATTTCATGGCAAGATGAGAGGTAGTCGAAACCGTGGCGGAGAATGTAATTTAGTTGCTCCGGTCCTGGATGGTACTGAGTTATGAGGGGATACCACCTCTGTGGCTGGACAATGTGACATTGTGAGGTGATGGGACTCTGGAAAGATAAGGCATGCGAGATCTGTTTTTGTACAAGGTTGGATGGATAATTACAGTCTGTGAAGGCTTCAGTGTGACCCTCAGTATATTTTGAGAGGATCCACTCATCATTGCAGATGCGATGACCACGGGTGGCTAGGCTGTATGGAAAGGACTTCTTGGTAGGGAATGGGTGGCAGCTGTCGAAGTTGAGTTATTGCTGGTAATTAGTAGGATTGATATGGATAGAGGTACTGATGTAGCCATCTTTGAGATGGAGGCCAACATCTAGGAAGGTGGCTTGGTGGGTTGAGTAGGACCAGGTGAAGCAAATGGGGGAAAAGTTGTTGAGGTTCTGGAGGAATGTAGATAGGATGTCCTCACCCTCGATCTAGATTGCAAAGATGTCATCAGCGAATCTGAACTAGGTGTGGGGTTTAGGATTCTGGGTGTTTAGGAAGGACTCCTCTAGTGGCGTATGAATAGGTTGGCATAGGATGGTGTCATGCAGATGACTATAGCTGTACCCGGGATTTTTTTGTAGGTAATACCTTCAAAGGAGAAGTAATTGTGAGTGAGGATATAGTTGGTCATGGCAACTATGGAGGAGATTGTTGGTCTGGAGTCCATTGGGCATTGGGAAAGGTAGTGTTCAATGGCGGCAAGGCCATGGGCATTAGGAATGTTAGTGTAAAGGGAAGCGGCATCAATAGTGACAAGCAGGGCACCATGTAGTGAAGGGACAGGAACTGTGGAGAGTCAGTGAAGCAAACCAACTAACCAGCAGCAGTACCTCCATTTAGACAGCTGCCACCCATTCCATACCAAGAATTCCCTTCCATACAGCCTAGCCAACCATGGTCGCATCTGCAGTGATGAGTGGTCCCTCTGGCAATATAAGAGGGTCTCACTGAAGCCTTCACAGACCGTGATTACCCTCCCAACCTGGTCCAAAAACAAATCTCTCATGCCTTATCTTTCCAGTCTCCTACCACCTACCGAAGTCCCGCTGTCCAGCCACAGAGGAGCTTTACCCTCATAACTCAGTACCACCCAGAACTCTCCTTTTCGGCTACCCCTCCTCACCTTTCCCCTGCCATCCTTCTAACCTCCCGACTGCACATAGCTGCCCTACCTTATCTCCACCTCGTTCCTGCATGCTCGCCAGCAGCACTTCACTGTCCGCCACCCCTACCCTTCCACCTCTTCACCTCCCCTTCCCAGCCTCCTCCTTACTCCCACTCGGTTGCTACTCCCATCATGCACTGGTGCTGCTGCTCGTAGTGTGAGTATTTTTGTTGTGCCTATCTGCAACTCCCCCCCCCATGAACCATGGACCTTGCCGTTGGTGGGGAGGCTTGCGTGCCTCAGCGATACAGATAGCCGTACCGTAGGTGCAACCACAACGGAGGGGTATCTGTTGAGAGGCCAGACAAACGTGTGGTTCCTGAAGAGGGGCAGCAGCCTTTTCAGTAGTTGCAAGGGCAACAGTCTGGATGATTGACTGATCTGGCCTTGTAACAATAACCAAAACGGCCTTGCTGTGCTGGTACTGCGAACGGCTGAAAGCAAGGGGAAACTACAGCCGTAATTCTTCCCGAGGGCATGCAGCTTTACTGTATGATTACATGATGATGGCGTCCTCTTGGGTAAAATATTCCGGAGGTAAAATAGTCCCCCATTCGGATCTCCGGGCGGGGACTACTCAAGAGGATGTCGTTATCAGGAGAAAGAAAACTGGCGTTCTACGGATCGGAGCGTGGAATGTCAGATCCCTTAATCGGACAGGTAGGTTAGAAAATTTAAAAAGGGAAATGGATAGGTTGAAGTTAGATATAGTGGGAATTAGTGAAGTTTGGTGGCAAGAGGAACAAGAGTTCTGGTCAGGTGACTACAGGGTTATAAACACAAAATCAAATAGGGGTAATGCAGGAGTAGGTTTAATAATGAATAGGAAAATAGGAATGCGGGTAAGCTACTACAAACAGCATAGTGAACGCATTATTATGGCCAAGATAGATACGAAGCCCACACCTACTACAGTAGTACAAGTTTATATGCCAACTAGCTCTGCAGATGACGAAGAAATTGAAGAAATGTATGATGAAATAAAAGAAATTATTCAGATTGTGAAGGGAGACGAAAATTTAATAGTCATGGGTGACTGGAATTCGAGTGTAGGAAAAGGGAGAGAAGGAAACATAGTAGGTGAATATGGATTTGGGGACAGAAATGAAAGAGGAAGCCGCCTGGTAGAATTTTGCACAGAGCACAACATAATCATAACTAACACTTGGGTTAAGAATCATGAACGAAGGTTGTATACATGGAAGAACCCTGGAGATACTAAAAGGTATCAGATAGATTATATAATGGTAAGACAGAGATTTAGGAACCAGGTTTTAAATTGTAAGACATTTCCAGGGGCAGATGTGGACTCTGACCACAATCTATTGGTTATGACCTGTAGATTAAAACTGAAGAAACTGCAAAAAGGTGGGAATTTAAGGAGATGGGACCTGGATAAACTAAAAGAACCAGAGGTTGTACAGAGATTCAGGGAGAGCATAAGGGAGCAATTGACAGGAATGGGGGAAATAAATACAGTAGAAGAAGAATGGGTAGCTTTGAGGGATGAAGTAGTGAAGGCAGCAGAGGATCAAGTAGGTAAAAAGACGAGGGCTAGTAGAAATCCTTGGGTAACAGAAGAGATACTGAATTTAATTGATGAAAGGAGAAAATATAAAAATGCAGTAAGTGAAACAGGCAAAAAGGAATACAAACGTCTCAAAAATGAGATCGACAGGAAGTGCAAAATGGCTAAGCAGGGATGGCTAGAGGACAAATGTAAGGATGTAGAGGCCTATCTCACTAGGGGTAAGATAGATACCGCCTACAGGAAAATTAAAGAGACCTTCGGAGATAAGAGAACGACTTGTATGAATATCAAGAGATCAGATGGAAACCCAGTTCTAAGCAAAGAAGGGAAAGCAGAAAGGTGGAAGGAGTATATAGAGGGTCTATACAAGGGCGATGTACTTGAGGACAATATTATGGAAATGGAAGAGGATGTAGATGAAGATGAAATGGGAGATACGATACTGCGTGAAGAGTTTGACAGAGCACTGAAAGACCTGAGTCGAAACAAGGCCCCCGGAGTAGACAATATTCCATTGGAACTACTGACGGCCGTGGGAGAGCCAGTCCTGACAAAACTCTACCATCTGGTGAGCAAGATGTATGAAACAGGCGAAATACCCTCAGACTTCAAGAAGAATATAATAATTCCAATCCCAAAGAAAGCAGGTGTTGACAGATGTGAAAATTACCGAACTATCAGCTTAATAAGTCACAGCTGCAAAATACTAACACAAATTCTTTACAGACGAATGGAAAAACTAGTAGAAGCCAACCTCGGGGAAGATCAGTTTGGATTCCGTAGAAACACTGGAACACGTGAGGCAATACTGACCTTACGACTTATCTTAGAAGAAAGATTAAGGAAAGGCAAACCTACGTTTCTAGCATTTGTAGACTTAGAGAAAGCTTTTGACAATGTTGACTGGAATACTCTCTTTCATATTCTAAAGGTGGCAGGGGTAAAATACAGGGAGCGAAAGGCTATTTACAATTTGTACAGAAACCAGATGGCAGTTACAAGAGTCGAGGGACATGAAAGGGAAGCAGTGGTTGGGAAGGGAGTAAGACAGGGTTGTAGCCTCTCCCCGATGTTGTTCAATCTGTATATTGAGCAAGCAGTAAAGGAAACAAAAGAAAAATTCGGAGTGGGTATTAAAATTCATGGAGAAGAAATAAAAATGTTGAGGTTCGCCGATGACATTGTAATTCTGTCAGAGACAGCAAAGGAGTTGGAAGAGCAGTTGAATGGAATGGATAGTGTCTTGAAAGGAGGATATAAGTTGAACATCAATAAAAGCAAAACAAGGATAGTGGAATGTAGTCGAATTAAGTCGGATGATGCTGAGGGAATTAGATTAGGAAATGAGGCACTTAAAGTAGTAAAGGAGTTTTGCTATTTGGGGAGCAAAATAACTGATGATGGTCGAAGTAGAGAGGACATAAAATGTAGGCTGGCAATGGCAAGGAAAGCGTTTCTGAAGAAGAGAAATTTGTTAACATCCAGTATTGATTTAAGTGTCAGGAAGTCATTTCTGAAAGTATTCGTATGGAGTGTAGCCATGTATGGAAGTGAAGCATGGACGATAAATAGTTTGGACAAGAAGAGAATAGAAGCTTTCGAAATGTGGTGCTACAGAAGAATGCTGAAGATTAGATGGGTAGATCACATAACTAATGAGGAAGTATTGAATAGGATTGGGGAGAAGAGAAGTTTGTGGCACAACTTGACCAGAAGAAGGGATCGGTTGGTAGGACATGTTCTGAGGCATCAAGGGATCACCAATTTAGTATTGGAGGGCAGCGTGGAGGGTAAAAATCGTAGGGGGAGACCAAGAGATGAATACACTAAGCAGATTCAGAAGGATGTAGGTTGCAGTAGGTACTGGGAGATGAAAAAGCTTGCACAGGATAGAGTAGCATGGAGAGCTGCATCAAACCAGTCTCAGGACTGAAGACCACAACAACAACAACATCTGGAACTCAGCATCTGTGCTATATGGCGAGTAGCAACTTTCCTCTTTATTATATTGTTAAGGTCTAATATGAACTTATCTGTAGCAAAATAATTTGTACTGCTCACTATATTATCTATACGTGTTGCAGAAGATTGTTACTCAAGTGTACTCACTAAGACTTAATGTTAGGCCATGTGTCGGCAACACGTCCTTCAGAGAAATGGCAGGTCTGTCATCTTTTATATCTGTTGAAATCAGTAAGAATTATGGCCAACCTACTCAGCAACATTTCAAATTTGTATATAAATGCTCATGTGGCTGAATAGGAAGGTATATGTATATGCTGATAATGAATACTCAGTATTCTAACATTTTGTTTTTGAGCAAAGTAGGATGCAGGAGACTCATAGTAACAATTGTAATGCTAGGTCGGGAGTAAAGTCAAGCAGAAAGAAGAGAGTCCTGCTGTTAGGTAGCAGTCATGGGAGAAGTGTAGGCCAGTTGCTACAGGATAGGCTAAGAGGCAAGTACCAGGTCACAAGCATTGTGAAACCTAGTGCTAAGCTTAGCCATGTTACAGAAAACCTTGGGGCCTTGTGCAAAGATCGTGATGGTGAGGACCATTTCTTATAGTGGGAGGAGCAGGAAACAGCCTGGCTAACTATTCGAACTAGTACTTTTTGCAGATGACACGACTGTTGTAATAAATCCCATTCCAGAAAAAGAAGCTGAAGATATTGTTAAGGATGTCTTTGAAAGAATTATTAAGTGGTTCTCAGAAAATGGACTCTCCTTTAATTTTGAAAAAACTCACTATATCCAGTTCTGTACACCAAATAGAACCATACTGACAATTGATGTGGCACATGAACTGGGCTCATTTAACAGGGTAGATTTCTCCAAATTTTTGGGTGTTCACATTGATGACAACTTGAACTGGAAGAAGCATATTACTGAGCTTCTCAAACAATTAAGTTCAGCTTCTTTCGCTCTTTGTATAATTGCTAGTCTTGGTAATAAACATATCAGCCTCCTAACGTGCTTTGCATTCCACTCAATAATGTCTTATGGAATAGTTTTCTGTTGTAACTCACCACTTAGACGTAAAGTATTGATTGCACAAAAGAGAGCAGTGAGAATAATTAGTGGTGTTCTCCCAAGGACATCATGTAGGCACCTGTTCAAGGAGTTAGGTATTTTAACTGCACCATCAGAGTACATATATTCGCTAATGAAATTCGTTATAAATAATCCATCTCAATTTGCAAAGAACAGTGATGTTCATATGTGCAACACTAGAGGGAAAAATGACCTTTCCTATCCGTTGTTAAATCTGTCAGTTGCTCAAAAAGTAGTACATCATTCAGCAACAAAAATCTTTGATCATTTGCCCAACAACATAAAGTGTCTGTCAGGTAGCAGATCAAGTTTTAAATCTAGCTTAAAATCATTTCTTTTGGACAACTCCTTCTATTCCATGGAAGAGTTTCATTTTCAGAAATGGTAAAAAAAAAAAAAAAATTGTACCGCTAAATGTAGTTGCATGTGTAGAACTAAAAATTGCAGTAATATTAATATTAGCACTATTCATATGTGTGTATATATATCTTGTAATCTTACTTGGTCCATATCACATCGATAAAATAATCATAAAAATGATCTATGGAACATGACATAACTAAAATAAACTAAACTAAAGCAGCTTTCAGTTAGTATTTCCTTGTTCAAGCAATTTAAATCTTGTCTGACTGCAAAACTTAGTGTCTGCTTTACTAGAATGCTTGATATTAACAGAATCTTCTGTTGGTTCTTGCTCGAACAACATTATAATAAATGAAAAGCACCAGTTTGCTTTTGTTCTCCAATATGACTTTTATTGTTAACCGGTTTTCGGCTTATAAGGTTTTTTTTTAAAAAAAAAATAGCTATGTTCAAACATCTTTGCAATGAAAAAGTAAAAACTGAACAGTACATAAATAACAATGGAGTAGACAGGAAAACCTTTAGTACAAAATAGGAATAGCATGCTTACATAACAGTTTCTATTAATAAACAAAACTAATAAAATTAATACTAGACAAGGTTGCATCAGGAGGTTGAACTATGTCTGAAGATGGCCTTGTAAGTCGAAAACTGGTTAACAATAAAAGTAATATTGTAGAACAAAAGCAAACTGGTGCTTTTCATTTATTCGAATGCTTGATCTTCCAAACCTATTCCAACTCCCCTACAAATTCATTTAAGCATATAACTTTTACAGAATTTGTCCTCCAGAAATAGTCTCAATTGATATAGCTTCTTAATCATTCCTATTGATAAGCCATCTATGTTAAGGTGCATTATGAACTTGTTTACAAATTAAATCAAGCACAGAATCATTGAATTGATCGATGTATCAGCTACTTGGGTTTGTCTTTAGTTCTAAATTGCATTCCCATGTTATTTTGTTTCCTTTGGACTGAATTCCATGTCAGTGAGAAGGGAAGAGTAGAGTAAAAATTTACTTCGTGCTTAGAAATACCTTAATATATCATTAGACATTGGAACTGACATAAGGTTGCTAACTGTCAGTAAAATTATAGAAACATGGCATAACACACTGTACACCATGTAGCCATAATTTTACTGACAATTACCAACTTTCAGTTCTGATGTCTGTACGCCGGCCGGAGTGGCCGCGAGGTTAAAGGCGCTCCAGTCTGGAACCGCATGACCGCAGGTTCGAATCCTGCCTCGGGCATGGATGTGTGTGATGTCCTTAGGTTAGTTAGGTTTAGGTAGTTCTAAGTTCTAGGGGACTTATGACCACAGCAGTTGAGTCCCATAGTGCTCAGAGCCATTTGAACCATTTGATGTCTGTAATTTTATATGGTTTAAATATTGTCTTCCTATGAAGTATTTTATATGACAAGCATATGTTGCTCTTAAATCTGTTCACCTGTTACTACATGTAATTGTTTGGATTTTCTGATAAAGACACCCATAGTTGAAGCCAGTTTAAAGTAAAATCCTGTTGCAAGCAGTTGGCTGTGTCATACATATCGTACAATTTCTGTATTGGTCTAGCTATGTTTAGACTTGCTGATTCACGACAGAAACTTGTTATGGAAAAGACCTAAAAGGAGGAGGAGGAGGAGGAGGAGGATGAGAAATACACAGGCTTTTGCAACATGTTCACTCTATTTAGTGGCCAACACGGGAACCATAAGCTAGTGAAAGGGAATGTAGTGGGAAATCAGGAAACTACAACTGTAATGTTTCACTTGGTGGACTTTTAGACAGGGCTTTTGTTCCTATAATTTTATGGACATCTGCCCCAAAATATGCATTACGAAATAGAAAGATGGTTTCTGCAACACTTGATCTTCAGTTCATTTTGTTTATATCCTTGTCAGCATTAGCAGTTTAAATTTTGAAGAGTAACTTACTTGATACTAGATGAGAATTCTTCACTTAATGTACTTTCTGTTTTTCTTTTTGCAGAGCACCAGCTCAGAAAGCTGCCCGCCTTGCTTCCCAAAATCTGCTCAGGAGCGTATGCAGTCATTTCATGAACGTAAAGCACGTCTTATAGAAAATGCTCGTCAGAAGTACATAGAAAAACATGGTTTGAAAATGGGACTTAACTGTTAAGCAAGACTTCAATGGCCAGTTCAGTTATCTACCAAATGGTGACAGAAAATGTTGTTCTGTGGACATAAAATCAGTGTCTTAGGAAAATCCTGGTCGTGTGAGACTGACTTTTTTATGTAGAGTGTTGTACAGCCACTTGTAAATATTGTATGAAAGTCATGTACATCTTTAGTGTTGAATGGCAATTGCTGCTATTTTGGGATCTCTTGGAAGACAATACCGAAAATCGATTGAATGAAATTACACTGCTTGCAGTCTTCTTGTATGGACGTGAAGAATGCTAGTGGGGAATAAAAATTGTACTTAGATTACCCTGCATCATCATAAGCATATAACAGAAAGAAAAATAATACATATTGAATGGAAAATTAATTTTAAATTTTAATCATGGATTCCTTGTCTTAAGCTAATGCACAACTGATTTTGTACTGATGCCGGAAGTAATTATGCATTTTTCAGATATTATTGATTTATTACTTGTACTTCTGTAAAACAGAATAAAGTGTGTAGAACATTTTTCTTACAATGTAAGAAATATAATACAGTATCTAATTTTGGTTGCAGACATCAACACTACTATAATATTGCTAAGCATAACAAGGGACCGAGTACATGTATGAAATTGGGCAGTTAAATGATAGTTGCTAATGTTACAGTTTTATCAGGAGATAATGTCCTTGCATTAAATAGTGTGACCTTGAGAGCAAGACTTTTCAGATGCAGAAAATATTTTTTTTTTTTTTTTTTTTTTTTTTTTTTTTTAAATCACTGATAGGAAATTGATGTTGGTTGAGCTTGACAATTAAATCAGATAATGGAGGTTATTCATGTCTTACAAAATTTACTGTTTAGTGTCAGTGCAAATAAGAAATATGCAGAGAAAAATACCTTCTTCCGTTAACACAAAATAAATTCTCTTTAAATAAAAAGCTATATGCAGTTTCAAAATTTGTGTAGATTCTTTTCATGATCTGACATATTGTTAAAAGGATATTTTTGCACTGAAAATAACCGATTTTAGTTTTCAAGAATGAAATTGTAATGAAATAACTGTTTAAAGAAAATGAGTTGCCATTGAGCTCACCTGTGAGTTAAAGCCTTCTGGCTACAATCATTGCAATGAAAATAGCAGGCTTCTGATGTTTGACTTCTTTGTGACAGATTCTAGAGAGGGGACAAAGGCAGGCAAGAGTATTTTTTAGTGCTATTGCTATTGCTTGCACATATGGCGCTTCTTTTCCTTCCTAAATACAGTGATATCTCAATATTGAAATGTGTTGACAAAGGCAAGGAAGATAGTCACAAATTGAAGCAGAAGTCGCAAATTTGATTTATTCTGTTCCCTGTAAAATAATGAAAATAATTCAGTACCTTCAATTAAGGTTATTGCTATCTAAAAGAAATTAATTTAATGGTCTTTCTACATTTCAGATTGCATTTGTAAGAGGTTGTCAAGTGTAACAAAATGCTGTGTTGCCTAAAAGTTAAAATCTGTTGTTACAATAATTCAAATAACTTTCAAAAGTTCGTAAAGAGCATATAAGTAATAATGACTGTTACTGTTAGTACTAGTTGTTATCTTAATTGCTGTCTCGGATGAAGGTTAACAGCAATTATATAAGCAATTGCTCTGTTCCATTTGACACCAGTCAATTAAAATAAAACAACAAAGACAATATGTAATTAAGAAATTGGCTCTTTGTTGAACTGTTAGAGAGCCTAGAAACTTTTATTTAAATACTTGATAGTTCACTTCTCTTAGATTTTATTTTGTAACCCAGTACTTTTTTGTACTGACTAATCGATCAGTTTGTCACCATGATGTTGAAAATGTTCCAAAGAATGTGTGAATACTGTGAGGAAACATACTGTCCCTCCCCCCCCCCCCCCCCCCCCCCGTCTGTTTGCCCACCCGTTGCCACCTTCTCTCCATGAAGGAGGCAGATTTGTCACATTTTAGTGCCATAATGTCCAGCCATTTGAAAAATTATCTTTTGGTAAGCATAAATTTTTTAGCGTGTGGTCAGTTGCTGGTAGTATGATGTATAGAAATTGATTATGTACTTGATTTAGAGCTATTTCATGTTCATGTTCAAGTGGCTCTGTATTAAATTTCTCTACTGCACATAATGGCATGTAAGAATACTTTTGTAGTGAGTAGTTTTGTGCTGTGATAAGAGAGCCAAAAAAGGGAGGAAGGAAAAGAGAGACAGTGAAATGTTTTTTGTGGAAAATGAGAAAGTTTTCTGCATATGGATGCTGTATGCTATGTATGTATGAGTACTGAACAAAGCAGATGTGAAAATTTTTCAGCAGTGAATCAATTGTATGAAAAAGAACACAACCAGATTTATTACTGTGAATGAGATGTAGATCCACAACACCATGTTAGCGTAGAAACAGCTGGGTAATCAGTGATCAGCAAAATCATTTCACATCTCTTGTACTATGGTTTACAACCCATTGTTACTGTAGTACACGTACAAAGTACATGTTCTCCCCATTTTTCTTTGTATTGGATTGCATTTTGGGTTATTGGTTGCAAGCCTAATTCTTGCGTTATTACTTCGTTTCTAATTTTGTCTTCCCTAGTACAGCCTTTCACAGATCTTCAGATTTCAGTTTTTATGCTTCTGTTTCCCATAATTCTTTATTTCCCAGCATCCAACTTTCTGCCCCATACAATAAACCGGGACATGACTAAAATTTTGAATTGTCTCTTTCCTTATTTTACATATAACTGTTCTCTTTATTGTACCACATACACCGATCAGCAAGAACATTATGACCACCAACCTAATATCCAGCATACCTAATTATCTTAAATTCTGGGGAGGGGGATGATGAGCTCTGATGCCACATTCATTCACATCCCAGATGTGTTAGACTGGGTTCAGATCTGGTGACTTGGGGGGGCCAGCACATAATTTGGAAGTTGCCACTGTGTCTCGAACCACTCCATCACACTCCTGGTCTTGTGACACAGTGCGTTATCTTGTTGAAAAATGCTGCTACTGCTGTTGGGAAACATGGTCATCATGAAGGTGTATTCACGGTCTGCAACCAGTGTAAGATATTACATCGCCATCATGCTGCCTTGCATGAGCTCCACTGGATCCATGGATACTCAAGTGAATGTTCTCTTGAGCGTAATGGAGCTACCGGCAGCATGTCTCCATCCCGCAGTACAGGTGTCGAGGAGCTATTCCCCGTGAAAAGGATGGATTCACACCCTCCCATTGATATGATTAAGGTTTCAGAATTCATCAGACCATGTAACATTCTGCCACTGTACCAATGTCCAGTGTCAATGGTCAAGTGCCCATTTCAGTCTTAGTTACCAATGCTGTGGTGTTGACATGCACACGTGCATGGGTTGTCGGCTTTGGAGGCCATTGTTAGGAGTGTTAGGTACCCTGTGTGTTCACGCACTTTAACTCTGTCCAACATGAAAATCTGACGTTAATTCTCCCACAGTCGCTGCCTCTCCTGTTTTACCTGTCTGCCCAGCCCTACGACATCTGTGAGAGGGGTGGCCACCCGTACCTATCGTGTCTGGACATGGTTTCACCTTGGTTTTGCCACATGGTGAAGGCACTCACCACAGCACTCCTGCAGTTTCCAAACTGCTTGTGCCAAGCCTCCGGGCCATCACAACCTGCCCTCCATTAAACTCGGATAAATCACGTGCTTTCCCCATTCTTCACGTGGACAGCACACTCACTTATACTACATGCAATGTGCGTGTGTTTGACTAGCAGTTATTCTTTGCAATGTGACGCTGCTATCGCCTGAACGGGCTTATATCGATAGTAGGTCAGGGGTCATAATGTTCTGGCTGATCAGTGTAAACAATGGTAAGTGTTAGTTTGTTTTCTGTAAATTTGTATATTGATAATATGATAATGTTGCATCCTTTAGGGGAGATGTTGAGTTGCAAACAGGCACAAGAAACAGACTACTACCGTATTTACTCGAATCTGAGCCGCACTTTTTTTCCGGTTTTTGTAATCCAAAAAACCGCCTGCGGCTTAGAATCGAGTGCAAAGCAAGTGGAAGTTCTGAAAAATGTTGATAGGTGCCGCCACAACTAACTTCTGCCGTCGAATATATGTAGCGCTACACAAGTATGCTTTGTGGGCACAAAGATAAATACTGGCGCCAAAACCTCTGCATCAGTAAATAAATTTAAAAAAAAGTTAGAAGACGAGCTTTTTTTTTTCTCCGCCCGAGTTTCGACCACTGCGTTTTCATACATTATCCAACGAAATAAATACAAATTCCGTATTGTTCATCTTCGAATGTAGCAGAATTTCAATGTACTACGAAAATCCGACTGGCAAGACTGTTAGGGATGTTTGTCAATATGGCCAACTCTACGTTCCGAGTTTTATTCCTACCTGTGAGAAGAGATGTTTAGATGGTTGCTAATAGGAACCTGATGAAATGTGAATCACATGCAGTATTCTCTTCACCATAAGAATAATACGAATATAAACATTTTGCCATGTATTCTTTCGTGTTTGCTGCTATCTCATTTAAATCCTGTCTGGATAATGAACTACGAAACTAGAGTGAGACAGCAAACGCGGAAGAATATACGTATCGCGTGTCATGTTTATATTCGTATTATTCTTATGCCTAATAGTGATACAGTCAGAAATGAAGCACGGCAACTGACTAGATTTTAAATATAAGATGACTAATTTCTGTGCAGAATTTGATGTACTAAAGAAGCGGCCGCAAAGATTTTCAAACAGAAAAATTTTCGCTAAACACTCGTTCAGAACATGTTCTATCATACGCAGTCTATTATTTGGTTCTTGTTGATCATTATCAAAGAAAGCAGCAGTGTAAGTAACAACAAATAGCAGTCTCTTGCCAATGTTTCGCTAATGAGGCGATTCCTCCTTTTTTTTTTTTTTTTTTTTTTTTTTTTTTTTTTTTTTTAAAAAAAAGCGGCGGTAGCGGGCACAAAAGCAAGTCACGCCGCGAGCGGCGACAGGCCGTAAACACGCACTATCAAAATGCGACAAACAATGCATGACACAGTACAGTAACGCATTTTCGGCTTAGAGTGACGTAAACACCTATAACAAAGAAAACGACACTTATCAGATTAAAGCAAAATAAGCAATCGATTCAAACCAGACGAAGCACGTGAAAAGGGAAGGGTACCCGTATAAATACGGACGGAGCGCCTGACGCATAGCAATGGCTACCTGGTAAAGCTTAACTGCTAAGCTTACGACTCGAACCAAACTTCTGTAGCTGTATCGTCTTTCATTCGACCTAAATTGTGTCTCATATTACAATGGACCAACTTTGTTTCGATTTGGAGGTGCGGCCTAAAACTTTTCTCTCCCCTTGAATTTAGAGTCTCAAATTTCAGGTGCGGCTTAGATTCGTGAAATTTTTTTTTTCCTTTATTTCGAGTCTCATTTTTCAGGTGCGGCTTAGATTCGAGTAAATACGGTAAACACACAAGCTTTTGGCCAGAAGGCTTTCTTAAGAAATACAAATCACACACACACACACACACACACACATACACACACACACACACACATACATACACATGCATGTGCGCTCAACCACTGTCCTTGGCTGCTGGGTCCATACTCATTGATCGCAAGCCAAAGACAGTGGTCATGTGTGTGAACGTGTGTTTGCGTGTGTGTGTGTGTGTATATATATATATATATATATATATATATATATGAATATAATAGAGGGAAACATTCCACATGGGATATAATAGAGGGAAACATTCCATTATAAATGTCTGCTTGTGTCTGTGTATGTGCGGATGGATATGTGCATGTGTGCGAGTGTATACCCGTCCTTTTTTTCCCCTAAGGGCCTTTACAAATGACTGCTTGTGTCTGTGTATGTGCGGGTGTATACCCGTCCTTTTTTCCCCCTAAGGTAAGTCTTTCCGCTCCCGGGATTTGAATGACTCCTTACCCTCTCCCTTAAACCCACATCCTTTCGTCTTTCCCTCTTTCCTGATGAAGCAACCGTTGGTTGCGAAAGCTTGAATTTTGTGTGTATGTTAGTGTGTGTATCGACCTGCCAGCACTTTCGTTTGGTAAGTCACATCATCTTTGTTTTTAGATATATTTTTCCCTCGAGATATATATATATATAAAACAAAGAAGATGTGACTTACCAAACGAAACCGCTGGCAGGTTGATAGGCACACAAACATACACACAAAATTCAAGCTTTCGCAACCGACGGTTGCTTCATCAGGAAAGAGGGAAGGAGAGGGAAAGACGAAAGGATGTGGGTTTTAAGGGAGAGGGTAAGGAGTCATTCCAATCCCGGGAGCGGAAAGACTTACCTTAGGGGGGAAAAAAGGACAGGTATACACTCGCGCGTGTGCGCACACACACATCCATCCGCACATACACAGACACAAGCAGACATTTGTAAAGGCAAAGAGTTTGGGCAGAGATGTCAGTCGAGGCAGGAGTGCAGGGGCAAAGATGTTGTTGAATGACAGGTGAGATATGAGTGGCGGCAACTTGAAATTGGCGGAGGTTGAGGCCTGGCGGATAACGAGAAGAGAGGATATACTGAAGGGCAAGTTCCCATCTCCAGAGTTCTGACAGGTTGGTGTTAGTGGGAAGTATCCAGATAACCCGGACGGTGTAACACTGTGCCAAGATGTGCTGGCTGTGCACCAAGGCATGTTTAGCCACAGGGTGATCCTCATTACCAACAAACATTGTCTGCCTGTGTCCATTCATGCGAATGGACAGTTTGTTGCTGGTCATTCCCACATAGAAAGCTTCACAGTGTAGGCAGGTCAGTTGGTAAATCACGTGGGTGCTTTCACATGTGGCTCTGCCTTTGATCGTGTACACCTTCCGGGTTACAGGACTGGAGTAGGTGGTGGTGGGAGAGTGCATGGGACAGGTTTTACACCGGGGGCGGTTACAAGGGTAGGAGCCAGGGGATAGGGAAGTTGGTTTGGGGATTTCATAGGGATGACCTAAGAGGTTACGAAGGTTAGGTGGACGGCGGAAAGACACTCTTGGTGGTGGGGAGGATTTCATGAAGGATGGTTCTCATTTCAGGACAGGATTTGAGGAAGTCGTATCCCTGCTGGAGAGCCACATTCAGAGTCTGATCCAGTCCCGGAAAGTATCCTGTCACAAGTGGGGCACCTTTGGGGTTCTTCTGTGGGAGGTTCTGGGTTTGAAGGGATGAGGAAGTGGCTCTGGTTATTTGCTTCTGTACCAGGTCGGGAGGGTAGTTGCGGGATGCGAAAGCTGTTGTCAGGTTGTTGGTGTAATGGTTCAGGGATTCCGGACTGGAGCAGATTCGTTTGCCACGAAGACCTATGCTGTAGGGAAGGGACCGTTTGATGTGGAATGGGTGGCAGCTGTCATAATGGAGGTACTGTTGCTTGTCGGTGGGTTTGATGTGGACGGACGTGTGAAGCTGGCCATTGGACAGATGGAGGTCAACGTCAAGGAAAGTGGCATGGGATTTAGAGTAGGACCAGGTGAACCTGATGGAACCAAAGGAGTTGAGGTTGGAGAGGAAATTCTGGAGTTCTTCTTCACTGTGAGTCCAGATCATGAAGATGTCATCAATAAATCTGTACCATACTTTGGGTTTGCAGGCCTGGGTAACCAAGAAGGCTTCCTCTAAGCGACCCATGAATAGGTTGGTGTATGAGGGGGGCCATCCTGGCACCCATGGCTGTTCCCTTTAATTGTTGGTATGTCTGGCCTTCAAAAGTGAAGAAGTTGTGGGTTAGGATGAAGCTGGCTAAGGTTATGAGGAAAGAGGTTTTAGGTAGGGTGGCAGGTGATCGGCGTGAAAGGAAGTGCTCCATCGCAGCGAGGCCCTGGATGTGCGGAATATTTGTGTATAAGGAAGTGGCATCAATGGTTACAAGGATGGTTTCCGGGGGTAACAGACTGGGTAAGGATTCCAGGCGTTCGAGAAAGTGGTTGGTGTCTTTGATGAAGGATGGGAGACTGCACGTAATGGGTTGAAGGTGTTGATCTACGTAGGCAGAGATACGTTCTGTGGGGCTTGGTAACCAGCTACAATGGGGCAGCAGGGATGATTGGGTTTGTGAATGTAAGGTAGAAGGTAGGGGTGCGGGGTGTCGGTGGGGTTAGGAGGTTGATGGAGTCAGGTGAAAGGTTTTGTAGGGGGCCTAAGGTTCTGAAGATTCCTTGAAGCTCCACCTGGACATCAGGAATGGGATTACCTTGGCAAACTTTGTATGTGGTGTTGTCTGAAAGCTGACGCAGTCCCTCAGCCAGATACTCCCGACGATCAAGTACCACTGTTGTTGAACCCTTGTCCGCCGGAAGAATGACGATGGAATGGTAGTCTTCAGATCACGGATAGCTTGGGCTTCAGCAGTGGTGATGTTGGGAGTAGGATTAAGGTTTTTTTATGAAGGATTGAGAGGCAAGGCTGGAAGTCAGAAATTCCTGGAAGGTTTGGAGGGGGTGATTTTGAGGAAGAGGAGGTGGGTCCCACTGTGACGGAGGATGGAACTGTTCCAGGCAGGGTTCAATTTGGATAGTGTCTTGGGGAGGTGGATCATTAGGAGTAGGATTAGGATCATTTTTCTTCATGGCAAAGTGATATTTCCAGCAGAGAGTACGAGTGTAGGGCAGTAAATCTTTGACGAGGACTGTTTGGTTGAATCTGGGAGTGGGGCTGAAGGTGAGGCCTTTGGATAGGACAGAGGTTTCGGATTGGGAGAGAGGTTTGGAGGAAAGGTTAACTACTGAATTAGGGTGTTGTGGTTCCAGATTGTATTGATTGGAATTTTGAGGTTTTCGAGGGAGTGGAGCTGGAAGTGGGAGATTGAGTAGATGGGAGAGACTGGGTTTGTGTGCAATGAGAGGAGGTTGAGGTTTACTGGAAAGGTTGTGAAGGGTGAGTGAGTTGCCTTTTCGGAGGTGGGAAACCAGGAGATTGGATGGTTTTTTAAGGTGGAGGGTGGCATGCTGTTCTAATTTGCGGTTGGCCTGTAGGAGGATGCTCTGAACAGCCGGTGTGGATGTGGGAGAGGAAAGATTGAGGACTTTTATTAAGGATAGGAGTTGATGGGTGTGTTCATTGGCTGAGTTGATGTGTAGGTGAAGGCTTAGGTGAGTGAGGGCAATGGATTGTTCAGTTTGGAACTGGTATAGGGACTGATGGAAAGAAGGGTTGCAGCCAGAGATGGGAACTTTAAGTGTGAGGCCTTTGGGGGTAATGCTAAATGTCAGACAAGCCTGAGAAAATAAAATATGGGAGTGTAATCTGGCTAGGGCGAAGGCATGTTTGCAGAGGGAATGTAAATAAAACTTAATGGTGTCATTGTGGGAGTGTTGTGAGGGTGACATGGTATTAGAAGGTGGAAAGTGTAACATGAAGCTGAAATGAAAATGAAAATAAAAATAAAAATATATGGGGAGAGATAAAGGTGAACTTTTAAACCAACTCCCCCCCCATGAACCATGGACCTTGCCGTTGGTGGGGAGGCTTGTGTGCATCAGCGATACAGATGGTCGTGCCGTAGGTTCAACCACAACGGAGGGGTATCTGTTGAGATGCCAGACAAACATGTGGTTCCTGAAGAGGGGCAGCAGCCTTTTCAGTAGTTGCAGGGGCAACAGTCTGGATGATTGACTGATCTGGCCTTGTAACATTAACCAAAACGGCCTTGCTGTGCTGGTACTGCGAACGGCTGAAAGCAAGGGGAAACTACAGCCGTAATTTTTGCCGAGGACATGCAGCTTTACTGTATGATTAAATGATGATGGCGTCCACTTGGGTAAAATATTCCGGAGGTAAAATAGTCCCCCATTCGGATCTCCGGGCGGGGACTACTCAAGAGGACGTCGTTATCAGGAGAAAGGAAACTGGCATTCTACGGATCGGAGCGTGGAATGTCGGATCCCTTAATCGGACAGGTAGGTTAGAAAATTTTAAAAGGGAAATGGATAGGTTAAAGTTAGATATAGTGGGAATTAGTGAAGTTCGGTGGCAGGAGGAACAAGACTTTTGGTCTGGTGATTACAGGGTTATAAATACAAAATCAAATATGGGTAATGCAGGAGTAGGTTTAATAATGAATAAAAAATAGGAGTGTGGGTTAGCTATTACAAACAGCATAGTGAACGCATTATTGTGGCCAAGATAGACACAAAGCCCATGCCTACTACAGTAGTACAAGTTTATATGCCAACTAGCTGTGCAGATGATGAAGAAATTGATGAAATGTATGACGAGATAAAAGAAATTATTCAGGTAGTGAAGGGAGACGAAAATTTAATAGTCATGGGTGACTGGAATTCGTCAGTAGGAAAAGGGAGAGAAGGAAACATAGTAGGTGAATATGGATTGGGGGGGAAGAAATGAAAGAGGAAGCCGCCTTGTAGAATTTTGCACAGAGCATAACTTAATCATAGCTAACACTTGGTTCAAGAATCATGAAAGAAGGTTGTATACCTGGAAGAATCCTGGAGATACTAAAAGGTATCAGATAGATTACATAATGGTAAGACAGAGATTTAGGAACGAGGTTTTAAATTGTAAGACATTTCCAGGGGCAGATGTGGATTCTGACCACAATCTATTGGTTATGAACTGCAGATTGAAACTGAAGAAACTGCAAAAATACGGGAATTTAAGGAGATGGGACCTGGATAAACTGAAAGAACCAGAGGTTGTACAGAGTTTCAGGGAGAGCATAAGGGAACAATTGACAGGAATGGGGGAAAGAAATACAGTAGAAGAAGAATGGGTAGCTCTGAGGGATGAAGTAGTGAAGGCAGCAGAGGATCAAGTAGGTAAGAAGACGAGGGCTAATAGAAATCCTTGGGTAACAGAAGAAATATTGAATTTAATTGATGAAAGGAGAAAATATAAAAATGCAGTAAATGAAGCAGGCAAAAAGGAATACAAACGTCTCAAAAATGAGATCGACAGGAAGTGCAAAATGGCTAAGCAGGGATGGCTAGAGGACAAATGTAAGGATGTAGAGCAGGGCTTAACAACTGGCCGGTTTTGAGCGCGAGTACTCGCGTCTGCTCAGGCCCGTGCTCGCGAGCAGGTGCAAGGTCGTGGAGCAGGGAGGGAGGGGAAATGGGCGCGCACGTTTGAATAGGGCCGCAGCGTGCCTATTGAATTCGCGCCGACTGTGTAACGTTAAAAGTACTACGATCAGCTCTAACAGTCACTTCGCTGGTTAAGAATCATGTCAAGTCACCGTTGTGTAACCCCAACCATGCTTTCGCAGTTGAACCCCCACTGGGAGGAATTGTATCTGTTTACATAAAAAGATGGTGTTGCAAAATGTTTAGTATGTCACAAAACGCTGAATTCTTTTAGGAAATTTAATTTGCAGCGACATTATATGTCGCACCACGCGAAAGACTACGGAAGTGGAAAATGTGATGGACCAGATCGTGCACAGGAAATTATTTAACTTAAAAGGAAACTATCCGAAGAAGATCTGGACGACGAAGAAAAATCAACTGAGGCAGCTCTCAGAGTGAATTACAAAATTGCTTTGCTTTTAGCAAAATCCCTGCGCCCCTTCACTGATCGCGATTTAATAAAAGAATGTTTGGTAGTTGCAGCGGAACATTTGAGTCCATCTCAAGTTGAACAGTTTCGGATTGTGCCATTATCTAACATGACCATTATGCGTCGCATACAGGACATGGCAGACAACGTCCAGAGCCAGCTTGCAAATATCTGTAAAGATTTTATGGCGTATTCTCTAGCTCTGGACGAAAGTGTTGATATCACTGGAACAGCGCAGCTTGCCATATTTATTAGAGGTGTTAATAGAGATCTTTAGGTGAGGGAGGAGCTCCTCAATGTAGTAGCCATAAATAACACTACAACCGGAGGTGATATTTTAAGTAGTGTTGAAGAAAGTGTTGAAAATATAGGACTGTCGTGGAATTCTTTAGTTTCAGTGTCTACAGACGGTGCACCAGCGATGACAGGCAACAAATCAAGTTTCGTTGCGCTGTTGAAGGAGAAAAATGCAAAAACTGACCGTGCCGAATGAAATAAGGGGCGTTCAGTGTGTGATCCACCAGGAAAACTTATGTGCAAAGAGTATCACTCTAAAAAATGTGATGAGTGTTGTTGTTCGTGCAACCAATTATATAAGGAAGCATGGACTACAACACAGGCAATTTAAAAGGTTTCTTGAGAATGTAGAAAGCCAGTATGGTAGCCTGCCTTATTACAGTGAGGTCCGCTGACTTAGTCGTGGCGAATTATTAAATCGAAGTTTTGCCTATTAGATGAGATAAATACGTTCATGGAAATAAATAACATGTATGTTCCTGAATTGAAAGAGCGTTCATGGAAATGTGATCTCGCGTTCTTAGCAGATTTAACTAGCCATCTGAATGCTTTGAACATTTCACTACAAGGTAAAGATCTGCTAATTACTCATTTCATAGATCGAATACGAGCTTTTAAAATGAAATTAACACTTTGGGTGAGTCAGCTGGAAACAGGAAATCTAGCTCATTTTCCTAAATTATCATCCATGCAAGATGTTCACAAAGACTGCGAACGTTATTCACATAGTTTAGTTGCCTATAAGGAAGAATTTGATCAACGCTTTCAAGATCTGACAGCACTAGACAGTGATTTTGATCTGTTCTCCTCTCCATATTCAGCGAATATTGAAGAGATTCGTCCTGAGCTGCAACTAGCAATTATTGACCTGCAGTGTGACAGAGAATACAGAGAGAAATTTCAGAACAAGAAAAACATTTTGGAATTCTACAGACACTTCACTCAGGATAGATTTCCTCGTTTGCACAAACTGGCGGCTACAATAATATCAATGTTCGGTTCCACGTATGTTTGTGAACAACTGTTCTCTGCAATGAAATGTAACAAGACGCGCCTGAGAAACGCGTTGTCTGATCGAAATTTAAACTGCACGCTCCGCCTACAATGCGCAAGAACATTACTTCGAACATAGACGCAATTGTAAAGGGCAAAAAGTACAAGATAACCGAGAATCCCACACTTCAGTGACACCTTTTATTGTGTAACAGTTCACAAATTAATACGAATGTATATGCATACACTAAGCTAATAAAATTATGTGGCACGTGTACATTCTCCTTTATTTGTTTCATTTGTCGCAGTAATAATTCGTGAGTGATATCCCTGCGGGTGGCCGCGCATTTACATTGACTGGCGGCAGCCGTTGTGTGCCCCACGTGACTCTCCCCACTCTCCGCTCTGGTCCGGTAGTGAGGGTAGCGTGCTCGCGCTGCTCCGTGCTCGCGCCTTGCTGCTCTGTGCTCGCGCCTTGCTGCTCACAGCTTGCTCCGCGAGCACGTATGTTGTGAAGCCCTGATGTAGAGGCTTGTCTCACTAGGGGTAAGATAGATACTGCCTACAGGAAAATTAAAGAGACCTTTGGAGAGAAGAGAACCACTTGTATGAATATCAAGAGCTCAGTTCTAAGCAAAGAAGGGAAGGCAGAAAGGTGGAAGGAGTATATAGAGGGTTTATACAAGGGCGATGTACTTGAGGACAATATTATGGAAACGGAAGAGGATGTAGATGAAGATGAAATGGGAGATAAGATACTGCGTGAAGAGTTTGACAGAGCACTGAAAGACCTGAGTCGAAACAAGGCCCCGGGAGTAGACAACATTCCATTAGAACTAATGATGGCCTTGGGAGAGCCAGCCATGACAAAACTCTACCATCTGGTGAGCAAGATGTATGAGACAGGCGAAATACCCACAGACTTCAAGAAGAATATAATAATTCCAATCCCAAAGAAAGCAGGTGTTGACAGATGTGAAAATTACCGAACTATCAGTTTAATAAGTCACAGCTGCAAAATGCTAACGCGAATTCTTTACAGACGAATGGAAAAACTGGTAGAAGTGAATGTCGGGGAAGATCAGTTTGGATTCCGTAGAAATGTTGGAACACGTGAGGCAATACTAACCTTACGACTTATCTTAGAAGAAAGATTAAGAAAAGGCAAACCTACGTTTCTAGCATTTGTAGATTTAGAGACAGCTTTTGACAACGTTAACTGGAATACTCTCTTTCAAATTCTGAAGGTGGCAGGGGTCAAATACAGGGAGCAAAAGACTATTTTCAATTTGTACAGAAACCAGATGGCAGTTATAAGAGTCGAGGGGGATGAAAGGGAAGCAGTGGTTGGGAAAGGAGTGAGACAGGGTTGTAGCCTCTCCCCGATCTTATTCAATCTGTATATTGAGCAAGCAGTAAAGGAAACAAAAGAAAAATTCGGAGTAGGTATTAAAATCCATGGAGAAGAAATAAAAACTTTGAGGTTCGCCAATGACATTGTAATTCTGTCAGAGACAGCAAAGGACTTGGAAGAGCAGTTGAACGGAATGGACAGTGTCTTGAAAGGAGGATATAAGATGAACATCAACAAAAGCAAAACGAGGATAATGGAATGTAGTCAAATTAAATCGGGTGATGCTGAGGGGATTAGATTAGGAAATGAGACACTTAAAGTAGTAAAGGAGTTTTGCTATTTGGGGAGTAAAATAACTGATGATGGTCGAAGTAGAGAGGATATAAAATGTAGACTGGCAATGGCAAGGAAATCGTTTCTGAAGAAGAGAAATTTGTTAACATCGAGTATAGATTTAAGTGTCAGGAAGTCGTTTCTGAAAGTATTTGTATGGAGAGTAGCCATGTATGGAAGTGAAACATGGATGCTAACCAGTTTGGACAAGAAGAGAATAGAAGCTTTCGAAATGTGGTGCTACGGAAGAATGCTGAAGATAAGGTGGGTAGATCACGTAACTAATGAGGAGGTATTGAATAGGATTGGGGAGAAGAGAAGTTTGTGGCACAACTTGACTAGAAGAAGGGATCGGTTGGTAGGACATGTTTTGAGGCATCAAGGGATCACAAATTTAGCATTGGAGGGCAGCGTGGAGGGTAAAAATCGTAGAGGGAGACCAAGAGATCAATACACTAAGCAGATTCAGTAGGATGTAGGTTGCAGTAGGTACTGGGAGATGAAGAAGCTTGCACAGGATAGAGTAGCATGGAGAGCTGCATCAAACCAGTCTCAGGACTGAAGACCACAACAACAACAACAGAAAGCAACTGGAGATCTGGTGTGAAAAAAGGCGAAAAAGTGTTGGTTAGAGCTGGGCTATGTTGATCCTATGGTGAACTTGTGTAGGTAGACAACGATGTGCATGAAGGTTAGGTGGTTGTGTTGCCACCAAACCACATTAAAGGGTGGAGAAATTCGGGAAATTTTCGAAAAAACTACGTGTAAATGTATTAAAAGGAGTGCTTTTGTGGTGGCAGATTATGAAAATGAGGCTAACAATTGTCTGACGAAGAAATAATAACCTTAAAACCTGTGGGAAGCGGCTAAAAATGATCAGTGGTGTGAGAAAAACAGAAATGGAAATAAAGCAAAAGTTATTAGAACTAGCCGAAATGGTTGTTTAATAGGTGAAAGGAACTGTTTGTGAACTAGAAACGGAGGATTTTATAGCAGCGGTAGTGTTGAAAGCGGAAAAAAATTTTTTTGGTTATGGTTTGGAAGTGGCTTACGTATTATTACGTATTACGTGTTATTGAGTATATATTGGCGGGATAAAATTGTATAGTAGATTACGGTAAAAAGGAGGAGGTGAATACAAAATGAAACTACTGGCAGGTCGATAGACACACAAACATACACACACAATTCAAGCTTTCGCAACCAACGGTTGCTTCGTCAGGAAAGAGGGAAGGAGAGGGAAAGACAAAAGGATGTGGGTTTTAAGGGAGAGGGTAAGGAGTCATTCCAATCCCGGGAGCGGCTTACCTTAGGGGGAAAAAAGGACAGGCACACACACACACACACACACACACACACACACACACACACACTTTTCATTGTTTCATATGTCACATCTTAAATACTTGAAATGGGCTACTTGTTCTACCGGTTATTATTGAGGAATACTTTTGATTGTACTGGGTGAATACCTAAAAAGGCCATGGTTCTAGTTTTGGTTAGAGGTATAATCAGATTGTAGCTTGCATTTATTTAGTTCGTGTAATGCTGTTTGTAATTTGTCTTTGCTGTGTTGTACAAACTGATCATCGACAAATGACATCCTGTTAATGTGTTTATTCTCCCAATATATAGCCTGATGGTGTTCTCTCTGTCTTTTACATTTTCTGGTTATCTACATAAATATTGAATTTGTGGCTTTAAAATATTACCAAAGACACCATCCAGCCATAGGTGACTATTTTCCAGATTTTCAAATTCACACTTAAGTGGTAGTATGCACACCTACAATAAAATAAGGGGAGTGGCTGAAATTTGAATTGCCCACATGTTACGCAGGAGTAAGTTGTATTGCAGAATAATAGTGCTGCTCATAAAAGAAAAGGACACTTGTAATTGAGTGTTACAGTGGAAGTTAAGCTTTATTGGCATTCAGCGCGAAGCACACTCTTTAAAAACACAGAAGAAAATTTGCTGCTTGTCATAGGAGGTCATACTTGGAAAAGAAGCTTGAAGTTGTGAGGTGAGGTGAGGTGAGGTGAGGTGAGGTGGAGTTAAGTGACTTCATAGCTAGGTGGCATAGTCCACAGACTAATAAGCTATTGCTTGCTGGCTGTATTCTGATCAAATCCTACTTTTGGCAAATATTTTTGTATTATTACTTTAGCCTATTTAACCTATAGAACACTTGAAATTGATAGAATGAACAGTTTGCAGTTTGTGATAAAGAAATTTTGCCTGTCAAAAGGACACATTAGATTTCTTTACCACTTAATATCCCATCTACCTCAATGACCATTTGCATCCTGCGAGGGAGGGAGACTGAGGTTATCACCTCCTCTGAGGCAGCAAAGGTCATTGTGGATTAGTGGTGCAGTGAGAGACCAGTTTTCTCACATGGTCCATCCCCCCCCCCCCCCCCCCCCCCCCCACCGCACCCCCACACACACCTGTACATTTTCAGCGTGGCCAAGGATGCAGTGATGTTGACTGTCAGCTCTGAAAAATATGTTCCTTTTCCCATTCGTTGTAATTCAATTAATTCTTCTTGAAAACCGAGGCTTCGTGAACCATTTTGTTAGGCAGTGAAATTCATATGCAGCTGTACTGTTTTCTTGCCAACATCATTTTTATTTCTGGGAGGATTATGCACAATTGTTTTCATATACCAGCACCTACTATCGATTTTTCACTCAATACTCAATCTGAACTAATCCAGAAATAATGTAGCAAACTTCTGTCCTTAAATTTTCACAGCTATCTCATTCTTATACTTCATTTTGGTTTCTGGTGAGCTGTGCTGTACTACACATGTCCATTATATGTTTTATACTGTGCAGCTATTGTTTTCATCTAATACTTCATACAAAGCATTCGCTTAAGGTAGACAACTATTGGCTTTCTAAACACTGACAAAGTTAATGTCTGTCTGTGCTATAGGACAGTATTAAAAGAAGCTATGCTAGCAATCTCGTGTGCAGGTGAGTGCATTGAGAGAGACTTTTATGTGCAAATTAGTTGTAACTGAACTTTTTGGTTAACTTATCCACCTGCTAGTGTCATCTCTACTTGTATGCCAAGAATTCCACGTATGCCCATTGATCTTTACTTTTGGTACCTGTAAGTCGTCATTATTTATTTGGATGTGCATAATATTAATTTTTCTAAGATTTAGACTTAAACTGTTGCCTGTGAACTAGTTGTAAGCCTGTTGCATTATTCTCCTGGCTGTATCTGGTATGAATGTGTTTGGACCTTTTATCAGCTACTTGTTTAATCAGCAAACATTATAGTTTTTTAAGAGTCCTCCAAGATCCTAGTTGAGTCATTTATGTTGGTCAAGAAGAAAAACAGCATATTTAATGCTTCCCTCCTGTGAATTGTCCATGACATATCATGTGTTAATGTGACACTCCAATTTTTTAAAAATAACAACTAGACTCCTCTAGGTATGAGGAATGCTATTAATACCAAAACATTTCAATGCCCCTAGTAGAATTTTATGATCACTCAATAAAAGACTTAAGAAGTCACGGGACATGTCTACAGGCTAATTATTTTTGTTTAGTTCTTCCCAAACTGAATTCATGAGATATGTTGCTTTCTCAGCAGAGAAATGTTTACGGAAGTCGTTAAAAGCTTATTCTCGAAAAGAAGGCTCAATATTCTCTTCTAAACTACTTCCCAAAAAAAAAAGGAAAAAAAAGGTTACAGAAGGCAGAGAGGTATAGCTCACAAGGAGAGGTCACTAGCACTGGGATTGACTTTCTGAGCCGGCCGGAGTGGCTGAGCGGTTCTAGGCGCTATAGTCTGGAACTGTGTGACCGCTACGGTCGCAGGTTCGAATCCTGCCTCGGGCATGGATGTGTGTGACGTCCTTTGGTTAGTTAGGTTTAAGTAGTTCTAAGTTCTAGGGGACTGATGACATCAGATGTTAAGTCCCATAGTGCTCAAAGCCATTTGACTTTCTGAAACCATCTGTATGGTGATGTAGGTTAAGACCAAGGTATCACACCCTGCAGCCATTCACCCTGGTGGGCCCTTGATTGCGAGTAATTGATAGAAAAAAATTGAAATTTGCGCAATGCTTAATAGTGATAAAAAAAAGTAATATTATATGGACCGGGTATGCGGTGTAATGCAAAGGGTAAGGCGTTCGCATGCATAATGCTGTGGGTTCAAAAATCATCAGATACTTTAAATTTGGTTTAATTTTAAATCTTTATGATAGTTATTTTTATTCAGTTTTTTGCTTTAAATTTAATTTTTTATTTCTATTCCTTCGTCGCAGCAGTTTAATCATAATATTGACTTGTTCATTTGGTCTCATTTTTATGCCTCTTATTCTTTTTCTACTTGATAATGTGATTTTAATCAATTTTATATATAAATTTTGAATTTTTTTGTGTCATTTTATTTTTTTCATATATGTTATTGCATTCATCATTTCTATTCCAAATTTTGCTTGAATTTCATTTTTTTTATAAGTCTTTCTTTCACTTCAGTCTTCATTTCTTGTCCATAGTGCAGTAGGAATGTAGGGTATGCTTTAAATGTTTGTATGACAATTACCATAAAAAATAGCCATTTTCAAATATTGTAACAAATAAATATAATTAAATTCATGTTCTGAAAGAACGATCGAAGTAAAAATGAGAACAAATGAAAAAGTTCCTACAGTGATTAAAATTCTGTGACAAAAGAATAGAAATAAATATTGCATTTAAACCAGTTAACTGAATAAAAGTAATGGTCAAAGTCATTTTGATAAAGATTCAAGAATAAAATTTAAAGCACATGATGAGATTCGAACTTGCAACCATCCACAAGTGGAGGCCTTACGCTATCCATTACATCACAGAACTGACCTAAAGAATCCTACTTTTCTGATGCTATTGAGCTTCATGCACAATTCTGCATTTATTTATTTATTTTATTTTTTATTGTCCGCAGCTCGTGGTCTTGCGGTAGTGTTTTCGCTTCCCGCACATGGGGTCCTGGGCTCGATTCCTGGAGGGGTCAGGGATTTTCTCTGCCTCGTGATGACTGGGTATTGTGTGTCTTTCATCATCATTGACTCGCAAGTCGCCGAAGTGGCGTCAACTAAAAAGGACTTGCAATACGGCGGCCGAACTTCCCCGAATGGGGCCTCCCGGCCAACAATGCCATATGATCATTTCATTTCATTTATATATATAAATTTTTATTTATTTATTTTTTCTTCCCTCCTGGCAAATGTAGGTCCACCAGAGTGAAGGGCTACAAGGTATGATATCTGGAATCTTAACCTATATCACTGTATATATTATTCAAAAGGGATATGTGGATAAGACAACCAACCAGTTGCAATAAATAGTGGTTTTAAACTAACCTTAACCATGATTTCAGTGGATTTAAACCAGTCTTCTTCAGAAGGAGAAGAAACAAACTTCGCATTAGCAAACAGTGCTAGTAAAGTTATCTAACAGTTGCATGTGAAATATGTTGGCAACAGTCTGTACATCGATTTATAAGAGTTAAGGCCCTTAAATTCAAGGACTTGCACATCAATAAAATCAATCCAATGACATGCCAGACCATGCCAAGAGCTACATGCCGACAGTGCGAGTGGAAAGGTATCAGTCACACCCATATGTGACTGCCCTATCTGTTGCGTGGGGTCTGGAGGTCTGCATTTATATGTTGAACAGAACACGTCATTCAAAGTGTCAAAATCTCAACATCTGTGTGAGGAGCATTCGTAGCAATGTGCTGGATCTCACCCTTCATTACATAGTAGTTGTGATCCAAAGTGTCCCCAGGGCCCTCACTCACTACAGTTGTGATCTTTACTTAGTAAGATTTTTCTCCAGAGGCTAAATAACAGGGAACATCACTGAGCTCTACACTTGATTAAAAAAACTAGTTATCTCGTGTTCACTGTCAAGGGAGTTCTTTACTAGCTCAGACTTTTCCCTCCTATGACTACTCTAGAGCAGAAGGACATTCTTTGTCTTTTTAAGCCTGTGATCACCACAGACCTTAGCATATACACTTCTCCATCCAAGCTGGTGGCTTCGCAAAATCCAACATCATAACGATGTGCAGTCTTCACACTCCACAGTTAACAAAATGTTCCAGGCTATTATGCCAGGGTCAAATGGATTTATTGTATGGAGGCCATTTTCAAATAGCATTGTATTTTGAATGTTTGTCACATCCAGGCTCACTACTGACTACGGCTAAATAAGATACCGCTTCCGCACAGTGGCGTGATGTCATGAGTTTTGAATGCACGAGTGCAACTTTCCTTTGCCAACTGCCATCGTCCGCTGTTGCTATCATCCCAAGGAGGAAGACTGGTACACACCTTCTTCAGCACCAGAATCAGATGTCATTCAATTTCACACGCTCTTCCTTCCTATTGAAATTCCTGGTGTGTTTTACAATCTCTGTGGTCTCTGTATAACCTTTCATGGTATCAGCATGTGACCGCCAGTACTTGAGTCCTATCAAAATAAATTTGGTGGTGTCCTGGCTGCAAAGCATGTTCTGCAGCAACTAATCTGTCAATCTCCCCTCTTCTGCCATTGCCTTTGTGTTTTTCTGGTCGTTTTTTGATAGTTCTTTTTGTAACACCCACCTACAATTCCCTACAACTACACAGAAGCCTATAAATTCCTCCTCTTTTCCAGTAGTTGTCGAGTATCCTTGGCCGATTGTAGGTGATCTTGTATCTTCCGTGTGCATTTGTATATTACCAGTATGATATGCTTTGTCAAGATTTTTCCTGTGCGGTCAATAACGTCCTTAATGAACGGCAGGAAAACTTTAGATTACACCTACGCTTGAGTATCACTATGATTCCTACGCGGTGGTTCAAATCCTGGTGTAGGTAACGGTCTGTGTGGGTGGGTTTTCGGTAAACCGTATGGCCCAAGCTACCATCATCTTTCTTGAAAACTAGTACATCAAGAAAATTTAATCTTCTGCCTGCCTCCTCCTCCATGGTAAACTGAATCTTCAGATTGATCCTGTTGAGGTATTTGTGAAAATGATCCAGTTTCTCCCTTCTGCCGGCTGGAGTGGCCGAGAGGTTCTAGGCACTACAGTATGGAACTGCGCGACTGCTACGGTCGCAGGTTCGAATCCTACTTCGGGCATGGATGTGTGTGATGTCCTTAGGTTAGTTAGGCCACTGATGACTTCAGCAGTTAAGTCCCATAGTGCTCAGAGCCATTTGAACCATCCTCCCTGCCATGCCGCTTCAAAACAAAGGTATCATTTACGTACCAGAACCAGATACTTCATTTCTTGTTCGCAGTTTTCAGTGCCTGCTTCTCGAAGTTTTGCACAAAGAAGTTAGCTGTAACTGTCATGAAGGGGCTCCCCATAGCGACACCATCCGTCTGCTCATAGAACTCATCGTTCCATTTGCAATACGTGATTGAGAGGCAATATTTAAACAGTTCTGCAACACCGGGAAGAAAAATCCGATTCGGCTGTTGCAACACTTCATTGAGCAGAACCATAGGTAATAGCAAAACCACGTCAAACCCAATTAATATGTTCTCCGGCTGTGCAACTGTACTATTTAATTCACTGATAGAATGTGCTGAATTCTTGATATATGAATCAGATTGGCCTACATATGGTCGTAATAATGACGTCAAGAACTTGACAATTGAGTATGTGGGCGAACCAATAGCACTCATTATAGGCCTTAGAGGAACATGTCCCACATAAGTCTTGCTGGTAGCGCAACTGAATTGAACGGACTTTACTGAACGCTCGGTTCCATAGGGGACTTCATCATCAACTGCATAACAGTTACAAGAACTTTTGCAGTAGATTCTACTCTGTTTCCTATATGTTTGCAGGTCTAATAAGTAGCTAATCCTACTATCATAGTTGGTCACCTTCAAAACAACCGTTGCATTTCTGTTGTCAGCGGAGAGAATAACACTATCGTACTCATTCAGGCGTTTTGTCATTCCCTTCACCTACAATTAAATTACTTTTTGGAGGCTTTGCGCGAGACAATACTCTTACAGCTTCTATACGGATTTCTTCATCTGTAATCGTGTCCACACTACGAATGCATGATTCTACTCTGTTATTTCTTCCCTGGGCACAACTCGTGGGCTAATGGCAAAATTTCCACCCTTGGCAAGCATATACCTCTCATCGTCAGATAATGAACGTCCAGATATATTAATAATGTGCGGGAAGCGTCTAAATGTTGGCTCGTCTGATGAGGTTGCAAATTATCCAACTTCTTCTTCTATTTATTAGACGTTGTCAACATATGGAGAGACATAGCACAGTCTCTATTTACTACGTCTGGGCCGGTCTGTTGAATCCGCTCCCGTAGCAAAGCCTCTTCAGTACTCCTGAAAATTCGCTGCACCTTGGCCGAGCTACATAGTTGCTTAATCCTCAAAAACTTCGGAATAACACTGACTGCTCTGCAAAGAGACAGAAACGTGAGGGAACACAAAAGCTGCGCTCTCTTCTTCTGGAGACCTTCCATGCGTCGCTCATTTCTTGACATCTCCTCCCAGTAGAAGTGGCTAATTGTAAAATGTAAACTTCCACGGCCGGAAATGTCGCAGTGAATAAAATGTTCCAGACTGTTATGCCGTGGTCGAATGGATTTCGCCTTAGACCCAACGATTCGTCTCCATCTGCGGAGAACATTTTCAAGGGGGATCATAGCTACTTTGAATGTCGGATTCACACTCTGGCTCGCTACTGACTACAACAAAATTCCGCTTCCGCGCAGTGGCCTGACTTAGCATGTTTTGAATGTGCGAGCGCAACTGGCCGTTCTCGACTGCCATCGTCTGCTGTTGCTAAAGACTGGTACACATCTTCTTCAGCACCGTAATCAAGAAGTCATTCAGTTTCACGCCCTCCTCCTTCCTACTGAAATTCCTGATGTAGTTTACAGTCTGCGAGGCCTCTCTGTATAACCTTTCACGGTATCCGCTTGTGCCTGCCAGTATCTGAGTCCTATCAAAATGAATGTGGAAGTGTCCTGGCTGCAAATCATGTTCCGCAACAACTAATCTGTCAGTCTCCCCCTTGTGACATTGCCCTTGTGCTCTTCTAGCCTCTTTTGATTGTTCCTTTTGTAGCACCCACATACACTTACCCACAACTACACGGAATCCTATAAATCCCTGCTTTTTCCAGCGGTTGGCGAGTATCCTCGGCCGATTTTATAAAAATGGATTTGTATAGTACCATGATGTCAGCCTTTTCAAGATTAGTGGTAAATAATTCTCATCAATAACTATACTGAAAGTGCAATACTACTCTTTTAATAGATTTTCTCAAAACTACATTCTCTGGCTTTCAGGTACCATTATTATCTTAACCAACTGCGTTAGAAATATTTAATTTGGTCACTTTGTACTCACGATAGTAATAAGTTATTACAAGTAAAATGAGAACCACTAACCCAACAGAAACTTTTATTATAATTAATGTATTAAGGCAAATAAAATTTTATTAGTGAAAGAGTAAGACAAATTTTCTTCAGAGCCATAAGAGGTATTTTGTTCATTTTACTCTTAAATGCAGGCACATATGTTATATACATTTAGTAAAAATTTCACTGTTTTAACACTTAGTTCTTTTGAAAAATGTACCTTTTCAAAGAGTGAAATAGCACTGGCAGAATAAGAATAAAAACTTCCCTCAGATACCCCTTAATTGGAGTGAAGGACTCTACAAGAAATGAGACATTCTCCTTTCAGAGTCACGCGTTATTGCCGTCTAGCCGGATCCGCGCCGTGAAAATGTCGTGTGTGTCGACGTGAACCAATTTGCAGTTCCAAACATGCACCCTTAGGTGCTTCGTTTAACAGGGATCACTAATTTCATAAGACTTCAAGCACACTTGATGTCATTTTGACGTCATACGAAGTATCGAAGACAGCAGAAACAGTTATCGACTTTCGTTTGCGCTCGATCTGGGGTGCTTGGAGTCGCCGGACTCGTACATGATTTCGTAGTTGAAAATTTCCGTATCATAACTGCCGCGTTACGAAAGTACGCCGTTCCAAGGTATGAGCATATAGAAGATTTGTAAAAGCATGTCATTCTTGGTACGATTTGTATAATTAAACGTCACATAATGACATACCAGCAGTCACAGCTTTCATGAGCTGTAAGTTGCATTCCTTTTGTTTTTTTTTCCTTTATTGTAATTTTCATCACCTGATACAGGCGGGCTGTCAGCAGCATAGTACGCTGCTCTTCAGCCTTAAGCGGAACAATAACAAGACATATGGGTGATACAGACACTACAGTAAAATCGGTGGGCAAAAAAAGGAGATTTAAAAAACAATAAACATGAAGTCGTTCACGCTGGACTCGAAAACAGGAAACACTTGGTGACATGGCGCACAGAACGCAGATGACGGCGACGGCACACGTGAACAGTTGATGCGTGACGGTCACAGAACACTAAACACAAATCGAGGCACACACACGACACACAGATGGCGATGATCTCCGGCGCGCGAATGTTCACTGAGCGTGTACGAGTCTGGGGACCTGCCAAGAGAGGAGGTGGAGGAGGAGGAAGGGGAGTGGGAGAGCGAGAGGGGAGAGCAGAGATGCCACGGGCAGGGGAGATAGGGGGGAGGGAGGAAGGGGGAGGGGAAGCCCGTGGGAAGAGGGGTGGAGGGAGGGGACGGGGGAAAAGGAAAGAGAAGGTATGGGAAGAGAAGGGAGGGAGGGTGCCTAAAGGAAAGGACACCGGAAGTGGGGGTGGGGCAGGGTCAAAGCTGATAGGAGGGGTAGATGGAGGGGAGGAGGACATCATCAGGGAGGGGGTAAGTTGCATTATTAACGCCGATATTATGTATGGTTACCCTGGTATAGTGGATGTGAGTGTGGACTGTGGAATTATGAAGTGTAAAGTAGCGGGTTATCGTCCTTCGCATCTGAAAGATTCTGGGACTTCCTTATTAATTTAAGTATGTTCTGTAATATTTAAGGTTATAATTATCATATACGAGTGCTCTCTCAGGAGTGAGTTGTCACTGTCAATAATTTGCAAATTAAGTGTGAAACACGCAAATGTGAATAAATATTCAAAAAACTTTAATCTACTAGTAAAACAAACTATCATCCACAATAAAAAGCATGGAAAGAATCCGCACATTTGCAAAAGAATTAGAAAGTAACTTTGTCCTAGTTGTCTATAAAGTATAAAAGAAAATTTACAGGACAGTTCGTTCAGGACACTATAAGGAGTAATGCTGACTTTGACGTTTTCCATATCGATATCATGCTCCTGGGATTTTGGAGCCGAGCACGCCTTTGCTGTGAGGGAGCATTGTCTTGCTGCATATGACAGTAATGCTCTTCCGGTAGTGTTCATGCACAGTCTAGGCGCGTAAGAAGAGTCGGTGCTGGACTCCTACAAGGTGAGGTCGTGCGCAGACGCGTCGTGAGTTAGTAGTAGGAAGAAAGTGGAACTAATGGTTGAAAGTGTTATGTCGATTTGTGGAAGAAAAGTACTTCAGTTATTTCGCAGAAAGGCGTGCGTGATTAAGAGATTCACAGTTGATAAACAGTCATGTGTGAAATCAGTAACTTTCATGGAGAAACATGTTGATAGTAGAACATCAATGAAAAGGCTTCTGTGATCATTGTTTTACCTGTTTAACTAATGTAGAAACGCAATGTAGCATGGAATAGGGAAGCAAAGAGACAATCAGGTCAATTTGTTAGTGTGGGTTGCCTACATCAGGGGCAAGTATACACTCGCAGGCAAAGCTATTGTTCTCTTTTGATTGACAGGTCCTTAACCTGTTGTTCTGCTAATAGGATTATGACCCCCTGGGGATAATCCGTCCTTCCAAGAACCCAAACCCCTCCCTCTGCCACCTTCCTGTGGCGCCTGCCGATACAAACACACTTTTCATATCAGTTTGATTGATTAATTAATTAAATAGATCAATTGAGTAACCCTTTACTCTCCAAGAAACACTCCAACACTCCCCCCACCCCCCCCCCCCCCAGGGGGAAATTAGTGGAAAAAAGATTAAGTTGATTGGTGATTTAGCGGGAAACCGACTGTAGTGCATGGAATATTGTTTATTTCAACAGTTTAAGGGATACAAGACAGTGTCCGGAACACAGTTTATTCATTTATTTAAATAATTTGTCTGGAAATTGATCGCTTTGTGTGGAATATTTAAGCAATTATGGCGCTCTTTTCATTCCGATAGCTTAAGGAAACACGTAGATACACTGTCAGAGACCACTTAAACATGCCTGAAAAACTTTCTCGTGCGCGCCCCGTGCAACAGAGTTGGGCCCGCCGGAAGAAGCCATGTGTCGGGCACGCAGCGCCAGCGGCCTCAGGGCTGCGATGGCTGTCGTTGCTTCACCGGGCAGGCCTGGGCAGCAGCTTCCTGGAGCTTATGCGCCGGGAAACTTGGAACCGCCAGTGTCCGTGTCAGCCGCTGCAAGTAGAAGCGAGCTAATGCCCGGGAACAAAATACGTGAGAATTTCCTGTCGGTGTCCCCCGCCATCTCAAGTGGTCTGTGTGTGAGAACCAACCTGTCGGATACCAGCGCGCGCGACAGATGCCTGCTATCCAAAGCATACACCTGACTGGGAAATTAATAAATTTCCGGTCACATGCTTGTGATTAGGGGATATAAAGGCAGACCCGGTAGCTACTCTGTGAGCAAAAGTATCCGGACAACCCCAAAAACATACGTTTTTCTTATTATGTGCATTGTGCTGCTACCTACTGCCAGGTACTCCATATCAGCGGCCTCAGTAGTCATTGGACTTCGTGAGAGAAGCAGAATGGGGCGTACCGCCGAAATTAAGGACTTCGAACGTGGTCAGGTGATTGGATTTCACATGAGTCATACATCTGTACGCGAGATTTCCACACTCCTAAACATCTTTATGTCCACTGTTTTCGATGTGGTAGTGAAGTGAAAACGTGAAGGGACACGTACAGCACAAAGGCGTACAGGCCGACCTCGTCTGTTGACTGACAGAGACTGCCGACGGTTGAAGAGGGTCGTAATGTGTAATAGGGAGACATCTATCCAGACCATCACACAGGAATTCCAGTCTGCATCAGGATCCATCGCAGTACTATGACAGTTCGGCAGGAGGTGAGAAAACGGATTTCATGGTCAAGCGGCTGCTCATAAGCCACACGTAACATTGGTAAATGCCAAACGACTCCTCGCTTGGTGTAAGCGGCGTAAACATTGGAACAGTGGAAAACAGTGGAAAAACGTTGTGTGGAGCGACTAATCACGGTACACAATGTGGCGATCCGATGGCAGGGTGTGGGTATGGCGAATGCCCGGTCAATGCCATCTGCCAGTGTGTGTAGTGCCAACAGTAAAATTCGGAGGTGGTGATGTTATGGTGTGGTCGTGTTTTTCATTGAGGGCGCTTGCACCCTTTGTTGTTTGCATCTTTTAACACGATCGAGCACCTGTTCGTAAGGCGTGGCCTGTGACGGAGTGGTTACACGACAATAACAGCCTGTAACGGAATGGCATACAGTCCTGACCTGAATCCTATAGAACACCTGTGGCATGTTTCGGAACGTCGACTTCGTGCCGGGCCTTACCGACCGACAGCGATACCTTTCCTCAGTGCAGCACTCTGTGAAGAATGGGCTGCCATTCCCCAAGAAAACTTCCAGCACGTGTGTGAACATATGCCTGCGAGAGTGGAAGCTGTCATCAAGGCCAAGGGTGGGCCAACGCCATATTGAATTCCAGCATTACCGATGGAGGGCTGATGTCACAATTGTGGCTTCAGAAGACATGTCCCAGGAAATATTGATTAAATCGTTAATATAGGCCTTTAAACAATTTGCTTCACACAGTTTAAACCACTCAAAATAAAAAAGCATCGACACTGCACGGTAGTTTGTGTGCGTAATCATCAGTGTTCTGTTTTTGGTGAGAAATTGTGTTAAATGATCCAAACCTATTATTACTTATCGTCAAGATTGGAAGCGGTGATGTATGGAATTATAGTAGGAATTTCAAATGTTGTTAATTTATACCACCACGGCTATAGAGTTCCTGACTACTAAAAGTCTGTTAAGTGTACATTCTTTCTTAAATGTACTATAGAATTCCTGAGTTTACTTGTTCTATAGAATACCTAGGTTTACTGGTTCTCTGAGCTACATCACGACGAAGGGGGAGGGTGGAAAGGGTCTGCCGCGTGAGAGGATAGTAACAACAAATATTCCTGCGATGTACTGAGAAAATGGCTCTGAGCACCATGGGACTTAACTTCTAAGGTCATCAGTCCTCTAGAACTTAGAACTACGTAAACCTAACTAACCTAAGGACACATCCATGCCCGAGGCAGGATTCGAACCTGCGACCGTAGTAGTCGCGCAGTTCCAGACTGTACGCCTAGAACCGCTCGGCCACTCCGGCCGGCGATGTACTGAGAAACACGGTCGAGTCAAGGGTAGGTGCATGAGATCAATGAAACACTCGCAGATCCCACGTACTCACCTTCCGAACGTCCACAAGCAGTGCACCGTGACACAATTCAGCGCCAACACTCAGAAACCGGAGAAAACTATCGCCGTAAATGCGGCACATGACCGCAGCAGCAAAAAGTGCTTGTCAGTCAGAGACAGTGGACCACTAGCCATGGAGGGCATCCGGGAATGATTGGAGTGGTAGGAGTTTGAACGCTATCAATATTCCCAGAGCAAACACTTAGAATATTCAATCTTCTCAAATTTCCAAATACACGCAACACGCACGGTCCCGAAGGCTCACTCTTATTAGTTCACTATTCACCCACCAGGCAGAGCCGCGAGTCAAATCGTCATAAGCTGCAGCAGACCGGAAGCTTTCTCGGACATTCCGAACTGGTATACAAAGGATGGGCAAGCCCCAACCCAAAACAAAGGCGTCCGCTGAGATACTGTTTCTGGCCCTGACCTGCTTGCTTGCTGCTATGCTTTCTATGGTCATCTCCAGACTCACAAGAATACTCGGAACGAGGCACATATTTACCAGTTCAACCACAGTTAAATATTACTATTGCCGCTGCATTCTGATACCGAGCAATGTGCTGGAAGTATCTTCTCTTGACAGCTGTGGTTCTGGAATGAATCTCACATTGAAATTTCAATATCTGTTGTGTACATAATTTTCCGCGTAAAATCTCTCTCATACTCTTACGGCTATCGATGTGTTGAACGACAGGAGAGACAGTTGTTTCCTTCGCACATGCTGGAACATAAGCCACACCAACTTCACACTGTAACATACACACATTTCACATAAGCAGTGCAGTTATCTTTTACATGTGTACAGCACCCGAAAAAAAAAAAATGGTATGCCCACTCTCACACCGGCTACGTGTCTCGATTCTCCTCATTTCTAGGAAATTGTTTGACGTTTAAGTCTTCCAGTCAGCGCTACTGAAAGGTGCTGCTTCCTGTCAAAACTCTTTCAAACAAATGTTGTGAAGCACATGCGTCCAGGACTATGTGGTAATCAACAACGCTCCTGCGGACGGAAGGGTTGGAAAGACACCACCGATACGCAACAAGGAAAACCTGAGGATCCGCTCAGGGGAGCCGTTGAGGGTACTTCCTGTGTATCCATTTTGTTACCACAGTATTGCCCGTCCAACTTGTACATTACAGCAGATCCAGTTGAACCCATGCATTGCTATATTGTTAAGCCGTTTACAAAATGAATCTATCGCCCTGTACTTTCGGACATACTCCTTAATACATTGAAATCACAATTCACCGCGCCAACTCTATCTTCCCTTACGACTAGGCATATGTCATTTTTTTACGTGAATAGTAGTTTGATTACTTCCCACAAACGTCTGGTGATATGACGAAACATAAGCGTCAGTACCTTTGCGTTTAATCAGCATAACATTTCTGACCATGATTTATTGGTATATAAAAAAATTATGATACGGCTAGACACACACCGCCTACATGTCATATTTGCACTGCCCAGTAGCAAAAAAGGCCCCCCGCCATGACATTTTGTTGATTGAATAAAGGATGTAATTACAATTTAAAGAAGTCATAGTGTCTTTCTTTATTTTATCGATTTCACCACTTTCACGAAACATCCTCGTATTTTTGATACTTGTAAATCCAGCCAATACACAGTGGCATCTTATATGAATTCATACCGCCAAGTCAGGGTTTGTATCAGTACGTTCCATGCATAGTTACTATAGATATCCCTACCACCTGGATCATACAAATTTTCTCTGACTAAGAAATTACTGCAATATATACTAGAGTACGTCCATTCGGAGTTAAAAAGGGGTGGAGAAACCGGAAATCTGTTCTCTATCGAGTCCAAGCATATTTTAATTTCCTGTTGCTAAGCACCGTACGTTTCTAATGCTTTGGAGCAGCAGGAGGATCACCGCGAGACGGATGTGTTGTCGCAGCTGGCGAAATTGATTCGGTTACGCCAAAACAAAAGAGCCTAACAGAGCGTCATACAAAGATTTTATTTGTTACATGTGCAAGAAACGGCGATTTAACGTTACAGGCCTGTTTAGATCCTATAACGTGTGTGCGGGAGCTGAGGTTTCAAAAAGGAGTAACATGTTATGTAGAAACCCACTATTGGCTTGAATGCAAAGAATGCTTTATTCCAAGCGTACACTAGACTTCTGGTTGTCCCTTTCAGAGTATCAGCTGTATGTAAGTGAATAATCGTTGTGAATCCATCGTCATTCAGTTATTCAACTTCACCGGTGTGCAGGATGCCTGTGAGTAAGGTAATGCCGTAAATTTAATTGTGAATTTGAGGAGCGGTAGTGAGTATATTGTGCAAAGTATGCCCATGCTTTAGTTATCGCTGTTAAAGAGCAAAGTTGTAGCCACGCGTCTTAAAACAATTCTTACTTCAATATGTTACGACAATTAGCCTTGAGGACTACGGATTCGCTGGGGAAAGAGAATATTACTGCTTACAACGTGTGTGAGCGGGTGAAATCAAGAAAGCTGTGTAATGTGCTCTCGGATATTTATATGAAACTGATTAAGAGTTGCCGCCACGTGAACCCTTTTGATTACTACGTGTTCCTTACACAACTTGTCCCATTACTATGTGCTGCATATCACACATACACTCCTGGAAATGGAAAAAAGAACACATTGACGCCGGTGTGTCAGACCCACCATACTTGCTCCGGACACTGCGAGAAGGCTGTACAAGCAATGATCACACGCACGGCACAGCGGACACACCAGGAACCGCGGTGTTGGCCGTCGAATGACGCTAGCTGCGCAGCATTTGTGCACCGCCGCCGTCAGTGTCAGCCAGTTTGCCGTGGCATACGGAGCTCCATCGCAGTCTTTAACACTGGTAGCATGCCGCGACAGCGTGGACGTGACCCGTATGTGCAGTTGACGGACTTTGAGCGAGGGCGTATAGTGGGCATGCGGGAGGCCGGGTGGACGTACCGCCGAATTGCTCAACACGTGGGGCGTGAGGTCTCCACAGTACATCGATGTTGTCGCCAGTGGTCGGCGGAAGGTGCACGTGCCCGTCGACCTGGGACCGGACCGCAGCGACGCACGGATGCACGCCAAGACCGTAGGATTAGGGACACTGTTGCTCCTGGGGTATCGGCGAGGACCATTCGCAACCGTCTCCATGAAGCTGGGCTACGGTCCCGCACACCGTTAGGCCGTCTTCCGCTCACGCCCCAACATCGTGCAGCCCGCCTCCAGTGGTGTCGCGACAGGCGTGAATGGAGGGACGAATGGAGACGTGTCGTCTTCAGCGATGAGAGTCGCTTCTGCCTTGGTGCCAATGATGGTCGTATGCGTGTTTGGCGCCGTGCAGGTGAGCGCCACAGTCAGGACTGCATACGACCGGGCACACAGGGCCAACACCCGGCATCATGGTGTGGGGAGCGATCTCCTACACTGGCCGTACACCACTGGTGATCGTCGAGGGGACACTGAATAGTGCACGGTACATCCAAACCGTCATCGAACCCATCGTTCTACCATTCCTAGACCGGCAAGGGAACTTGCTGTTCCAACAGGACAATGCACGTCCGCATGTATCCCGTGCCACCCAACGTGCTCTAGAAGGTGTAAGTCAACTACCCTGGCCAGCAAGATCTCCGGATCTGTCCCCCATTGAGCATGTTTGGGACTGGATGAAGCGTCGTCTCACGCGGTCTGCACGTCCAGCACGAACGCTGGTCCAACTGAGGCGCCAGGTGGAAATGGCATGGCAAGCCGTTCCACAGGACTACATCCAGCATCTCTACGATCGTCTCCATGGGAGAATAGCAGCCTGCATTGCTGCGAAAGGTGGATATACACTGTACTAGTGCCGACATTGTGCATGCTCTGTTGCCTGTGTCTATGTGCCTGTGGTTCTGTCAGTGTGATCATGTGATGTATCTGACCCCAGGAATGTGTCAATAAAGTTTCCCCTTCCTGGGACAATGAATTCACGGTGTTCTTATTTCAATTTCCAGGAGTGTATGTTATTAACTACCTGACGTTTAAAAGGGATGAACTCATTTCGAATATGAGCCTTGTTTTAAGCACTATGACTCGAATATACGATACCATATTGATGGTGCACTATTAATGTCCCTTATCTCACTTTGCGGCAATGTGATTCTCTGTTTTTCGTAATCATATCGCTGTTAATTTGTTATTAAGACGTTCGATTGTTTCAGGTGAACTCAAAATGCCGAAGAGAAACTGTTCATTCCAAGAAAAATTTTCTGATGAATTGATCTTCATAAAACGTAGGAGGCTTGATTATGAAGTAGAATGTGTAATTTGTGTAATATTATTGCGTATTGGGTGTATTTAGGCTGTTTAGGTTTTTATGTTGGTAACGTCACCTAGCGCTCTGTATGAAAATCACTGGCTGTGCTGTGTGCAGTCTGTGGCTGGTTGGCATTGTTGGAATATTCGCCATTGTAGTGTTGGGCAGAATTTTAAGAGCGGATGATCTGGACGTGTGTCCGCCAGAAAGAGTAAATTTGCAATATTGGATATCATGAACTGATTATATATATATATATATATATATATATATATATATATATATATATATATGACTATGCCTATCAGTAGATAGTGCCTTCAGTAGTTAGAATCTTTTATTTGGCTGGCAGTAGTGGCGCTCGCTGTATTGCAGTAGTTCGAGTAACGAAGATTTTTGTGTGGTAAGTGTTTCATGAAAGGTATAGGTTATTGTTAGTCAGGACCATTCTTTTGTAGGGATTTTTGAAAGTCAGATTGCGTTGCGCTAAAAATATTGTGTGTCAGTTTAGTGTTGATCAGAATAGGTAAAGAGCGAAATGTGTAAGTAAGTTCAGTTCTGTTCAGCTGTTTGAAAATCAAATAATGTAAGACGTTTATCAGCACAGTCATTAATAAATTTTTCTAAGGGGACGTTTCATGGGGAAGAGCAGATATTAAGCATCATTTGGCTAATGTAAAGCAGAAATCAAACGTGCACTCTGGGAGCACTTAAAGAAATGGACAGTTACTTTGTTTCAAATTCATTGAAACAGGGTCAATTGGTGACAGCAGCGAAATTAGCAATGTGTTGTCGTGCTGTTACTCAGCATCATGTCTTCGAAATCAGTGAGTTATACTTTCACACTAAGCTCCAAACTTTTTAATGTTTCCGAAGCCACAAAAAAGTGTAACGTTGGCCATAATAAAATCATCAGCAATTGTGAAATAATTGTTAGCACGCGACGTTGTCAAACAAATACGTAGTGATCTTTCAGAGTTCTGTAATTTTTGGTATAGCTGCAGTTGGTCGCAACGAAAAGCCACATTTGCTCCAATCTTTGACTTTTCTAAACTTAAGAGTAATAACCTGCTTTGTCCCGATTTCTCCTTCCCAAATTACGTCCATTTTTAGTCAATGTGAGAGAACTGTCCCGGATTGTCCGACAGAAATTATGGCAACCCTAGATACAAAGAAAGCTGAACGTATAGTTATCGAGAAATGGGGACAGAATCACCTACATTTAAACTCACGTTCGGTGTTTTTTGCGTAGCAAAAACCCACAACCAGCGGGATACAGGCTATGCTCGCGGACCAGCACCAATTTGTCCAGTATGCTCAAACCGTCAAATCGAAAGACCTGCACCAGGCGAACGGTCTACCCGACGGGAGGCCCTAGCCATACGACATTTCCATTTTTACCGGCACCGATCTGTTCAGTGCGCTCAGGCAAGTATTAATCTGCACGTGGGGTGATGCTGCGTTGCTATTGGCTCCCTGGATGAAGTGGTGGGTGGAGGGGGCGGAGGGTATATAAAAGCATCCCACCAGCAGTCGCCCTCTTCCGTCATCAACCACCATAGTGTGAGGACGATTGTCTTGTTCTCTCTCGTGTGCCCCAGTTTTTAGTTTGGTTAATCTAACATGAAGCGCTGAGTGGTATCAAGCACCATCGGTAGTGCCAATTAGAGACCGTTAGAGCAGGATCGAAAATTACGTGGTAAGTACAGATTCAAATCGGTAACTGTAACTTTTCTCTTCCACTAAAAATTTCGTAGTATTGAAGACATTTCTTCTTATTGTTTCAGCGCATATCCACCAACACGAAATGAATGCTGTGGTGCAATAGCAGAGACATCTGCAGCAGCATCGGCAGCATTGTAAGTATATATTCCATCTTTGTAGTACTGGCGTGACCAGCGAGTCTGTAGCTAATTTCTAGAGATCAAAATCGATAATCGCAACTTTTGTTTCTTTAAGAATTCCCGTATTGAGTACACGTCTTATTGTTTCAGCATATATCCAGCGAGTAACAGAAGAGGCATAGAGGCAACAGTTGCAGCAACAGCAGTGGTAGGAACTGCAGCAGCAGTAGCGTAATCTATTGTGGCCGACGAGTCTCAGGTTGTTGTAGATGCTTTCGAGGGACCAAAATGGATAAACGTTACTTTTTCACCAAGAGTTTCGTTTTGTTGCAGTATGTGTCGGGTAGGCGTAGTTCCTTTTTAGAAATATCGTCGTTTGCGTAATATGTTGTTGTTTATAGATGATTCCGAGCATCGAAATAGATAAAACCTTATTTCTCTTCTTTTCACTAAGAATTTAGTATTGTTAGGGTGATTCGCGAAGATGTGCAAATATATTAATAAGTTATTCTACAAGTAAAACTAAAGAAAAAAGTTCATATAAACATAGGTAAGCAAATGTTTAGTTACAGAGCTAAGCCTAATAAAAGATTTTGCCTGAAATTTAGCAACTTCGCTAATATGAAGCCATCGCAGAACTGTACAAGGTCAAAGTAAAGTACAATTTCCATTTATTTTGTTGTTATTGGTCTGGTTAATCTAAGAAAACATCTTCTAGACGTGTATCTGCAGTAGTTTTCCAGAACATCCAGAGAAGCAAAGAAGTAATTTCGTAAAATTTTTAATTTATTAACTACTTGGCCCAATTTATTTTTTAAATTCCAGACAATTGCACAAAGTTTTCAAAATAAGTTGTAGAGAATTTAATTTTGGAAAAATGATGGTAATAACGTTAACTGAAACTATATGAATGTGTCAGATAATCTGCTTTTATTAATGCCATAGCACACGTGAATTCACGTTAAAACGGAAAAACCAAAGCTCAGTGTCAAGGAAGTTGTACAGTGTACACACAATTTAACAATACATTCACATTAAATGTTCAAAAATGTCTGGACCGAGTTCAATGCATTTAGCTGCACATGTATGAACAGGTTTTGCTGCTCGTTTCAGTTTCACAGAGTTGTTCTTAATTTCGTTTATTGTATTCATAATGCAAGCAAGCAATGCCTCACGTGTATTGACTTTGTCCTTATAAAAATATATGTCGTGTGACGAGGGCCTCCCGTCGGGTAGACCGCTCGCCTGGTGCAAGTCTTTCGATTTGACGCCACTTCGGCGACTTACGTGTCGAGTCCTTCCTTATAAACTATATCTTCCATCCATCCCCATACACAAAAATCCATTGGTGTTAAATCGGACGATCTGGGTGGCCACAGATGTATAGCACCACGACCAATCCATTTCTGGGGAAAATGTTCATTTAAATGTGTAGTAACGCCGTTGGTGAAATGTAGAGGCGCGCCGTCATGTTGAAAATACATTTGCAGTAGCGTAGCAATTGGCACATCTTCCACTAAGCGAGGCATTTCTTCTTGAAGGAATTGTAAGTCCCTCTCGCCACTTAGACGTTCTGGGAAATGAATGGTCCAATATTGCTGTAAATTTCGTTGCACTATTGCATGTGGGTTTGCTTCAGACCATACGTGACCAGACATGTTTTATTAAATTCACCGCCGGCCGGAGTGGTCGAGTGGTTCTAGGCGCTACAGTCTGGAACCGCGCGACCGCTACGGTCGCAGGTTCGAATCCTGCCTCGGCCATGGATGTGTGTAATGTCCTTAGGTTAGTTAGGTTTAAGTAGTTCTAAGTTCTAGGGGACTGATGACCTCAGAAGTTAAGTCCCATAGTGCTCAGAGCCATTTGAACCATTAAATTCACCAGACCAATAACAACAAAATAAATGGAAATCGTGCTTTACTTTTACCTCGTACAGTTTTGCAATGGCTTCATATTAGCTAAGTTACAAAATTTCAGGCAAAATCTTTTATTTGTCTTAACTCGGTAAATAAACATTTTAGGACCTATGTTTGTATGAACTTTTGTGCTGGAGATATGCAGGAGCCATCGCACTCATGTATGTGTATATTCTAAAAATAATATTTTTTTCCCGTAGTTTTGTGTGTATATGTTTTTATTATAAGGTCATTATACTGTAGGCGATATTGTGGAGCTGGATCGAAGAATCCACGGTGGTTTAGGTGAGGACGAAACGCCGCAGTTGGTGGTGGAGATGGAGAGAGACCTTCGCCATCATGAGGAAATGAGGTATATACCAAGGAGCCAGAGCCAAATAGGTAACACATACTCACCCTGCGTACAAATAATCAGTGTCCTTTCCTTCCTTGCAGAAGCAGCAACAGGCGATGTCTAGAATGTTGTACTTAGTTGTGGTTGTTATTCTTCCTCTCTTCTACAACGGCCGTGTCTGCTGGACAATTCCCACAATACGCCGTCGCTCGGGAACCGGTGGCGGAGAAGCCTGTAACAGCGAGGCGGGATCTTGTGAGGCACGCTTTGGCAGCAAGCCGCTGCTAGTCGCCGAGCGGGAAACAGCCGCCGCCGCTCATTCTCCGGCCTCCGTCACCGCCCCCACCGCCGCCCCCACACCAGTTGCGCACTGGCGTCAATGGGTGACAGTCCCTCTGGCAAATGAGTCTGGGCTACACAGGAAGACTGCTCGCACTGGCCCGATTCAGCAGTGTCTTCCCCCCCCCCCCCCCTTTCCCCTTGTCCGAAATCCCGTCCCGTCCTCCCCGGTCTCTCGAGGTGTGACACATTACCCTCAACACATCACCGCAAGCAGCTTCGTCACCTAGTTATACTTTTTTGGATTATCGGTCTTCTGAGTGGTTTGATGCGGCCCGCCACGAATTCCTCTCCTGTGCTCACCTCTTCATCTCAGAATAGCACTTGCAACCTGCGTCCTCAATTATTTGCTGGATGTATTCTAATCTCTGTCTTCCTCTACAATTTTTGCCCGCTATAGTTCCCTCTAGTACCAAGGAAGTCATTCCCTCATGTATTAACAGATGTCATATCATCCTGTCTCTTCTCCTTATCAGTGTTTTCCACATGTTCCTTTCCTCTCCGATTCTGCGCAGAACCTCCTCATTCCTTACTTTATCAGTCCACCTAGTTTTTCAATATTTGTCTGCAGCACCACATCTCAAATGCTTAGATTCTCTTCCGGTTTTCCCACAGTCCATATTTCACTACCGTGCAATGCTGTACTCCAGACGTACATTCTCAGAAATTTATTCCTTAAATTAAGGCCTATATTTGATATTAGTAGACTTCTCTTGGCCAGGAATGCCCTTTTTGCCATTGCTAGTCTGCTTTTTATGTCCTCCTTGCTCCGTCCGTCATTGGTTGTAGGTAGCAGAATTCCTTAACTTAAGCTACTTCATGACCATCAATCCTGATAAGTTTCTCGCTGTTCTCATTTCTACTACTTCTCATTACCTTCGTCTTTCTTCGATTTACTCTCACTTCATGCTCTGTACTCATTAACCTGTTCATTCCGTTCAGCAGATCATGCAATTCTTCTTCACTTTCACTCGAGACAGCATTGTCATCAGCGAATCGTATCATTGATATCCGTTCACCTTGAATTTTAATTCCACTCCTGATCTTTTCTTTTATTTCCATCACTGCTTCCTCGATGTACAGATTGAACAGTAGCGGCGAAAGGCTACATCCTAATCTTACACCCTTTTTAATACGAGCACTTCGTTCTTGGTCGTCCACTCGTATTATTCCCTCTTGGCTGTTGTACATATTGTATATGACCAGTCTCTCCCTATAGCTTACCCCTACTTTCTTCAGAATTTCGAACATCGTGCACAAATGTACATTGTCGAAAGCTTTTTCCAGCTCGACAAATCCTATGAACGTTTCTTGATATTTCTTTAGTCTTGCTTCCATTATTAATCGCAACGTCAGAATTGCCTCTCTCGTACCTTTACCTTTCCTAAAGCCAAACTGATCGTCATCTAGCGCATCCTTAATTTTCTTTTCCATTCTTCTGAATATTATTCTTGTAAGCAACTTGGGTGAATGAACTGTCAAGCTGATTGTGCGATTGTCAGCTCTTACCGTCTTCGGAATTGGGTGGATGGTGCTTTTCTGAAACTCAGATCATCAGACTCATACATTTTACACACCAACGTGAATAGTTTTGTGGCCACTTCCCCCAATGATTTTAGAAATTCTGATGGAATGTTATGTGCTCCTTCTGCCTTATTTGATCTTAAGTCCTCCAAAGCTATTTTAAATTCTGATTCGAATATTGAATCCCCTATCTCTTCTAAATCGACTCCTGTTTCTTCTTCTATCACATCAGACAAATCTTCCCCTCATAGAGGCTTTCAATGTATTCTTTCCACCTATCGGCTCTCTCCTCTGCATTTAACAGTGGAATTCCCTTTGCACTCTTAATGTTATCACCTTTCCTTTTAATGTCAACGACGGTAGTTTTCACTTTCCTGTATGCTGAGTCTGTCCTTCCGACAATCATTTCTTTTTAGATGTCTTCACATATTTTCTGCAGCCATTTCTTCTTAGCTTCCCTGCACTTCCTATTTATTTCATTCCTCAGCGACTTGTGTTTCTCTGTTCCTGAGTTTACCAGAACATTTTTGTACATCCTCCTTTCATCGTTCAATTGAAGTATTTCTTCTGTTACCCATGGTTTCTTCGCAGTTACCTTCTTTGTACCTATGTTTTCCTTCCCAACTTCTGTGATGGCCCTTTTTAGAGATGTCCATTCCCTCTCAACTGTCCTGCCTACCAAGCTATTCCTTATTGCTGAATCTATAGCCTTCAGCCATATCTCTCATTCCTTAGTATATCTGTATCCCAATTCTTTGCATATTGATTCTTCCTGACTAATTTCTTAAACTTCAGCCTACTCTTCATCACTGCTATATTGTGATCTGAATCTATATCTGCTCTTGGGTACGCCTTACAATCCAGAATCTGATTTCCGAATCTCTGTCTGATCATGATGTAATCTAACTGAAATCTTCCCTTATCACCTGGCCTTTTCCAAGTATACCCCCTCCTCTTGTGATTCTTGAACAGAGTATTCGCTTTTACTAGCTGAAACGTGTTACAGAACTCAATTAGTCTTTCTCTTCTCTCATTCCTTGACCCAACATTCTTCTGTAACCTTTTCTTCTACTCCTTCCCCTACAACTGCATTCCAGTCCCCCCTTGATTATTAGATTTTCATCCCCCTTTACATATGCATTACCCTTGCAATATCCTCAAACTCTTTCTCTATCACTTCATCTTCAGCTTGCGACGTTGGCATACATACCTGAACTATCGTTGTCGGTGTTAGTTTGCTGTCGATTCTGATAAGAACAATCTTATTACTGAACTGTTCACAGTAACATACTCTCTACTATATCTTCTTATTCATAAGGAATTCTGCTCCTGTTATACCATTTTCTGCTCCTGTTCTCGTCTGACCAGAAATCCTTGTCTTCTTTCCTCTTCACTTCACCGTCCTCTACTATATCTAGATTGAGTCTTTGCATTTCCCTTTTAAGATTTTCTAATTTCCCTAGCACGTTCAAGCTTCTGACATTCCACTCCCCGAATTGTAGAAACTTATACTTTCGTTCTCATGGTAATCTCCCCCTTACAGTTCCCTCCCGGAGATCCGAATGGGGGACTATTCCGGAACCTTTTGCCAATGGAGAGATCATCATGACACTTCTTCAGTTACAGGTCACATGTCCTGTGGATACACGTTACGCATCTTTAATGCAGTGATTTCCATTGCCTTCTGCATCCTGATGCCGTTGACCATTGCTGATTCTTCCGCCTTTAGGGTCAATTTCCCACCCCTAGGACAAGAGATTGCCTTGAACCTCTATCCGCTCCTCCGCCCTCTTTGACAAGGCCGTTGGGAGAATGAGGGTTACTTCTTATGCCGGAAGTCTTCGGCCGCCAATGCTGATTATTAATCAAAATTTAAGCAGCGGCAGGATTCGAACCCGGGACCGAAGACGTTTTGATTATGACTAAAAGATGCTATCCCTAGATCACGGTGTTTGTAGTAATACACTACTGGCCATTAAAATTGCTACACCACGAAGATGACGTTTTACAGGCGCGAAATATAACCGACAGGAAGAAGATGCTGTGGTATGCAAATGATTAGCTTTTCAGAGCATTCACACAAGGTTGGCGCCGGTGGCGACACCTACAACGTGCTGACATGAGGAAAGTTTCCAACCGATTTCTCATACACAAACAGCAGCTGACCGGCGTTGCCTGGTGAAACGTTGTTGCGATGCCTCGTGTAAGGAGGAGAAATGCGTACCGTCACGTTTCCGACTTTGATAAAGGTCGGATTGTAGCCTATCGCGATTGCGGTTTATCGTATCGCGACATTGCTGCTCGCGTTGGTCGAGATCCAATGACTGTTAGCAGAATATGGAATCGGTGCGTTCAGAAGGGTAATAAGGAATGCCGTGCTGGAACCCAACGGCCTCGTATCACTAGGAGTCGAGATGAGAGGCATCTTATCCGCATGGCTGTAACGTATCGTGCAGCCACGTCCCGATCCCTGAGTCAACAGATAGGGACATTTGCAAGACAACAACCATCTGCACGAACAGTTCGACGACGTTTGCAGCAGCATGGACTATCAGCTCGGAGACCGTGGCTGCGGTTACCCTTGACGCTGCATCACAGACAGGAGCGCCTGCGATGTTGTACTCAACGACGAACCTGTGTGCACGAATGGCAAAACGTCATTTTTTCGGATGAATCCAGGTTCTGTTCACAGCACCATGATGGTCGCATCCGTGTTTGGCGACATCGCGGTGAACGCACATTGGAAGCATGTATTCGTCATCGCCATACTGGCGTATCACCCGGCGTGATGGTAGGGGGTGCCATTGGTTACACGTCTCGGTCACCTCTTGTTCGCATTGACGGCACTTTGAACAGTGGATGTTACATTTCAGATGTGTTACGACCCGTGGCTCTACACTTCATTCGATCCCTGCGAAACCCTACATTTCAGCAGGATAATGCACGACCGCATGTTGCAGGTCCTGTATGGGCCTTTCTGGATACAGAAAATGTTCGACTGCTGCCCAGGCCAGCACATTCTCCAGATCTGTCACCAATTGAAAACGTCTGGTCAATGGTGGCCGAGCAACTGGCTCGTCACAATACGCCAGTCACTACTCTAGATGAACTGTGGTATCGTGTTGAAGCTGCATGGTACTTATACACGCATCCAAGCTCTGTTTGATTCAATGCCCAGGCGTATCAAGGCCGTTATTACGGCCAGAGGTGGTTGTTCTGGGTACTGATTTCTGAGAATCTATGCACCCAAATTGTTTGAAAATGTAGTCACATGTCAGTTATAGTATAATATATTTGTCCAATGAGTACCCGTTTATCGTCTGCATTTCTTCTTGGTGTAGCAATTTTAATGGCCAATAGTGTAGTATTAATAACAGAGTTGATTCTGTCGCTGGCGGAAGTTCTCTCTCCCGTTCTTTTAGTGATGGACATCAGATCAGTGACACCGTACCGTAGATATAGTACTCGATGACTGCAGACGCCTTTGAGGAGCGAACCTCGTTCACAAGGATCGAGAATATGGCAGGAGGGTACCGCGACCCTGTCGGGTTTCTAAGAGCATGCCTTCCTGTCATGCAAACGGAGCAGTGCGGTGCTCTGCATCTAACTGTCGCACGCCCCCCCCCCCCCCCCCCAAAATTGATTCTGCTCTTCATTATCTTTGGTGGGAAAACTGCGTGATAACGTGGAGCACATCAATCGCCGAATGGTTTCATGAATCCATCTTGAATGCTATAATGGACCAGTTTTTCGAGATACCAGCTAAAGCACTTAGCGGAATACTACACCTGGACTTCCATACAAATGTCTATGCTCTGGTTAACGGATTGTCTAGCTATGCAGAACTACTTAAAGATATAGCTAATATGAGGGCATGAATTAATGTCGAAAATAGAAAGGACTGGGCTTGTTTTGCATGGTCAATCCTTGCTTGTGGAAGAAATTATAGAGTACATCCAGACAGCGCACATCTCAATTCGGTAGATACCATGACATTCATAAGTGTTACAACTTTGATGGTATCGAGTTCCCTGTCAAGCTCCAGGACATACCTAAACTTGAGGCACGGAATACTGGAATATAGATTCATGTTTATGGTCAGGAGAAGAAAAGCAAGTTAGGTGAGCAGGAAAAGCATATACACTGGTGTCCAAAATTAAGGGAACAAACCGAAATTTTGCAAGGTTGCGTTTATTTTGCACACAACAGTATAATCAGATGATAGTAACGTACGAACAATATAAAGAATACAGAACATAAACAACTGCAACATGCATAACGGTAGACAAAAATGTTCGTCGTTTTTTCCAACTTAACGGATTTACACACACATTCCAACAAATAATTAAAAAATGCTGTGAATGATAACACCAATCTCATGTTGAGGCAACAACGCCCATTTTTCTTGGAGAGCTGCACGTGAATCTTGAAGAGTGATTGGTAGATGCTGACGTGATGCAACCCGTGTCCCTTCTGCATTCCAGACGTGCTCTACGGAATTCAAAGCGGGCGAGCGAGCAGATCACGCCATACGTGCAGTATCTTCCATTTCCAAGAAATCATCGACCATGTGTGCCCTAAGCGGTTGAGTACTATCGTCCAGCAGCACGAAGTCTGGGCCCACAGTACCTCGCAAGAACCGCACATGAGGTCCCAAGATCTGGCCACGATACCTGGCAGCAGTTAAACCATAGAATTTCATGAAGAGCTGTTCGTGCTCAACATAATCCCTGCCCACAGCTTTAGCGATCATCCTCGATATCAGTCCCTTTCCACAATGACTGGATCCCGAAATCGTGTTCCACGTTCCCTCCAGATGCGTATCCGTCGAGACTTACTGTCCACTGTTCCACTCTAAATGTTCCCTTCTGTGAAGACGCGTTAGAGGTACACATACAGCAGGTCTCCGACAGTAAAGGCCACTCTGCCAAAGCCGTCTGCACACCGTTTGCCTCGCTACAACACATCCAGTGGATGCCACAAGGTCAGATGACAGTTGCCGTGCAGCGCTAAGCACCATCGTGCCCTTACAGCCAAATAACGGTTTTCTCTTTCTGGTGTTACACGTGGTTGGCCCCGCCCTCGTCATTGGGATATAGTTTCGAACTCTACAAACCGTCGCCACATCGGAAAAACAACAGAACGCTTCATATTAAGCCATCGGGCCACGTCAGTTTGCGACTCTGCTGCCACTATTCTTCTCTTGGTCCTGCGCCACAGAGAACCTGGTAGGCGTCTTCTCTGTGCCATACTGCACCGTCTGTGATTGTTACACAGCGATTTTGGGTGTGGGACTAACCGGCAAATACTATTCCGTTTGACAGACGCCCTGACGTCACCGTTGGCATGGTTTTCCGTTGACCGGAATGTCATCTTCCGTGGACGACACGATCGTACGGACATCTGTTGACAGTTTGTATGCTCATATGGTGAATTAGGCACAGGACCGGGAAATAATGGTTTGCTGCTTTAATTTTGGACGCCACTGAAGCGGTTGGCCCCCCCACTTCTCGAAATTTGCCGGAGAGCGTGAAATGCATGTAAACATGATACTCTTCTCTGAAGGTGATAATTATCATTATGTTTGGATCAAAGACATGTCCGACTTCTTTCCGCCCACCTGAGTAAGCAAAAGGCATTTTTGCTTAAGGTACCTCAATGCGTTTTCTTCAGACAAGTTATTAGCAGAGCATCTAGTAGATCACACTTCCAAGGACCCGGTACATGTTGTTATGCCTACTGAGGAAACCAAATCCATGAAGGTTAAAAATGCTGACCATCAAAAGCTCCGACTTTGAATCCTCCTCACTTCTGTGACCCGCTGTGAAGGTGACCCTACGACCCCTCAACCACCTTACCATATGCGGCAGTGTAACAAATTGTATCATCCTATGATTCAAGTTTTAACCACTGCAAATCTTATGTCAGGGACAATCCTCATTTATACTGACAGATATAGAATAGTAATAGATAGATAGTAGCACTGAAAGCAGAAAATCGGAAACAAGACTACTAACAGCTGGGGACCTGGGTTTTCCAGACCCATAATACCCACAGATCGGATATTCCCCTGAGTTTTGCATTAATTCAACACGGATCTTGCTTCTCTCAGGAGCGACTCTTTTGAATTTACACAAAAAAACCATAAACAGCATTTCACTCGTTCTCAAAGAAACCTTTTATCTTCACATTTGAACCAACCTAAATCCTAATTGCACAAGGAAAGAAAAAAACTAAAAACATCACTTCAATCAATCACATAGAAACATCTTTATCATTATTTTTACCAACATATTATTCAAAATGCATATGTCACAAATTTAAATTAATCAATTCTTTCTTCTCACCGTCCTCTCTACTCCTCACTCCCCTCTCTATATACCCTATGTACTCATTTGCCATGTCGCTCATTTGTTCCGATTGATCGCCTTCTGCGCTGATCATTTGTCATTGTCGATTTTGTTCATTTCCATTTGCTGGATTATGTCTAGGGTTGTCCGGCCGAATTCCAATATCATGTGGTGCTCCGCCTACAATCCTATTCTCACCGTGTTCACCGTAGTATCGATTCTGGTTGCCGTAACTGTTGCGTTCACGATCCTGTCCACGTCCTCGATCATTTCCGTTGTTCCACCTGCGTTCGCGACTGTTACACCAGTTTCTATACGACCGGTCGCTATTATTGTTCCGTTCGCGTCGCGACGACCAGTCACGCCGTTGATTAGTACTACGGCCACGACTGCAATCGCGCTGCTGTGCCTCGTAATAACTTTGTGCCTGATTAGGCGGGCATTCTCCTGTATTGTATTCCAACTCTTGAAGAAGTGTCTTAAACGTTTCCACGTCCTCTTTGCATCGTCCCGCAAGAATGACGTGGCGCAAGTGCATCGGCAATTTGGTGATGCATATCCTAATTAGTTCTGCAGGCCCGTATGGGTCGTATAGAAATTGATTTGCCTGCAGCATGTGGTCGAATAGGCGTGCTGGGCTGCCGAAACCAGACTGGTTCAAATTTGGCAGCATAATTATGCCATGCTTGACCCTATCTTGTGCCGCTTCCGACCAATAGGCGGACAGAAAGGCTTGTCGAAACTCCCGAGTGGAGTTGCAGTGACGCGCTGCTGACCTCATGCGAGTCGCCGGTTCGCCTTCCAAATAGCCACACATATATTCTATCCTATGTGAACTTGCCCAGTCGGGGGGAAGACAGAACTCAAATTGCTCGAGCCATGCTCGTGGATGTATTCCTTTTTGCGAATTTCGAAATATCTCAAACTTTCTCACCGTAAGGAAATGTTTGAAATCAAATCCCCGCATTTCCTCCCGGCAAGGCCCTTGAATGTTTCTATTTTTCTCATGTCTGCCCCTCAAAATACATTCTTCCCTGTCGTCAAAATCCCCCTCGTGCCCAGAGTCCCTCTCTGCACTGTTCGCACAGCTATTTTTAGTGCTATTGGCGAGTTCGGAATCACACCCCATGCGGCTTTCCGGATGCGCCACGCGTTCTTGTTATTCGCCTGTTACAGCTTTGTGCCGCCTGTTCACTTCGAACTGTCCCTTCTGAAATCTAAGAAGCGAATGCACTTCTTCGGTCTCTACGACTGCTACCGGTGTAGTATTGTTATCGCTCTCCGTCACCTTCATCCTGCCTACGATGTCCGCTAATGCCGCAATCTTATCATGTACACTCCTGGAAATTGAAATAAGAACACCGTGAATTCATTGTCCCAGGAAGGGGAAACTTTATTGACACATTCCTGGGGTCAGATACATCACATGATCACACTGACAGAACTACAGGCACATAGACACAGGCAACAGAGCATGCACAATGTCGGCACTAGTACAGTGTATATCCACCTTTCGCAGCAATGCAGGCTGCTATTCTCCCATGGAGACGATCGTAGAGATGCTGGATGTAGTCCTGTGGAACTGCTTGCCATGCCATTTCCACCTGGCACCTCAGTTGGACCAGCGTTCGTGCTGGACGTGCAGACCGCGTGAGACGACGCTTCATCCAGTCCCAAACATGCTCAATGGCGGACAGATCCGGAGATCTTGCTGGCCAGGGTAGTTGACTTACACCTTCTAGAGCACGTTGGGTGGCACGAGATACATGCGGACGTGCATTGTCCTGTTGGAACAGCAAGTTCCCTTGCCGGTCTAGGAATGGTAGAACGATGGGTTCGATGACGGTTTGGATGTACCGTGCACTATTCAGTGTCCCCTCGACGATCACCAGTGGTGTACGGCCAGTGTAGGAGATCGCTCCCCACACCATGATGCTGGGTGTTGGCCCTGTGTGCCTCGGTCGTATGCAGTCCTGATTGTGGCGCTCACCTGCACGGCGCCAAACACGCATACGACCATCATTGGCACCAAGGCAGAAGCGACTCTCATCGCTGAAGACGACACGTCTCCATTCGTCCCTCCATTCACGCCTGTCGCGACACCACTGGAGGCAGGCTGCACGATGTTGGGGCGTGAGCGGAAGACGGCCTAACGGTGTGCGGGACCTTAGCCCAGCTTCATGGAGATGGTTGCGAATGGTCCTCGCCGATACCCCAGGAGCAACAGTGTCCCTAATTTGCTGGGAAGTGGCGGTGCGGTCCCCTACGGCACTGCGTAGGATCCTACGGTCTTGGCATGCATCCGTGCATCGCTGCGGTCCGGTCCCAGGTCGACGGGCACGTGCACCTTCCACCGACCACTGGCGACAACATCGATGTACTGTGGAGACCTCACGCCCCACGTGTTGAGCAATTCGGCGGTACGTCCACCCGGCCTCCCGCATGCCCACTATATGCCCTCGCTCAAAGTCCGTCAACTGCACATACGGTTCACGTCCACGCTGTCGCGGCATGCTACCAGTGTTAAAGACTGCGATGGAGCTCCGTATGCCACGGCAAACTGGCTGACACTGACGGCGGCGATGCACAAATGCTGCGCAGCTAGCGCCATTCGACGGCCAACACCGCGGTTCCTGGTGTGTCCGCTGTGCCGTGCGTGTGATCATTGCTTGTACAGCCCTCTCGCAGTGTCCAGAGCAAGTATGGTGGGTCTGACACACCGGTGTCAATGTGTTCTTTTTTCCATTTCCAGGAGTGTATTTGTCTGTTGTCCTCCGCCCCAGTCTGCTTCAATTGTTCTGCTTGCTGTTCGAGTGCGTGAATCGCTTGACTGTTGTCTGCCACTGTGTTGCTAACGGACGCGGGACAATGCGTTTCCGCCTCCTGGACCCTGGAGAGTACCTGCTGGTATTCTCTTTGGCATTCTTCTCTCAGCGCTTGGAAATTCCTAAGTAGCTGTTCCTCGCTCTCTTTCGATTCCGCATCACGACTCCGCTTGCCCTGTTCTAAGGCTTGCAGACGATCATCGATTTGTTCAAATGTACAGCCTAATTCTTTCATAATATCACTTTTTATTTCACTTGCCAGATTGTTTATTCTTTGTGAGATATCATCGGACACTCTCTGCATCGACTTGTCGACTTTATTTGTCTGCTGGATTAGTTTTTCGTCTATTTGTTCGCCTAGCTCGCGGATCGATTTTTCAGATTTCTGCATCATTTGTTCGCCTAGCTCACGGATCGATTTTTCAGATTTCTGCGTCATTTGTTCGCCTAGCTCGCGGATCAATTTTTCAGATTTCTGTGTCAATGGTTCGCCTAGCTCTCGGATCGATTTTTCGGATGATTCTTTTTGTTCTCAGAACGATTTTTCTGATTTCTCTGCGTTTTCTTTATTTTGATGGAATAAGGCTTTTATTAGTTCTGCCAAATCAATTTGGTTAGTTGGAGGCAAATTAATTTCTGGCTCTGCTGTGAGCCCGTTCGTCCTGTTTTGCATTTCCTCTGAAGTATTCCCCATTGCATTTTCGGAACCGTCCAACATGTTCATATTCGAAATCAAATTATCCCCTTGGTCCATGTTGCCTAAGTTTTTGGAACGCCTACTTTTAGCTTGGTTACGTGTCTGCATTAGGTCAATTTATACCTGGTACACAACACACTAATCGGAATAAATGTATCCTCCAAAAATTGTGACAGTCACACAAAAGGTACCCAACCTAGTACGCACTTTTTCACACGCAAAACAAATTTATATCTTTGATCGAACTCAGTGCAATTTACAAGCGAGAAAAAAAACACATACATATAAAACACAAATATAGAAAACAAAACAAGACAAACAACACAACACCGCTCAACAACGCCGTGAATCTTTTGAAAGTCTGCTCGGAAACAATGCAGAAGTTGTTTGAGCGCTGCAGGGAAAAAAATTAAGATTATACAACGCTCGCAATCTAACGTTTCAGAGATTCCAGAGTCTAGCGGAATCACAGAACAGGGTCGCCACGTGTAATGTTGTTGCATTAATTTGTTCTGAAAGCGGTGCTGATATTCAAGACCATAAAAGTGGGTTAAAAGCTGTGAGCTATGTGAGGAAATTAACCTTGCATTACTGCGCAACTGTTTTACCAGGTAAGCAGTCTAGCTTACCAAATTCCCAACCAGACTAACATTAATTATAATCTTTTAGTACTCATCTTACAATAACTGGTGATTATATATATATATATATATATATATATATATATATATATATATATATATATATATATAAGACAATTTAAATAAAAAGAAATAAATCAGTTTATATTTGGACATTTATTTTAACATTGATCATTGTTCCATTAAAATTTCAGCATATCAAATTTGATTCATAACTAAATTGGTGCCTTATTTAGGATTGTGAAAATGTGAGTTTCTAATCTTACAGAATGCATCAAATAGGGAGCCAAGATTGGGAGACTACATACAACACTGCATTCATAAAATAACACACGAAGAATGTTGAAACATATCCAAGAGGAAATCAACCACAACCAACTGATTCAATTTTCATCCAAAGAAGTTATGTTCGTAGCGCAATCCTGTCCGTCGTGAAATTACCACACACTGGTATACTAAATTCATACTAACTCTCTGTGTAATCTTCCCGAAAAGAATAGCTGAGGGCTACTTTGATGCTTACACCACATGCTTCACGTGGTCAACTTGGTTTACACAAAGAGTGTAACTCCACAATAATTTTGATAATTAAAATAAATTACATCGAAACGCAATTTACAAAAGAAAACCCTCAAACTGGTTACTGTCGTCTTACTATTAACCTGATGGGTCAAACAATTGTATAAGCACGTGGTACTGGTCTCACAAAGTACACCCCATGTGGGTTGAACATAAAGAAAAGTTGCTATATTGAAAAATATTGTCAAGACGAGACGTTATAATCTCACGCACCTTCGCATTTAAGATTGATGATCTGAGTTAGAGTTAGTGATCAACACATGGTTCCACTCTACTCACAAAGTAGTGACAAAGCAACTACCGGAAGATATTCTGAACTTCACACTCGAATTACACTGCGTTGCAATTTAAGATAACATTAGATATTTTAGAGCTAAACCTGAAATAAAGGTGATTAAATTTTCAGTGAGGCTGAACTTAAGAAACCCATTGTCCTACGGACTTAGCAGAGACGCGCTTAGCCGGAGATCTTACCACATCAGACGCTCGCCGCGGACAGACTGACCTGGGCCCCTACCAAGCGTGCTTAATGGATACAAACGGAAGGCTTCCTATACCAACATGACAAGGGACGGACAGGACCATACTAAGATTAGAAACCTCTCTGCTTTTAGAAAGCGTAGCTACCTGCTCCGACGTTGGTCCTACTGTTCTCTAGCAGACAGGCTTGTCTGCTACCATCAAGCATGCAACTAGAAATACATTTGCTCATTCATCCTCTCACACAGAAGGGAAGGGGTGCGAGGTGCCGGGGCTAGCCGTGTATTTAACACTAAATTCTTCTAGAATCTACATATGTAAATGATGCTTTAAGCCCCCCCCCCTATTCTAACTCCGACTTTTGCTGTTGCACAAGGATTTAAAAAAATACGCGAACTGACTCTAATCAACCCTGCCAGTGGAGTAGAAGAGAGTTTGACACCTGCAATAATTTAATTTGATAAATAAGTTAAATAAACGAAGGTTTCATTAACATAGTGAGGAATGATAGGGTTGCTCTACCGATTAACAGAATGAAAGTTCTGTCCAAAATAACAATATGATTTATTAAGACTAAACACAAAATAATAAACAAAAACACATGAAACATTTACAATGCATCAAATTGGCTCAAACTGGATACTCAAACAAACGCTGTGAATGTGAAGTTGTGCCTAAACTAGATTGTGAGGATTATGACGAAGTGGTATGTGGAGCCAATTCCTTGCAACTCAAATCTTAAGAGAAAACACATAGCCAACCCAACATTAATTGCTACTATCCAAGACAGAACAAAGTTAGAAAAAGACGAACAGGCGCGCTCTGCTGAGCTCTGATTATCACCTAGGAAAATCCCTGTCTGCCGGTGCTGCGGACATACATTACCAATCTGTCTTCTTAACTGCAAGAACACGATTTGGCGTACCGGAGGCGATGGCTGGTTGCTTCGACGGCCTGTCGTGCTGATGATAACGTCGAGAGTTGCCCGACACAAATTATCCTGGCCTGGTTGTTCCAGAGTAAAGACTTCCTAGCAATACAAATGCGCCTCTGAGGGAGACGAAAAAAGCTCGCCACACAATCACTGACGGTACAGTGATTGATTTTAACAAGCAAAGTCACGCAGTAACTCTGATACAGTCAACATTAGCCAAAACTGCTCAAGACAGACAACATAGGCCTCTTGTACGCAGAACGCTCAATTGCCAACTGTACACGGAAAGTTACGTTGAAGTCGAAACTTCAGCAACTTCGTCAAATAGTTACAATTAAATAAAAGTATATTAGGCAGCCCACGGAAGGCAGGCTGACCCGACCAGCGAGAGCTCAGTCTTGTAACCTACTTCCACCGAAAGGCGAGAGACGACTACTCACAAGAGCACCCGTACAGGCCGAACACACAACATTCCCGCTCCCACGACAGTGGCCGTGGTTAGACGTTCCAATCAGCAACTCGAAAACCGGCGGAAAATTCCACTCTATTGCTGGAGCACTACCATTCCACCAATGGAGATTCTTGGCGCCAATTTCTGCGCTGATTTTGCTACGTCACGGAGCTATGCCCTGAGCAAGCCAATCACAGTTACTATTTTTCAGAAAGCGCGGGAATTTTCCCGCCACAACTGCCTGGGTACACAAGTCATTCCCACGCCTCGCTGGTAGCCCACCAGAAAGTGTTTTCGCTAAGTTTCTGCGAAGTAACGGAACCTCTAGCCCAGCCGCTACTTCAGGACCCTGCGGGCATGTCTCTTGACAATGTCGGCATCTGGAAAGCATTCACTCGACTCCCTCACACTCGTCGGCTTAACCCTCTCGAGATCTGTAGAGCCTGCCTGTCACCGGACCACCTGGGTGACGAGAGACGCTGCGTGGGAAGTCCGCGTGTGAAGGAATAGTAACTTTTCATCGCATGCAATTAGAGACGAAAATCGTAAGATAGATATATGAGAGGGGGCTCATGCCACCTCTCATAGCCCCTACGCCATTTTAAATTGTAATTGGTGAGCGGTTGGCTCACTTAGGAGCAAGGTATTGAGTCAATCGCCCAAGAACAATCTTACAAACTGACTCCACATGCTGCACTTTATAAAAAAAATCATTGCAACTGAAAAATGCAGCTCATAGAGGGAGGATTATTTATGATGTAGCCAACTTCATCTTATTAATATGGAACACTAACACTCACATCACACATCCATACCCAGGGAGCCCCTTCCAAACACCGATTCACACAGACATTCACGCTCTAAATATGGCCCGGGCATGTGGGCCAAATATGGAGCAGTTTATTCTTTACAATCAGAGTTGGAGTGCTCTGCAATTAAATGCCCAAGATTTTACAACAATTTGAATCATGAAACTAACCTGAACTCACTCACACATGATACTATTTAAGTTAACAATCTCTTTGTGAGCTTTCAGAATCTAGTTACAACCTCCGATTCATTCTGTCTCCCTGCAGCAAGAATAGCCTTTACAAAATGTTCCCTGAACTGATGGTCCATTCACAATGACAGTGGTGGTATCTGCTTCAGTTTATGTGGACTTCAGGCACACTGTTTGCATACACACAACAATAAATACAAAATACAAAAAAAACATGGTGTGGAGAACAATACAGTAATTTGTAATAAGAATTACAGTGTAAAACACAAACACATACAAGGTATAACATACATTACCAAAACAACACTAGAGAAAGAAATTTAAGAAAAAAAACAAGGTTCATGGGGCGTCAAGTTGTGCGTGCACATTGCACAATGTTCACGACTGTGCTGAGAATGAGGCACTAAATCACATTGTTAGAAATATTCGAAGCACTTCACAAATTCCACAATACTGACATCACATAGGGCTAAACGTCGGGTGCTGTTGCTACATTGTTGCAACGGCAATTGGGTGTGCTGGAGCATCTGCAGTACTCTGTTGAGATTGCACCAAGACCCACGCATATGATCACGGCAGTACGGTAGGACGACACAGTGACAGGCTCTCCTCACGTCGATTAATTGTCTCTGAGGTCTACTTGTTGGGATACATCACTAGTCTAGGTCTCTTCTCTCCCTGGACAGTACTTTACGTTTTCCCAATATTGCAGTCCAACGAGGGATGATGGCACGTGGAGTGACTCCTCAAGTGTGTGAGGTCATCCATACAGGATCGAACTAGGAGCAACGATTGCTACAACTGCTCTCTAATAGAGAGGAGAAGTTAGAAATGAGACCGTTCATTTGTTAGTGTGGCACGATACTGCTTTGTGTATGCAGATCGGCCAATGCTAGTGAGTTGTAAAAACCCAAACAGGTGAGTATATAGCGTCCCTTTCTGTCCTGAGGCACATGAGGCGCAGGTTCTGACACAATATGTGATCTTCTTCGTGTACTCACGACAACGTGGTCTGCCGCAGGGAATCCCTCCAAACGGCTGCCGCGTCCGGAGAGGTAGCAGGCTGTCGCGTGTGGGTCGCGTGTCAGTGTCAACGGCCAGCCTCTCTTTCGCTTGTGGCCCGGCGAGGGCTGTCTGCCGCCTAATCCCTCAGGTATACGGCCCGGTGACTGTCAGCTTGTAGGACCGGATGCTCTCGCGCCCTTCATGTCAGGTGGCGCGCTGACACTCTCTTCTTGCAGGTAGCCAATGACCTCTTGGTTTTGCTCCGGCTGGACTCTGCATTGCCACGATCCCTGTCATCTGCACAATTCTTACAAAAATCTTATGCCTAACTTTTCCCCATGACCTTCTATGTTATAATAAATTTACATAACGATACATTGATGGTCTATCATTTCAGACACTCTAATTTTAATTTTATAGTTATTTATCTGTAGCTATCATTATAACAAAATCTTGGTGTATCTAATCTAGACATGGAAATAATTTATTTTGATATTTGTGTAGAGACCGATTTCAGTATTGCACATGGTGTGTGATAACTGATGCTATGTAATGGATGAACAACTAAATGTGCGGGCTCGCACCAATATTACTATTACTTATATTGGTCGACGGTAGACATGCTCAAGAATTAACTACCATATGCCAACGATCTACATTCTATGTCTTCTGAATAAATTATGTTATTATGCAGGCTGGAGCTTTACTGAGCTATAAAGAACATGCAACTATTCTATGTTCGCTCGCCGGTCGTCCCTCCATCTCGGGTCTGTGATTTGATGACCTGAAAAATAACATCCCAACAGGCGCGCGCCAAACATTCCTACTTGTGGTAGAAAACCCCAATAATATTAATCTAGTTATTGTTAAATCCTGCGGTTTAACTTATCCTAGTATATCGTACCATTCGTTTTATTTATTTATTTATTTATTTATTTTTGTTCACCTTATACAATACTCTTACACAATTCCTGTTACGCTGAGATGTCTCGCTGCTCGCCACTATTGACGACGACAGAGATGTGCGCGCCGTACGACATGGCCTCCGAGTTCTCACTACGCCTCACTGAAACTCCAGAGACTGGGTTAGCCATGGCTATACAAGACAATAAATTTATAATTGCAACTTCCTTCTCTATGTGATGCGGTTTTCGCGATCAAAGCACACCTTTCCAGAGGCAATGTAATATGACCAAGCCAGGACTGGTTCCTGTTGCGGTTTCAGTCGCCCAACACACGCTAGCTACACAGTATGTCACGAATATCCAAGTATAAGTCCCTGGTTATTCATCTGTGACAGTCACGAGCAGCACGCTAAATCCCCAACCAGCACATTGGCATGGTAGGCTTTATGCCCGCATTTCTATCGTCTAGGGCACCATTGGAGTCAAACGCTCACAGGTTCACCCCGACTTGCAAGATAACGATGCTGGCGCAACTCTGCAAAAACTATACTGCCCATATTCATCCTCGAAATCACGCAATATACCACAATCTTGCAGTGCACTGACGCGTGCCTGCAAGCATTGGTATGAACGTCTCACGAACTGGTTATGGCCGCTATGGAGCGTATCACTACTTCTCAGAATGCTTCTAAGAGCACGTTCTTGTATGCGCCCGTTTGTGCGACATCTCGTCACTCATCTTTATCCCTTAACATGGACACCAGATAGGAAAGGACAAAAACATTGCTCATGGAAATGTAGTGCCTCTTATCGCAACGACAGAGGAAATCGCGAACATAGACAAAAAAAAGTTAACAGCAGTAAATTCTTATGCGAGAAAACGCAGCGTGTTAATACTTTAACAATCTTAATCTATTAATGCAACGATTATTGTTCCCCGAAGAAAGGTTCATATATTTGCCTATTCTACTATGTACACCACTTAAACTACTGTTATTCCACGAACTTCTTTGTGTGAGAGAAGTGGTGGGGTCCTATGGACTAGCGTCAATCCCTTCTTAGACTCCCCCTCCTCTGACGTGCATTAGGATTTGCAGGTCTAATTTCAATCTTCTGGTTCTCCTGTTGTCCTTGATTTCGCTCTCTCCAATTACGGCCGCTTTGCCGTTCGTTATTCCTTCTGTCCCAGATTGCTTGTCTAGATTGACCCTGTTCCCCGACGTTCTGGTTTCCGTGTCTCTGGTTTCCATAACCTTGAATAGCGTAACCTTGATTTCCGTAACCCTGGTTTCCTAACTGACCAGTGCGATTATGCGATCTTTTGTCGTCTTCCCTTGCTGGCCCGTGGTATTTGTTATTTTGCGCCTTCTTCCTGTCCTTTGCGTCTTGTTTATCGAAGACTACTTAGAGTTCGCGCAGTAGACTCTTAAATGCATCTATGTCAGATCCACACTTCCCGACAAGTGTCTGTTGATACCTAACTGGCAATTTGGAAAAGCAAAATTTAATGATTTCTCCGTTGCTATATGGACTATCTAAAAACTGATTCTTCTTGAGTAAATCATCAAAAAATCTGGTTGCGCTCCTATGCCCGGACACTTCCAGTTCCGGACAAAATTTTATTTCCTCTTTAATCCTGTCTTGCGTTTCCTTTGACCAGTAGGTCCGCAGGAATGCACCAACAAATTCCTGATAAGTCCGACACGTCGCTGCCACGCCCCGCATCTTTTCCGCGGCTTGGCCTTCGATGTGTCCACACATGAATTCTAATTTGGCCTGGGTTGGCCATGACGACGGTAATGAATTTGTAAATTGCATCACCCAGCTCTTCGGATGCATCGACCCTCCATTATCTTTGAATTTCTGGAGTTTTAGTATCGACAGGAAGTGATTGTGATCAAAATTCTGTCCGATCCTCGCACTGGTGTTGTCACTCGTTTCCGATACTTGCACGTCTGCTGAGTGTCCTGATCTATCTTGCTGATAACTGTGATGTGCTACGTCTGTATCACAGTGGAAGTGGCATTCAGCATTCACTCTTCTAAGTGGACTGCAATTATTGGAGCTATTACTCGCTGTTTCTGCGTGTGCATTGTTCGTTCCGCACGCTGTCACTGGGCTAGAGCACGGCGGGCTTTTCCTCGGAGACACAATCCTGCGTACTCCATCATTGGTATCCAAACGCGCAGTGCTCGTGTGCCCGTTTCGCTCTAGTTTTGCTATCCGACTCTCTACTTCTTTCATTCGTTTCGTGATGTTCGTAACCGCAATATTACCGTGAGTCTTTAAGGCCGCTAGGAATTTTGAGTGGACTTGTGTCGCACGTCGCAAGCGCCCTGCGAGTTGAGAAGTTACTCTTGCGATTTTCATTGCCCCTGTTGCTGCAGTTTTGGCTAAGCCTGCTACTTTTTGTGCTAGCATTGACATTTGTTTTGCTTCTCCACATTCTTTCTTTATTGTTAATAATTCCCCACGAATTTCCCCTATATGCGAAATTATTGCCTCCCTGTCCTTCTTACGCTGTTCGTCAGCTTCTTCTTTCTCCTTCTTGCGTTGTTCGTCAGCTTCTTCTTTCATTGAACGTAGGAAGCTCAGTATTGGGTTTATGTCATCTTTTTGATCCTCGTCACCTATGGGCGATGTAACTCTGGACACCTGGGCGCTAGAGCTCTGACGTGACCGAGCTGGCCCCTGTCTGCTCTCGTTCGTTTGATTATAAACTTCTGCTACCTTCTCGACCTGTGTGCCTGTCTCTGTTTCATCCTCTACCTCACTATCATAATCACGGCGGCGACGTTGCTCTAAGATCGCGTCAAAATCACCTTCCTCATCAATGACCCTGTCGTCCTGTCCTGCTAAAAATGTGCCCATCTCATCTCCGAACCTATCCCCGTCAGTAAACTGCCCCTTATCCATTATGCAATCCTCTTTTGTTTTAACTTCGCTCGATAATAGTCGTGCCTTACTTCTCATGATCATTCATGAAAAACAATTTTATTTAAAATGTACAATAAAAGTAATCTACTCCATATATTCTTCGACATAGACACAAAATTTCAACAACGCCATTCCAACGCTGTAATTATATGCACAGAAACTGCACACAAACCCGACAAAGTGTGAAGTGGTACGAACACCACATCAAAGAAACATATAAAACAATGAACAAACAAATATATACGCTGAAAACAAAAACAGTAAACATGCGCCGCTACTTAAAACTAATCACGGAACTACAAGAAAAACAAGTTGGGTATTACTCACTAAAAAAAAAATAGAGAAAAAAAATTGAATGTTCCTACTAAGAATCCTGTTGGCTTATCAGTGATTCACAGGAAAGATCCGAGGCTAAGGGTCGCCATTTTATATGAGGTGCCGGGGCTAGCCGTGTATTTAACACTAAATTCTTCTAGAATCTACATATGTAAATGATGCTCTAAGCCCCCCCCCTATTCTAACTCCGACTTTTGCTGTTGCACAAGGATTTAAAAAAATACGCGAACTGACTCTAATCAACCCTGCCATTGGAATAGAAGAGAGTTTGGCACCTGCAATAATTTAATTTGATAAATAAGTTAAATAACGAAGGTTTCATTAACATAGTGAGGAATGATAGGGTTGCTCTACCGATTAACAGAATGAAAGTTCTGTCCAAAATAACAATATGATTTATTAAGACTAAACACAAAATAATAAACAAAAACACATGAAACATTTACAATGCATCAAATTGGCTCAAACTGGATACTCAAACAAACGCTGTGAATGTGAAGTTGTGCCTAAACTAGATTGTGAGGATTATGACGAAGTGGTATGTGGAGCCAATTCCTTGCAACTCAAATCTTAAGAGAAAACACATAGCCAACCCAACATTAATTGCTACTACCCAAGACAGAACAAAGTTAGAAAAAGACGAACAGGCGCGCTCTGCTGAGCTCTGATTATCACCTAGGAAAATCCCTGTCTGCCGGTGCTGCGGACATACATTACCAGTCTGTCTTCTTAACTGCAAGAACACGATTTGGCGTACCGGAGGCGATGGCTGGTTGCTTCGACGGCCCGTCGTGGTGATGATAACGTCGCGAGTATAGCCCGACACAAATTATCCTGGCCTGGTTGTTCCAGAGTAAAGACTTCCTAGCAATACAAATGCGCCTCTGAGGGAGACGAAAAAAGCTCGCCACACAATCACTGACGGTACAGTGATTGATTTTAACAAGCAAAGTCACCCAGTAACTCTGATACAGTCAACATTAGCCAAAACTGCTCAAGACAGACAACATAGGCCTCTTGTACACAGAACGCTCAATTGCCAACTGTACACGGAAAGTTACGTTGAGGTCGAAACTTCAGCAACTTCGTCAAACAGTTACAATTAAATAAAAGTATATTAGGCAGCCCACGGAAGGCAAGCTGACCCGACCAGCGAGAGCTCAGTCTTGTAACCTACTTCCACCGAAAGGCGAGAGACGACTACTCACAAGAGCACCCGTACAGGCCTAACACACAACATTCCCGCCCCCACGACAGTGGCCGTGGTTAAACGTTCCAATCAGCAACTCGAAAACCGGCGGAAAATTCCACTCTATTGCCGGAGCACTACCATTCCACCAATGGAGATTCTTGGCGCCAATTTCTGCGCTGATTTTGCTACGTCACGGAGCTATGCCCTGAGCAAGCCAATCACAGTTACTATTTTTCAGAAAGCGCGGGAATTTTCCCGCCACAACTGCCTGGGTACACAAGTCATTCCCACGCCTCGCTGGTAGCCCACCAGAAAGTGTTTTCGCTAAGTTTCTGCGAAGTAACGGAACCTCTAGCCCAGCTGCTACTTCAGGACCCTGCGGGCATGTCTCTTGACAATGTCGGCGTCTGGAAAGCATTCACTCGACTCCCTCACACTCGTCGGCTTAACCCTCTCGAGATCTGTAGAGCCCGCCTGTCACCGGACCACTTGGGTGACGAGAGACGCTGCGTGGGAAGTCCGCGTGTGAAGGGATAGCAACTTTTCACCGCATGCAATAAGAGACGAAAATCGTAAGATAGAAATATGAGAGGGGGCTCATGCCACCTCTCAGGGGGATGATAGTATCTTATCATATACAGTATATAAAAGAAAGCTAATGTAGGTTCCGTATGAGTCTGTGTGACATGAATTACATATAAACTGTGTTTTAATGTGTAGTAGTGTGAAAGATCATTCTTGTTTTTGTGTAAAAGTAACACGTTCCACTGTTCAGTCTCCTCCCAGATAGTCAGAAACTCCACAGTAAATTTAGAAGAGAAATTTATGCCGTAAATGACAACAGATTTAAGAAATTAACATGAAAGGAATCCAACAGAGACCTTTCAAGATGATGTCAGTCATTTCGCGTTATTGATATTAGATCGCGCAGTCATAATAAGGGGCGGATTTGGGCAATTGATTAGTAATTTTACTTGTGAAATGTAAACTTTATAATATAAAGTTTTTTTTCAATCGACAATAAATATATAAGTAGGAACAACGTTTATCATTTAGTAGAACTAGCTGCCATCATCATTCATATATGTTTAGATTGTAATTTATAGAATTAAGAGATCCTAAGATCTGCTTCATGGGGTAGTCAGAGAGGGCCAAATCTTCATTTTAGCGTTTATTATTTTCGGTTGCGCACATTCATTTTACATCCACCTGGAGTAGCATCTTGGAAGGCCAACAGCAGCATAAAAATCAAAATGTCATCGGTTTCTATTCGTCGCGACACTGTCGCAAGACGTGTTCAGTATGTTGTCCACCGTTTTTCGCCAAAAGTCACTTTTAGAATGCGTTGCGCTACGTGTGCCTGCAACTCAGCTACGTTCCTAACTGGAGCACTGAAGACATCATCTTTTGAATAATGCTACAGCCAGCAGTCACTCGGATTAGGATCAGGTGATCTGGGCGTATAGGCTTAGGGAAATGACGGCTGATAATTCTAGCATTTCCGAAATGCCTCTGCAATAGCCGCTTCATTGACTGTACAATGTGCTGAGGAGCACTGTCTTGAATGACAATGATCCTACTCACACATCGACGCTGCTGAAATGCAATGACGCTCGTTCGCAAAAGACTCTCATAGCATTTACCAGTAACGGTGCAGGGGAAAGGACCCGCGGACCTCATCTCCTCGAGAAAGTATGGCCCTACTATAAACGATGCCGTCAAGCCGCACCACACAATAACCTTTGCAGAATAAAGTGGTACGGGTTGATGTGCGTCCGGGTTTTCCGTTGCTCATATTCTGAAGTTCTGCGTATTGACATATGCTTGGAGATGGGAATGGGCTTCGTCTGTCTACAGAGTGTTCCATGACCATTCATTGTCCGCATCCAAGGGAGCAAGAAATCCCAGAGCGAACGTTTGTCTTGCTGGCAGGTCAGCAGGAAGCAACTCTTAAACATGGGTGGTTTTGTATGGATAGCAATCCAGGATCTGTCTTCACAACGCATTCTTTGAACTGTGCACTTCACGGCCAAATTGACGGATTCATTTTGATGATAAATGTTCCACACGATCGAACACCCTCTGTACGAAAAACGTCGGGCAGCTGCTCGCCTAGGGTAATGGCGTATACGCGCATGATGATCTACCTGGTGCAACAAGAAACGTGGTTCATCCGATCAGGCAACAGGTTTCCGTTGATCCACGGTCCTTCGTCGATGATCCCACTCCCACTGCAGTCGTAACTGACGATATCGTTGGTTCGCTTGGCAACACGTGGGTATCACATCTGCTGAGGAGTCCCATATTCAACGATGTGCACTGAACGTTGTGCTCCGAAATGCTTGTGTCTGTTACAGTATTGTACTCTTCTCAGATCTGTCCGAGATCGCTGCCTACACTGCTTCACAGAGTGGGTAATCCTTCAACATCCCTTATTTGTGATGATGCGTGGACATTCAACAATCTGTAGCCTACTCTTGTCTTCACCGTCACTCAGTCTCTTTCCGTAGATGCTTACGACATCAGCACTTGAAGACCGACCCACTCATCACCGATTTCGTCCATATCTGTGGTATACTCAGGATTTAGCGATATATGAAAATAACATAAATGGAAGCTCTAGATGACCAGGCGTTTAGAAAAAATGTTGTATAATTTTTGGCGCATGTCGCGCGAGGCACGAACCATTTATAACGTACGAGGGTAATCCCAAAAGTAAGGTCTCCTATTTTTTTTATAGGTACATGACCTGTTTCTTTCTACAATGGTTTACATCAGTTTACAGCTTGAACATTTAGCTATTTTTCGACATAGTCACCATTTCGGTCGATGCATTTTTGTAGACGCTGTGGTAGTTTTTGTATGCCCATGTCATACCAGCACACCGCCATGCTGTTCGGAAATTTATGAACCCCTTCTTTCACCTCGTCGTCGGAGCTGAATCGCTTTCCAGCCGAATGTTCTTTTAACCTAGGGAACAGGTGATAGTCACTGGGCGCCAAGTCAGGACTATAGGGTGGGTGGGTGATAATGGTCTACTGAAACTGTTGCAGGAGAGCAACGGTTTGCCGAGCGATATGTGGGCGAGCATTGTCATGGAGAATGTATACGCCTTTGCTCAACATTCCTCTTCTCCGGTTCTGAACTGCCAGTTTGAGTTTTTTCAGAGTCTCACGGAACCTGTCAGCGTTAATTGTGGTCCCAGCGATTCAGCTCCGACGACGAGGTGAATAAAGAAGTTCGTAACTTTCTGAACAGCATGGCGGCGAGCTGGTATGACATGGGCATACCAAAACTGCCACAGTGTCTACAAAAATGCATCGACAGAAATGGTGATTATGTCGAAAAATAGCTAAATGTTCAAGCTGTAAACTGATGTAAACCATTGTAGATATAAACAGATCTATGTACTTACAAAAAAACAGGGGGCCTTGCTTTTGGGATTACCCTCGTAGTTTTCAAGCAGTGGCTGGCGCATGGGAAGGGGTACAGAACGGTAATCCAAGGGTGAATTTCCTTCCAGAAGTAATGGTCTAATATGTTTAATTCGCTTTTCACTCACACCATACAATTAAAAAAAAAAGCCTCTCGACAAACTTCTACCGATCTTCACGAAGAATTACGTGGTATTTAAGTGAATTTCTCCTCAAAGAAGCACGATAATTCCTAAGACGGTGTTGCTTAACGTTAGTCACCTCTTTAACATGAATCATCTCTATCATCCTTTGTAAATGCAAATCTTGTTCATTTTTAGATTGCACATAAGCATATAAAGCGTTGTACACTCAGGCTTTATCTGTGTCGTCGAACTTCATACAGTAGCTTTTCTTGCACCTAAAGCCAAATAAAAGAACACTTAGGTCTATATGATTAATAAAATTGAAATGAGCGATGGTCATTTTTGTTCCAAGTAGTAATGTTAGATTACGTTTTTAATAAACAAACACTTACGTAGCCACAGACATTTACCAATAGAGCCAAATCTACTATCTACATACTATCCTATTCATTGGGATAAACGACCAATATCTGTATCAGTAAGTTTCCCAAAACTACATTAGTACCTTCTACAATAATTAGCTCCTTCCCTGCATGGTGAACGAGTTGATCTAAATCTGTCCTGCTTTCCTCCGTGTCCAATATATTCTTTGCCTTGTAAATTCAAGTTATTAACTACGTTCCTTTTGTAAGCTTCTGGATGCGCCTTCGTCTTTTGTGTTCTTAGTGGACTGTCATTTAAATCACTCCATTCACTCATTTTGTAATAATTACCCAAAGTTACCAACACTATAATAGCGTAACTCCGCTATTTGCCAGTCAACACAATACACACGGCATAACGAAAGCAAAAGGAACCATCTGCAGAAAACAATTTGCAGTGTTACCAACGGATGAGTCTTAAAAGGGACCAGAGTCACTGCCTTAGTTACCTTTTGACACTCACTTCATAAAAGACGCTGGCTGTAACACGTAGAAAGAAAGCTTGACTGAGGCACGTTTTGACACTCTAACATGTGTAAGCCCCTACAGGTAGCGTAAACACAGTTATCTCAAAAAGTGAAAAATAGGTACCTTTCAACAATCACCCATTCAAGTACAAACTCGACTGCAACACTACGGGTCTAGTGCGTTACTTTACGTTACTTCGTAACAACATGCTTATTCCAAGGAAGGCACACTCATTTTATACACTGTCAGCAGCATTTGTATTAGTCGGAAAGCCTTAGTTGTCATCTGCAAGGATTATTTCCATTTTTTCCATTTTCCACCTTCCCCAGACCTACCGGATTGTTGTAATTAAACTAATGGTGCTCCGAGTGCGGCAAAGTGGGCTGTGTACATTGCAGGACGCTAAAACATCGTATGTATGTTCACTAATGGGTGCGCTCACGGAGTATGCCGAATAAAATGATAGTTCTGCCACCAGCTGCAAATGTGGCGCTGAAAGCAGTCAGAAGTGAAATGTTTCCTGTTTGGACGTCAGTATACCGTTTGTCGCTTGGAAACGCACGTCGGTTTCCTTTTTGAAGTGAATGTTGATGTAAAGGGTTACGAAGGTTGAAGTTTTCTGTACGAAACGCAATGGCTATTGAGAAGAAAGATCGTGCACTGCTGATAAAGTTGTTTTATCAGACGGCAGCAATAGCGGCGTGCATTGCGGGAATATCGGCGACAGAAACAACAGCGAAGAGGCCCCGTGTCAATAAATCGGCTAAAGAATATGATCAAGACATTTGAAGAAACAGGTGAATTAGATGGAACAGCTGGGAGAGGGAGTCCGCACATCCCCATGGCAGTTGTTGATGAAGTCGCAGTAGCTGTAACTACCCGCGCAGCACATGCTTCAAATTCTGCAGTCAGTGCTCGGGCTGTTTCAAAGGAGTTGTCTCTCCCTAGGTTCTGTACAAAAAATTTTCGGCGCATTTTACACTACCATCCCTGCAAATTTCAGAATGCCTCAAGCCTCAAGACAGCCTACAACCGCCAAATAGCTTCAGATAGCCTACAACGCTGTAACTTTGCCCTTCGTTTTTTGGCAACCAAGGAAATGGGGGACATGTGGCTGGGAAATATTCTTTTGACGGACGAGACACGTATCACTCTGCACGATACCGGGAATGCACGGAACCGTCGCGAATGGGGTTCTACTCCGACACCTGTTGTGCAGGAACATCTGCTGCAGTTGCCTAATGTGACTGTGTGGTGCTGTTTCACGAGCTCCTTCGCTCTTCGTACGTTTTTTTTTCCGAGGAGATGACACCTTGCGGGCCTGTTAGGTGTACAGCGACACCTGCACGTTATGAGGACCTCCTTGTGCAACACCCGATTCCAGCTTTGCAATAACGCAACTGTGTCCACACTATTATTTTTAGGCAAGATGGGGCAGCACCACATGTCACTTGCCAGGTGAAAGATTTGCTTGGAGAAACTGAAACGTCCCCTTAGAAAAATTAGTGAATTACTCTGCTGATAAACCCCTTACGTCATTTGATTTTCCAAGAGCTGAGCAGAACTGAACATACTCAGACATTTCGCTCTTTACTTATTCTGATCAACACTAAACTGACACACAATATTTTTAGCGCAACGCAATCTGACTTTCAATAATCCCTACAAAAGAATGGCCCTGACTAACAATAACCTATACCTTTCATGAATCACTTACCTCACAAAAATCTTCGTTACTCGAACTACTGAAACACAGCGAGCGCCACTACTGCCAGCTAAATAAAAGATTCTAACTACTGAAGGGTCTAACTACTGATAGGCATAGTTAACAAATGAAATATTTTGATAAAGAACAAACAATGTATTTACCTTAATAGTGTTCAAAAGTCATAATATATATATCAGTTCATGACATCCAGTCTTACAAATTTACTGTCTCTGATGGACACACGTCCAGATCATCCGCTCTCAAAACTCCGCCATCTCTCTCCCCACATTCACCACTGCTGGCGGCTCACCTCCAACTGGGCAACGATACGCGGTATTAACAGCCAACTGCCCAACACTACAATAGCTAATTCCAACAATGCAAACCAGCCACAGACTGCACACAGCACAGTCAGTGATTTTCATGTAGAGCACTACATGGCGTTACCAACATAAAAACCTAAACAGCCTACTTAGAAAACCTTCGGGAATGACCCCAACATCTCTAGGCAATTTCAGAATGTGTGGCCTTCCAGATCCCCCCGCCTAAACCCATGTGACTTCTGGTTGTGGAAATATCTGAAAGATTGTCCATCAAGGATGTACGCAGACTCTTCTTGATATGAAGGACAGCGTACAATGATATATCGCTTTTATTATACCGGGTATGTTACAAACAACTGTCGACCATGCCCTGTAACGGATGCAGCATGTTACAGAGTAGGAAGACCATACTGAGCACATGTAACTTGTGACCATATCCTGCTAAACGTGCCAGAACGGCCGTTCCTCTCCTTTTCCTGCACCCACGCCATTTCCTGACTACTCACAGCGGCTTATTTTCAACTGGTAGCAGAAAGTGGAAGTATTATTATTTCAGCATACTCCATGAGCGCACCGATTAATGAAGATATGTACAATGTTTCAGCGTCTTGCGGTGTATACAGCCCGCACTTCAACACTCTGAACACCGTCAGTTTGACTATACGAGGATTATTCGTAAAGTGAGGAACGATCGGTCGCGAAATGAAAACCACAGTGAAAATACGATGAAGTTTTGCACAGGTGTGTTGGGCAGTGTCTCTGGTATGCCCGTCGATCGCATTACGTCGTTCTTTTTAGTTCTGAGCACACATGGAGCACATAAAGATACCTAGAACAATAGTGTCTCCCGCCAAGTACGAAGGCCTGCTGAGAAATTTCGCTTGAAGCTATGCACCCAACATTACATAACTGTCGTGCGTTTTCTTCTTGAAGACAATTCTCAGCCGCATTCTGCATGTGCAATGAAGATGCTGCTGCGTCGTTTTCAGTTGGAAATGTTTGATTACCCATAATACAGCTGGTGATTGTCTCCCTCTGAGTTTCTCTACTCACATGAAGACAACATTTTGGCAAAGACAACGAGCTGTAGGCCAGCGTAGAGAACTGGCGGGAAGCACTGGCGGCTGCCTTCTATAACGAGGGTATTGGGAAGTTGGTACAACGCTACGACAAACGTCTAAGTCGGATATGTAGCTGGAAGTTGTAGCTAACGGTTGCAAATAAAACAGTTTTGATTTTCACTGTGGTTTCCATTTCGCGACCTATCGTTCCTTACTTTCCGAATAGCTCTCGTAGCTGCCCGCCATTCACCTTTTGTATTCAAGTGTGTTAGCCCATATTTATATCCTTTGTAGATTCTGAAGGTAGCAAGTTGAAATACGAGAGCTAAATGTTATCAACAACTTCCACAGAAATGGGACTACAATTATAAGAGTCGAAGAATTTGGAAAGGTGCAGTAATTAACTAAGGCGTGAGACAGGGTTATAGCATCTCTCCACGTTATTTAATCTGCACTTAGAGCAAATACATTGACGAAAAAATCACAACATCAAAAAATAATTAATGTAGAGCCAATGAAATTCCAGGAATATATTTCTCTATGTAACATATTTAAGTGATTAACATCGCAAGATCACAGGTTAATGAAACGCGAAGTGAGTCATTGACAATGTGAAGTGCTGGTACATTAATAACTGGTGTAACCGTCAGAATGTTGAATGCAAGCATGGTAACGTGCATGCATTGTGTTGTACAGGTGCCAGATGTTAATTTGTGTGACAGAATTCCATGCCTGCTGCACTTTGACGTCAGTACAGGGACGGTTAATGCTGGTTATGGACGACGCTGGAGTTATCGTCCGATGCTGTACCATATGTGGTCGACTGGATACAGATCTGGTGATCGAGTAGGTCAAGACAGCATGTTGACACTCTGCAGAGCACGTTGGTTTACAAGAGCGGTATGTCGGCGAGCGTTATCCTGTTGGAAAGCACCCTGTGGAATATTATTCATGAATGACAGCACAACATTTAGAATCACCAGACTGACGTACAAATTTGCAGTCAGGGTACGTGGGATGATTACCAGCTGTCATACGAAATAACATCCCAGATCATAACTCCAGGTATAGGTCCAGTGCATCTAGTACGCATATGGATTGGTTACAGGCGCTCAACAGGCCACCTTCTAACCAACACATGGCCATCACTGGCACCGAGGCGGAATCAGCTTTCATCAGGAAACACCGAAGAGCTCCACTCTGCTTTCCAATGAGCTCTCGCTTGACGACACTGAAGTCGCACATGGTGGTGGTTTGGATCAGTGGAATGCACGCTACAGGGCGTCTGGATTGGAGCTGTCCTTGAAATAACCGATTTGAGACAGTTCGTTGTGTCACTGCGGTTCCCACAGCTGCTCAGGCAGCTGCTGCAGGTGCAGTACGATGCAGCGGAACGGTACGCCGAAACGATGGTCTTTGCTCTCGGAAGTACTACGTAGCAGTCCGGAACCGGGTCTTCTGGTGACCATACATTCTCGTGACCATCGCTGCCAGCAATCACGTACAGTAGCTGCATTCCTGCCAAATCTTTCTGCACTGTCGCATAAGGAACATGTAGCCTCTCGTAACCCTATTATACGACCTAGTTCAAACTCAGTGAGGTGTTGATAATGGTGCCGTGTGCGACCTGCGCGAAATCTGAATAGACATCTTTCAAATGTCGAAACATGCCTTCTTGATGAAATGATTTTTTTCTGTCAGTGTAGCAAAGGAAAACAGAATAATATGCAAATGTATTACGGTTTTTGGAGAAGAAATAGAACTCATGGTCTGCCGATGGCTTTGCAATTTTGACAGAGACGAGAAAGAAATTCGAAGATCACTTAAATAGAATGGATAGTATCTTGAAAAGTGGTTATAAGATGAACTTCAATGAAATTAGGTGATTAAGAGGGCGTTGAATTAGGAAATGACAGGCTAGATACAGTAAATGACTTTTGCTGAAAATAACTGGCGATATCAGTGATAGAGAGAATGTAAAATGCAGACTGGAAATAGCAAGAAAATATTTTTTGAAAAGATAAATCTGTAACATCTGATGTAAAGTCAAGTCTTCGGAGGTCTTTTTCTCAAAGTAATTCTACGTAGCGTAGCCTGCCACAGAAGTGAAATGCGTGTGATATACATTATAGGCAAATAGAGTATAGAATCTTTTGAAATGTAGTGTTGCAGAAGAATCCTTAAGATCGCTGTGTAGATCTGATAACTAATGATGATACACTGAATTGAACTGGCGAAGAATAGTAATATATGGTAATTTGAAACGTCCCCTTAGAAATGAATTACTGTGCTGATAGACCTCTTACGTTATTTGATTTTCAAACAGCTGAGCAAAACTGAACGTGCACAGACATTTCTCTCTTTACTTATTCAGATCATCAATAAACTGACACACAATATTTTTGGCGCAACGCAATATGACTTTCAATAATCCCTACAATAGAATGGCCCTGACTAACAATAACCTATACCTTTCATGAATCACTTTCCTCACAAAAATCTTCGTTACTCTAACTACTGCACCGAGCGCCAATACTGCCAGCTGAATAAAAAATTCAAACTACTGAAGGCACTAACTACTGATAGGCATAGTTAGGAAATGAAAGATTTTGATACAGAACAAACAATGTATTTACCTTAATAGTGTTCAAAAGTCATTATATATATATAGGGTGTTACAAAACGGTACGGCCAAACTTTCAGGAAACATTCCTCACACACACAGAACAAAGAAAGAAAATATGTTATGTGGACATATGTCTGGGAACGCTTACTTTCCATGTTAGAGCTCATTTTATTACTTCTCTTCCAATCACATTAATCATGGAATGGAAACACACAGCAACAGAACGTACCAGCGTGACTTCAAACACTTTGTTACAGGAAATGTTCAAAATGTCCTCCGTTAGCAAGGATACATGCATCCACCCTCCGTCGCATGGAATCCCTGATGCGTTGATGCAGCCCTGCAGAATGGCGTATTGTATCACAGCCGTCCACAATACGAGCACGGAGAGTCTCTACATTTGGTACCGGGGTTGCGTAGACAAGAGCTTTCAAATGCCCCCATAAATGAAAGTCAAGAGGGTTGAGGTCAGGAGTGCGTGGAGGCCATGGAATTGGTCCGCCTCTACCAATCCATCGGTCACCGAATCTGTTGTTGAGAAGCGTACGAACACTTCGACTGAAATGTGCAGGTGCTCCATCGTGCATGAACCACATGTTCTAGCAGCACAGGTAGAGTATCCCTATGAAATCATGATAACGTGCTCCATTGAGCGTAGGTGGAAGAACATGGGGCCCAATCAAGACATCACCAACAATGCCTGCCCAAACGTTCACAGAAAATCTGCGTTGATGACGTGATTGCACAATTGCGTGCGGATTCTCGTCAGCCCACACATGTTGATTGTGAAAATTTACAATTTGATCACGTTGGAATGAAGCCTCATCCGTAAAGAGAACATTCGCACTGAAATGAGGATTGACACATTGTTGGATGAACCATTTGCAGAAGTGTACCCGTGGAGGCCAATTAGCTGCTAATAGTGCGTGCACACGCTGTACATGGTACGGAAACAACTGGTTCTCCCGTAGCACTCTCCGTACAGTGACGTGTCAACGTTACCTTGTACAGCAGCAACTTCTCTGACGCTGACATTAGGGTTATCGTCAACTGCTCGAAGAATTGCCTCGTCTATTGTAGGTGTCCTCGTCGTTCTAGGTCTTCCCCAGTCGCGAGTCATAGGCTGGAACGTTCCGTGCTCCCTAAGATGCCGATCAATTGCTTCGAACGTCTTCCTGTCGGGACACCTTCGTTCTGGAAATCTGTCTCGATACAAACGTACCGCGCCACGGCTGTTGCCCCGTGCTAATCCATACATGTAATGGGCAACTTCCAACTCCGCATTTGTAAACATTGCACTGACTGCAAAACCACGTTCGTGAAGAACACTAACCTGTTGATGCTACGTACTGATGTGTTTCATGCTAGTGTTGTAGAGCAATGAGTCGCATGTCAACACAAGCACCGAAGTCAACATTACCTTCCTTTACTTGGGCCAACTGGCGGTGAATCGAGGAAGTACAGTACATACTGACGAAACTAAAATGAGCTCTAACATGGTAATTAAGCGTTTCTGGACACATGTCTACATAACATCTTTTCTTTATTTGTGTGTGAGGAATGTTTCCTGAAAGTTTGGCCGTACCTTTTTGTAACAACATAAATATCAGTTCATGCCATTCAGTCTTACAAATTTACTCTCTCTGATGGACACTCGTCCAGATCATCCGCTCTCAAAACTCCGCCATCTCTCTCCCCTCATCCACTCCTGCTGGCGGCTCACCTTCAACTGTGCAGCGCTACGCGCTGTTCACATCCAACTGCCCACCACTACAATAGCAACTATTCCAACAATGCCACCTAGCCACAGACTGCACACAGCACAGCCAGTGATTTTCATACAGGGCGCTAAGTGGCGTTACCATTATAAAAACCTAAACAGCCTACTTACAAACTGACCACACAATTTGAGTAATAGAAGGGGTAGGACACCTCTTAAGGAATTAAAGAGTAGTTAATTTCGTAGTGGTGGGATGCGTGAGGGCGAAAAATTGTAGAGACCGAGGTTCGAATTCAGTAATTATATCCGGGTGGATGTAGGTTGCATTAGATACGCAGAGATGACTAGAATGGATAGACTCACATGGACAGCTACAGCAGCTTACGACTGAAGAGTGCGACAGTAACAACATTTACGTAGCTGGCGTCTTTGGAACGAACACAAGTGGGAGTACGAAGACTTCCACTCTTAAAAGTAAACACATCGCCTGTCCGTAAGATTTGTTTGCTTTTTCTAACAGTGGAGACGTATAGACGGCTGGGGCAAAATAGAATGCCATCCTTACCTCCATACTGTTACTAGCTTACGTTATCGGGCACCGGTGGAGAAAAGACCCTCTTTTCTTTCTTTCATTTGTATTCTTTGCTTCCTGTGCCGAGCCAAGAAGTTCCCACTTTTGCGAGATTTCGGGCTGCCGTCCGACACGTCGCTTACCTGTTGACGGGAATCGAACAAATCGTGCAGCCATAAATCGGAGAGTGTGTGCTCATTGAGCGCGGCCGTTGGTCCATTCGGGCCCCGGGGCTAGCGCCAGCCGCGCCGAAGACTGAATGGCACGCCAGCTTTGTGTCGCGTAATGGATCGCCGCGCGCCGCGGGGGTTCCCCGCCGTCGCCAAACACTGCCGCGCGCTGACAAATGCCGGTCGCGTCGCGCCTTCCCCTCGCTGCGCAGAGACAACGGACCAGAGACCCACTGCCGCCAGGCAGCCTCCTGCCGTACAGGACCGGCCAGTATATATAGGCCAAAGCCAACTCCTGAGGTGGTCACGGAGATTACAATATCCTGATACCAGCAGCCCATGGTCGGAGAGTAATTTCACGTTGATGTGTGTGAGAGTATGGTAGTCACACGGAATACGTACGAGAGAAGCTCGGAAAGTAAGGTACAATAATTGTATTACCAAAAAGTTTAATAGGTAACAAATAAAAAAAATCACAAATGAACTTACATCTTTTATCCACTTGTCTACATAATCTCGTTCTCAACACGTTTCTTCCATCGTGGTATCAGTTTCCTGTTTGCAGAAGGCCGTTTGACTGAGAACAGCTATCTGCGGACTGATGATTTCACTTCCGCATCTATCGCAAAGCGTTGGTCGGCCAGGAATTTCTTCATGAGACCAAACAGATGGAAGTCCTGCAATGCAAGGTCCAGACTATATGGTGGATGCTGGGACACTCCCAACCAAATTTGGTGATTTTCTCACGAACAGGAGCAACAAGACGGGGCTTAGCATTGTCATGAAGAAACTTGACACCGTCAGTATTAACGTTGTGAAAAATATCGTACACCGCACCACAGAACTTGCGTTGAGATTCGTAGTTGAACATGCCGGTCGTTCGAAACTGCTGCCTCAAGGGCTCCGACATTCTGTAGGCTTACAGCTGTTACCGGCCGTCCTGAGTGTGGTCAATCACTAAGGTTCTCACGGCCCTCTTGCAACAATGCACACCACCTGGAGACATTGCTACGGTCCATACAGTTGCCCCATACACCCCACTCACGTCCCTGCCAATTTCACTCGGTTTTTACCTTTGGACCACAGATATCTAACTGTACTTCGCTGCTCTTTACTAGTTGGCAACAGTAACATGAGAGTCATGTTTGTTTCATAGTTCTGGCTTCTGTCGCTACAGCTGAACATGAAAACAAAATATCCTCTGTAGCACAAACTTCAAACTACATCATGGTGAAATTTCAACATAACAGCTGCAATACCAGGGGAGAAAAAAATTATTGTACGTTTTTTTCCGATCCTCCGTCGTATGTCTATGGAGTGAGCATAGTCTATAGCGCATGTTCTCAATCTCAAACCGGGAGAGTCACGTGATTTTGGGACGTCGTTGCTTGTCTACAGTTTGCGGTAATAGGGAAACTTGAATATTACACTTATTCGCATTGCTTTATATACTTTTCTGTACGTTTGTGTTTTAGTAACTGCTATGGTGCAGTGTTGTCATTGCTACGGATGTAAAGAGAGTATGTGACAGGAGGACTAACTACTTTTCGCAGGTATATGCAACAAATGTACTGACTGCAAATCTTATGTTGATATGAGGCTCTTTATATGTGCAAAAATATCGAGACGCCGTGTTATAGAATCTTATATTGTAGGGATAATTTCTTCGATTTTATGGCCATTTGTTTGCAAGACAAGAGCCAAGTAATTTGCAAACGTGTTTGAGTAAACTGCCAGTCAGTGTATACATATTGGTGCCATGTTCATATGCAGATAAAATTTATTAGTTTCCTCTAATTTATGCAAGTTCTCAAACCCTTGTGTATATCTAATTATTTCCGAGCGAGCAGTTTCCTAAGCAGTGTCATTGTAACGTAATTAATTAGAACAGATTTGACAATATGAAATCAGTGCAGTAGAAACCTAGGAAAAATACGTGTAGCTGACACTTCTTTTGTTACTCCAAAAGTTGGGCATTGACCTTGTATTTTTTTATTTTTTGTGCGTAGTGTATTATTTAACTTTTCTGATGAGATGGTGAAAAACTGATGTGTATGTTTTACTTGTCTATAAAAATCAGAAAGGTCAATAAAGAAAAACTGAAATTAATAATGTACAAGCAGGTGGTGCAAACCGCTTACCGTATTTACTGTAACAATTCCATACTTCAAAATGTGTTACTGTTTCGTGACACTTCGGCATCGTCTACAGTGTCAGTATAACGTAATTAATGAGAACAGAGATTCGACATTATGAATAAGAGTTGTAGAAAACATAAAAATGTTCTTGAGTGTCACTTCTCATGGCGTCACCGAAAAACGTAACTAAAGAGGAATCTGAGCTATGAGACTGTTGCGAAAAAGCACAGTACCATTGCTCTTCACATCCTTAAGGCAACTTCAGTTACTCTTATCAAACTGCGAAGATGTATGTAAAACGTGGGTACAAAGTTTCACGGTAGTCCAGAAGGTGATCTACCTATAGCACCGAACTAGTAACACTCAAAATATGCTAAACGCTATAGGAGCTAAACTGCGCCGTTCCAAAATCACGTGACTTGAGCTGCGCGAGATGTTGCGGACAGAATTCTCGTTCTGCGCATCCGAAAGCTCTTTCCACAGACATTTTTACTCTATGGCAGTAACGGTGCCACAGAAAAACGTAACAGTGCTTGAAGGTAACTTGGAAAAAACAAATAAACCTTTGGTTTTTACGATAGTTCACAGAATTAACTCTTTCCATTTCAGTGATCAAATAAGAAAAGAAAAGAGTTTTCATATATTTTACTGTACCAGTAGAATAAATAATATTTTATAACACATATTAAGACTTTTGCTCGTGTAATTTTAAAAAAATAATTCTTTTTAAGTACAGGCAAATATATACCGTATTACACTTCTTGCAGGCGGTTTTGGACCATTTGCAGTAACAATGAGAGGTATTCTTCGCCTCTACATATTTGGGAAGGTAATCAAAATGGTCTCATAGATTTAGATTCCTTGGCTGGTAGAAAATATTTCGTCTGTTGAGTGTATTGTCATCAGATCCAGAACTGTGGAGGCACTCCCGTTCATCCACAGATATTTCTCTGGAGAGCCGTGAAGAATTTCTCACACGATAAGACTTTGTCAACTCATTAGCCGAATTCAGTCCAAAATTTATTAGAGATAATTTGTAACGTTTTGGTACTCCTTCCTTCGTACAAGATCTTTCGTGCACAATCCAACAATTAACAATAACTAAATCAGTAAAATGGTTAAACAATCTAAGTAGCCTTTTTTTGTACTGGTATTTGATCTTTATTCTTTTCGAGTACTTCACAGTCACTTATAAATACCTCGTGGCTCACTTCCAACACAGAAGGATAAGTGAAATTAATAACGTAAATTAATTGTTCACACTATAACAATCTGTTTCCTAACAATCAAGTTACATACAGCCAAAGTATTGCATAGTTGTGAGGTCTTCTTCAATCAAAATAAAAAAAAAAAGATTCTATTTTCACTGTATGGGAAATACAGAAAGAACTTTGAGGTTGTAATCTCAAGTACACATAAGTGTACTGTGGTCAACATAAGAAGCAATTTTAGTAAAAACATGCATCAATCAAATATGAGACACTTTTCACTTATTGAAAGCAACAAATAAAGTAAATGTAAGGTATGGAATGAAGAACTGTTTCGAAACAGGCGCGCTTTGGGTAGTATTTGTGCTCTGTCGTATCTTCAAAGCATAGTAAAAGGCACTGCAAGCAGAACGCTGTGCGGTGTAGCAGCACAAACTGAACTACGCAACCTACACAAAAGTGTCATACAGGTCATGAGTTAGTAAAAACCGTTTATTAATTTTACGAAGTGAAAACTCGTAGTACACAAATGTGCACCCGCGTACTGAAGAGGCTATCAGAGTGTATGGTAATTAACAGCGTAAAGCGACAGTGTTGAAAATATACGATAATTGCAGGCAAAAACTTCGAGTTAATATGGGTTCGCACACGAGCGAGACAAGAGGGGAGTTCAAAAAGTAAATTACGCTTATCGTCCTACGCCGAGACTATTTCGCAACAAGTGTGGCGCTTCGTCAGAAGAGAGTACGTGTTCCAGATTTCCTGAAGAGACGGTTGTTCTGATGAACGGATAACAGGTGCATCACAGTGTGGGAGTGAAATGGAGAGGCAACTAGAAACGTACTGCGAAGTAGAAGTACGCGGGTCAGTACGAGTCTTGTGGGCAAAACCTCTACATCGCAAACAGATTCACAGCGAAATTCTGGGGGTGTGTCAACCAAATGTTATGTGGCGTCCTGCTGTAGTGAAATGGTGCCAACAATTTGAAAAAAGGAAGGGAGATTAGGGTTTAACGTCCCATCGACATCGTGGTCCTTATAGACAGAGCACAAGCTCGGATCGTTTCAAGGACTGGGCCGTGCACTTCTAAATGAGCCATACCAGCATTTCCCTGGGGCAATTAGCGAAATCACGAAAGCTTAAACCTGTATAGTCGAGCGCGGATTTGAACAGTCGTTCTCCTGAAAGCGAGCTCAGTGTGCTAACCACTGAGCCACGTCGCTCGCCCTAACAATTTCACCAAGGCCGCCCAGACGTGGCTGATGCTGATCGGGAAGGAAGGCCATCGACATAGACTACAGGTGAAAAAGTCTAGACGAATGAGGAACTGATTCGCAGCAATTGCAGGTTTTCTGCTCTCAGTTCAGGCTGTGTTGGCTTTCGTTACTCAGCTTGAGGCGGCATTGGATGAGCATCACTATGGTGGATCAACCTTGAAGATCCAGCGGACGTCTGCCAATTGGTCTGCACTGGTGGTCAGCCCAGTTACTGCTCGCATTGGGGTTGAACACCCTCACCTGTGGTCGAGTGGGAGGTCGCCTCAGGGAGTAGTAGGCAGTGAAAGACCTCCTGGGGGATGGAGTGTAAGACCTCCCTGATTCGTCTGACAAGCATGTTCCAGGCGTTGTCTGTGGCTGACAGTGTCCCCCAGCGAGATACAGTCGCTTGTCTTGGTTCAGAGGAAACCTGTCACCCAGCGAGATGCGGGCGGCCATAGAGTGTGGGATTACTGGTAGTTGGGAGCTCCAATGTTAGGCGCGTTATGGGGCCCCTTAGGAAAAAAGCTTGGATGCCATGAAAAGCAGGATACAGCCAACTTCAGGTGGTGGCTCACTTCAGTACCAGTGATGTGTGTCGCTTTGGATCGGAAGAGATTCTCTCTGGGTGCGAGCGGCTAAAAGAAGTGGTAAAGACTGCCAGTCTTGCTTGCGAGATGGAAGCAGAACTACCATTTGCAGCATAGTCAACAGGACCGATTGTGGACCTCTGATACAAAGGCGAGCGGAGGGTCTGAATCAGAGGCTCAGATGGTTCTGCGACTTCCACCATAGGGTGGTGGGGTTTCAGTTTCCGCTAAATATGTCAGGAGTCCATCACACGCAGGAGACGACTACACGGGTAGCGGGCGCTGTGTGGCGTGGTCTGGAGGGTTTTTTAAGTTAGAGGATCTAGGGTAAACAAGAAAGGGCTTCAGTCTCAAGAGGGTGCATCTTGAACACAAGAAGAAGAGTTGTAAACTGTCTTACCTGTGTTGGGAAAGTACCAGAGCTACAAGCGCTAATAGAAATCACTGATTCTCAAATTGCTATAGGCGCTAAAACCGGAAACAAGTTAAGCTGAAATTTTTGCGAAGGACCTAGCGGTGTTCAGAAAGGACAGGCTAAATGTAGTTGACGGTGGCGTGTTTGTTGCTATTAGAAGCAGTTAATCTCGTAGCGCAGTTGAGGTAGATAGTTCCTGTGAGTTAGTGTGGATAGAGGTCATTACTGGCAACCGGAATAAAATAATCATTGGATCCTTTTACCGATTTCCCAACTCAGATGATACAATTTGCTGAAAGGTTCAAAGGAAACTTGAGTCTAATTCCAAACGCGTACCCGACTCACAAAGTTACAGTTGGTGGTAACTCAATTTACCCTTGATATGATGGCGAAAATACTTGTTTACATCCGAAGGTTACGCATATAATGTCATCCGAAATTGTGTTAAATGCATTCTCTGAAAATTATTTCGAGCAGTTAGTTCACGAACCCACTCGAATAGTAAACGGTTGTGGAAAAATTCTTGACCTCTTAGCCACAAATAATCCTGAGCTGATAACGAGCGTAAAAACAGATAAAGGGATTAGCGAAGGCAGTGTTGTCGTAGCGAGACTGAATACCGGAAGTCCCAAATCCACCAAAAATAAACGAAAAATATATCTATTCAAAACAACAGATAAAAATTCACTTGACGCCTTCCTGGGAGACTATCTTCACTCCTAAATTAGCAAAATAAGTGTGAACCAGATGTGGCTTGAATTCAGAGAACAGTATCGACAGCAATTTAGAGATTTATACCAAATAAATTAACAAACGGCTAGGCTGATCCCCCACGATATACAAGACAGGTCAGGACACTGCTGCGGATACAACGAAAAAAAGCACGCCAAATTTACACGAGCGCAAAATCACCAATTTAGCGCGAAATTCTATACGAGATGCTTATAATAATTTCCACAGTTAAACTTTGTCTCGTAACCTGGTAGAAAATCCAAAGAGATTCTGATCGTAAGCAAAATAGGCTAGCGGCAAGACACAATCAATGCCTTCTCTGCGAGATAGCAATGGAAATACTGCCGATGGCAGTGCTGCTACAGCAGAGTTACTAGACGCAGCCTTTCGAAATAAATATTCCAGTATTCTAATCAAGAACAGCTGCCTACATGAGTAACTTAGAAGTAGATATCCTCGGAATAGTGAAGCAACTTAAATCACCAAATAGAAACAAGTCTTCCGGTTCAGACAGTATACCAATCATATCCCTTTCAGAATTTACTGATGCAATAGCTCCATACTTGTTGTGTTCGAACATTATGAATTAGCTCGAAGAGCACGGTCTCTTGACACACAGTCAACATGTATTTAGAAGACATCGTTCTTGTGAAACACAACTAGCTCTTAACTCACTCGAAGTGTTGAGTGCTGCTGACAAGGGACTTCAAATTGTTTCCGTATTTCTAGATTTCCAGAAGTATTTTGACACCGTATCTCACAACCGGTTTTTAATCAGATTACATACTTATGGAATATAGTCTCAGTTATGCGACTGAATTCATGATTCCCTGCCAGAGTGGGCACGGTTCGTAGTAACTAACGGAAAGTCATCGAGTAAAAAAGAAATGATTTCTGGCGTTCCAGAAGGTAGTGTTACAGGCCCTCTACTGTGCCATGCCTATAGGGTGTTCATTTTAACTGAAGGCATTGAGATATCTCAAAAATTGCACAAAAGATCAAAACAATTTATATCTCCAACTTGTTTGTCTCAGATGGGGAGATCCAACGATACTACACTCGACCTGGTACCCCACCCTGTGCGTGGGTGGCAGCAGGGAACTTGGAAATCTTCGGTTTTTGTTGCAGATACGATTCTACGGCAAAATGTACATACGGTTTGTCTCAAGCATTTTCTTTGTTTCGACACAGATGGCTCTGTGATCGGAGGATAGAAAAGTGTACACAATCGTCATTTACGACATGCTGCTCTATGGCCCTGAACATCCAGTGGCACATGGGACCCCACCTACATGCTGTGAGGGTAGCACGGGCCAGTATTTCATAACTTCTGATCGGAAACACCATTCGCAACGTTGTAGCCTTTCGACATATCGAACAGGTGAGCACTCGAAACATCAGCGAACTACAAGTCATAACAGGCACTACAATGCGACCGGACGTGGACGATGCAAGTGGACGATGAATGTTGCAACCACAGAAGAAAAAATAGAAATGATCATGATTTACGGAGAATGTAGGAGAACTGTTGAGGCTTCTGTTGGCTTGTGCGCCGAGCGTTTTCCAGAGAAATCTCGCTCTCGTTCAACAAGGTTGTGAGTGCCTTTGTGTCTTATGGCAGGGTACCGACCGGCAAAAGGAAACGAAGCAAACGTGTTACAAGAGTAGCTAATGAACTGGCGGCTGTACTAGTGGCAGTGCACTACAACCCACGGATAAGCGCCCGGAAATCATACCTCGATTCCGGTATGTCCGTAGATATTACTATCACGACACTGCATCGTCATAAACATCATCCATACCACGTGTCACTGCGTCAAGAACTTCAGGCGTCGATTTCTATAACCGGGTTGTATTTTGTGAATGAACATATCGACAAATGCAAACGACCCCCCACGTTCGTTGCCGAGGTACTATTTTCCGATTATTTTACATTCACAAATCATATTAGCATTAACCGGCATAACGTGCGTTACTGGAGTGTAGACAAACCCCGCTGGTTACGGCAGGTTGACATGGTGTGGCCTCTTGGGGAACGAAATAATCGGTCCGTATTTTATCGCCGGCACATTGAATGGACGCAGATATCGATCGTTTTTGGAACAGGAGCGACCGGTACCACTGCAGGATGTTGTCCTTGAGGTTAGACAACGTATTTAGCTTCAGCAAGATGGTTGCCTGGTGTATCACGTTACTGAAGCATGGGAGGTATTAGACCGTGTTTGTACTGGTCGGTGGATTGGCAGAGGTTGCCCTATTAACAGGCCCCCTGGGTCGTCGGGTTTGACGTCGCTGGATTATTTTCTGTATGAATATTTAAAAGATGTCTACCAGCAAGTGCCAACACGCCGTGAAGACAAGGTCAACCGCACCATAAACACCTGTGCTGATATTCCTACAGATATGCTTTATCCTGTATATGATCATTTGAAAAGCGGATCACTAAGTGTTTTGAAGTCGGCGGTGCTACGTTGGAGCACTTACTCGAATTCACCTAGAGCCACGGCCACAGTGGCGCGTGAAGTAGTCAGCTGTTCGATATGTCGGGGGAATACAACATTGAGAATGGGGTTTCCAGTTATAAGTTATGAAATACTGGCCTGTCCTACCCTCGCAGCATGGAGATGGGATATTCTGCTGAGGGGTCGGAGGACCTGCGGCACAGCTGTGCTATGTTGGTTGCTTAATAGTCAGGTGCGGCGTACACATTGGAATTCAGGGGTGGCCCGCATTTCGTGCTGTCAGGTGTACATGCTTATTGTTTCTGCTATGTCCGGCGCTCTTTGAAGCTGAACTAAGTTTTATAGAATTACAAATTCTGGTTTTTTAGCTGGCATCTTGTTCAATTTTCTTCTGACACATAAAAGTTAAAATGAGACTTAAAATTACGATGTTTATTTTCCTTTTAACTGAATATCTGCCGTCTGTATCGGCGAAACCATCCGTGAAGTGTAAACTTGATATTTTAATAACATGCTTCAGATGCTACATATAACTCTTGCTCACGGTTTGCAGTTCATAACTATATGAAGTTAGTTTATACTTTTTTGGTTTAAAAAAGTAATAATTATATTATTATTTAATTTATGCATACATACAAAGCAAAATAATTTCTGTGGGGGTGTGGTGGACAGCATGGTGTGGTATAATATAAGACGCTGCGTGAAGTGATTGATGATAGTGGAAAAGTTAATCGGCATGGTGGGGTAGGTGTATGAACTAATGCTGCAAGTTGTTTGTCTTACAGATTCCAAGACTGGCGTGTTATTTCTGGTCAGGAATCTCTTACACACATAGCTTGTGTAACTCTAGGAACTGCAGTGTTCTATTCATGTTCTTTATTTATTTTTGGTGCTGTGGCGGTTGTGTGTGTGTGTGTGTGTGTGTGTGTGTGTGTGTGTGTGTGTGTTTGTGTGTGTGTGTGCATATGTGATTGGTAGAAAGTGCATCAGGGTCAAGGGCAGGGGAGGAATGGAGTATGAGCAAGTCCTACAGAATGTTTACAGCCATGGTTTTCAACTTCCTATTTGTATTCAACTGAGCTAAACTAATGTTATATAGCATGTTAAGAAATTTGGTAGCTGTTAATAGTAATATGATATATAAATCCAAGAGCGACGTAGGGCATATGTGTGTTTCACAAATCTACTAGCAAAACATTCAAAGAAAAAATTTTTAAAAAGCTGTTAAAAAAATATTTTGAGTGGTGGTAGAACCCACCAAACAAGAAAAAAAGTTAAGTAAATTTCGGTCTACAAAATGCATTTCTCAAAAGCAGTTCTTCACGTTTGATACTGTGAAACACATGTATTATATTGCAAGTTCTTTGTTTTCCATATTTTGGGATGGGTCGTATGGACCAAAACAAGAAAAAGAGTCCAGTAAACGTAGACTCTGAAATGCATATCTTAGGAGCTATGGGAATTTTCGCTGTTGTGAAACACAACATTTCTATAGAACTAGTGCTCATAGCTCTTAGCCTTCGCAATACCAAGAGAGTGGAGAGCGAGGCGGAGGGGAACTTTACACCCACCACTTGAAAATATTACAATTTAGTCAGGTACATTATGTGTTATGAATTGTTTTTAAAGACAGCTTCTACCTGATTCCATAACTGATTAAATTTTTTCTGTTAAACCTGACCCAGAATCTAAGTCTTAGTAGTAGATGTGACTGTTCACAACTGATGTCATATTCAATATTTTAAAGTTCGGAACATACTTACAACACTTTGAAATGTGCGGTGCGGGTGAAAATTAACAAAAGTTTATGAATTGTGTGTTTTTTAAAAAAATTTTGTGGTCATCGTGAAGGACCCTCTTCCCACTCCCCTACGGTAGTACACGTTATTGAAAGTGCGTTGATATTGCAAAGAGTGTGAAAAAGATATTTTCATATGCAAGATTCCTGTATGTTTTCTGCTATTGTGAATAATTCACCTTTACTGTGCTGGGACGAAGACAAGTGAGCGCACTGCATGAGTAGTGAAAAAGATCCTTGGCTCTATGTTCAGTTCTATCTGTGGTTCTCTTGCTAGTCAGTCAGTTGTACAGTGCTGGGCTATTCTTATTTGAGACATGGTAGCGAGCAGTCGAATTTTTCAAACAGATACGTTATTTGTGAATCTGGGAGAAACTACGTGGAATACTTTATTAAGGAGATGTAAACTCATTTGTAACACTTTCTTGTTCTTTATACTGATCGAAGTAAGAATTTTAAAGGTATGTTTGTAACTTTTGTAATGAGAATTCTGTAACTGTTGGAGTTTTCTTATGCTGCGCTGTCTTTTTCTCAATAATCAGTTTGATTTCTCAAGAACGATTTTATTTAAAGTAAACCTCACCTACAGGATTCATAGTTGTGAAGACATTGTCTCGTGTGCATTTCACCTTAAGCTACACGAAGGCACAGATTATTTCTTACAAAAACAAAACAAAAAAAGTAGATTATTTCTCTTCAGCTGCTGCGTCTGCTGATTAATATTTGCTTTCGAGAACGTCAGTACTCAAAACACAAATAACAGCATGCTGAGCAAGAGGTAAATCACTGTTATTTTAGGGCAGATCTTACCTTACATTCGTGTGCAAACACTATGTAGTCAGGACTGGCAATCCTGACTATATACTGTTTGCACAAGAATGCATGGTAAGATCTGCCCGAAATGACAGTGACTGCAGCTAGTTAGTAGATTAATTTTCAGTGAACAGTGTTGGCAATTTTAAACAGTTATTTTCTTGCGAGTAGAGCAGTTATTTATTCTTGTGGCTATTCCAAGTCAAACACTGCGCTCCATATCACGCAACGTTCATAATGTACTTCGTTATTTAGTTTTAGTTATATAGTTTTCATTGGGCACTCATCTAGTTTCCACTGACATTTAATTATATTCATTTCCTTTATTTGAAATTTTGTAATCAAGAAGGTTAAAATTTTATTTGACGACACTGTTCACATACGCAACACAGAGCTAACCATCAGTCATTTTCGCTCAGCAATTGAATACGATACCCTAAAGTACATGTTATTAGAGGAGAAAGTTTTTGAAATCAATGTATTCAGTTTTCTGACACACAGATAATTATATATGCAATGCTTACACAGATTATAGACCCTAGTTATATGTCAGTACCTCTTTAAAAGTCATATTGTTAATAAAAGCCAACAAAAATTAACAAATTAGATAATTTTTAATCTTTGTAGGGTGGACATAAAGTACCGCCCCTCTTTGCTCCTTTTGGTAATTAACATTACTGAAAATACGTTCTGTTGCTAGGTTTCAGGTATGTATTTTAGAGCCATGATTTTTGGACTTATTTTCTTGTTTTGATGGGTTCTACCATCTCTCAAAATATTCGGCATTTGTTTTATCACCCTGCATACAAATCATTTGATGCATTTTTGTTTATATAACCTGTACTACAAAAAATTTTCACATGTGATGATGGCTTCAACACAGCTGTCAAATTTTACCATGGTAATTGTATTATTATGTGTGCAACATCCACACAGAAAGTGGATTACAAATTCTGAGTCAGGTAGCTTCCATACGGAAGGTGAAGTGACAACTGATTAAAACAGCGAACTAGGGCAAAGAAGAGGACTGAGCTACCGCTGGGGTCGCTAGTAGGAGGCATGTTAGAGCATACACAATGATGTCACCCTCATTGAAAACAGAAATGACAAATTATAAGTTTAAGTAATCGTTTGACGTCAACAATTCAGAAGATATGTAGGGTTATAGACTTACATATTGCAGGCGTTATTACATACATTTTGCGTCATCCGCGTTTTGTATTCTATTAGGTGAGTGTATTGTCTTCACTTTTGTGACAACTGATGTAATCTCTCGCTGATGTCGTCGTCTTCCTCGTCGTCGTGGGTTGGGTTGTCTGGGGGAAGATACCAAATGGTTCAAATGGCTCTGAGCACTATGGAACTTAACTTCTGAGGTCATGAGTCCCCTAGAACTTAGAGCTACTTAAACCTAACTAGCCTAAGGACATCACACACATCCATGCCCGAGGCAGGATTCGAACCTGCGACCATAGCGGTCGCGCGGTTCCAGACTGTAGCGCCTAGAACCGCTTGGCCACTCCGGCCGGCTGGAAGATGCCAAACAGCTAGGTCATCGGCATCATTGGATTAGGGAAGGACGGGGAAGGAAGTCGGACGTGCCCTTTCAAAGGAACCATCCCAGCATTTGCCTGGAGTGATTTAGGGAAATCACGGAAAAACTAAATCACCGAGCGAAGTGGCGCAGTGGCTAGCACACTGGACTCGCATTCGGGAGGACGACGGTTCAATCCCGCGTTGGGCCATCCTGATTTAGGTTTTCCGTGATTTCCCTAAATCGCTCGAGGTAAATGCCGGGATGGTTCCTTTGAAAGGGTACGGCCGACTTCCTTCACCGTCATTCCGTAATCCGATGAGACCGATGACCTCGCTGTCTGGTCTCCTCCTCCAAACAACCCAACCCTAAATCAGGATGGCCGGACGCGGGATTGAACTGTCGTCCTCCCGAATGCGACTCCAGTGTTCGTCGTCGTGGCAGTAGTTTTATTCATCCATATATTACTGTCACAAGGGTATTGAACGTACGTAGTATTGCAATTTAAGAACAACAAAAATAACATAATTCTAACGTACAGGCACTTACATACTTACAGTGTAGTTTGACAAGGATGGGACAGGTAGTCGGCCGTCACCTTAAAGTAGGACTATTCCGGCATTTGCCTGAAGTAATTTAGTGAAATCACGGATACGCCAAATCAGGATAGCCGGATGAAGAGTGGAGCCTTGACCCTCCCGAATACAAGGCCGGTCTCTTTAAAACAGTGCTGCCTTATTCGGTTTGTCCCTAGTGTACAATACTGTTTTGCAGAGAAGTTATTTAATAATGTAAAATGCTAGTGCTACATTGTTAATTCCTTTCTCACTCCCAGTCACTGCACATACCACAGAGTTAGAGTGCTGCAACGCTCAATGTTTGACCGGTCACGGGTCGTATGTTGACGGGAGGACCTAGCCGCTCGTGTCCGGCCCCACACGACTCGGCTCGGTCACGTACTCGCCCCATGTCTGTTGTCCGGATACTGTACAAATCCAACGCCTCTCTCTCTCTCTCTCTCTCTCTCTCTCTCTCTCTGACACACACACACACACACACACACACACACACACACACACACAATGTTGTTATCTTTGTCTCTCTCTCTCTTTTAATACAAAAGTAACGTTTCCAAGAACGGGTACGTGACACAGCTAAATTCATGAAGCACTTGAGGAGCGCCGGAACAAAACCCGGTATATCCAGTTTTGCTGTATTCGCGTGTTTGAGCTGTAGGGGGGAGATACGGGAGTAATAATAAATGCTGCTACAAAATAATTTTCAGCACAACGTGACATCAAGTGTTTTATGGTGTAGTTCTTCTTTTTATAGCTTGTGGAGCCATTTAGAGATCACTATTTGATACTTTCTGTATTAACAGCAAATGCAGATTCATCGGTTTTTGTTGCGGCGCTCCTCACTTGGAAAGTAAAATGATATTTCAATACAATCGCGGATAGAAGACGAGTCTCATTTCCAAACAGAAGATATGTTTTTCCTTTGATTAATAGGAAATATTAAAAGAGTGGTGTCCCTGTAATCTAGAAGACAGCCATCTTCATAAAGAAACCATACAAAGAACATTAAACATTTACAGACGTAACTTATCGTACTTTTCACTTGTTTACAACAGAAACAAAATTATAGTTATTGTTGATCAGCAGTAAATCACTAACGCGTTCTGGATTTAATTGGCTGCGACGATTTGTTAGTAACATGCCGGCCTTACTAAATTATCCTTCACCAAGTGCGCTTGTTGCTGGGATACGTAAAATACGTCTTGCAACTGCAGCCAGGCCTGGCAGATCTGTTTCATGTCTGCTCCACCACTTTAAGATGTCATCATCTCATGGGTGCATTAAAATGTAGAGATCTACTTCATCTGCTGCGGATGATCTGTTGATTCTCCATTCCTTGAAACGATCTCCCTTTCTGGGTGGTGATGTCACAGTATTTGAAGGATCTATGATTATAAACAAAAGAGACAAGTAATACAGAACTGATGTGGAAATCATCGAAACATTCCCGTAAAAACGAGGTGTTTTAAGTTAATGAAATATTATACGAATTGTAACATTCACGGCCGGCCGGAGTGGCCGTGCGGTTCTAGGCGCTGCAGTCTGGAGCCGAGCGACCGCTACGGTCGCAGGTTCGAATCCTGCCTCGGGCATGGATGTGTGTGATGTCCTTAGGTTAGTTAGGCTTAATTAGTTCTAAGTTCTAGGCGACTGATGACCTCAGAAGTTAAGTCGCATAGTGCTCAGAGCCATTTGAACCATAACATTCAGGTTTCTCTATAAAACACTATCCACTAACTATGCAAAACCGATTATGTTAATGATTGCATGTTATACCTGCGTAAGTAGCACACATTTGTGGCACATTGCTAAGAATTTTCTGCTTTTCATTTATTTCAAGCATATTAAGATCACGGAAAGACGGCCAAAGTAACGTAGCAATTTTATGTCTGAAAGTGATCACGATCTTCTCACAAACGAAAGTCAAGCCTCGATTTTTAGTCCTTTGTACCTCCTGTTAAAAAATACATATCTGTTAGTACACGTCAATTACGCTAGTTAATTATAAATCTATTTCGTATCATAATGAAACAGTGCTTTTAACTGCAGTAATTACTCACCTGACAGTCAGTGTCATTGGCACTGCAAATTTGTTGCAGTTTGTGAAACCAAAGAAGAACTAACTAGATTGTCGGTTCTTTTTCGCCTTCTAATTCATCTGTGGCCTCTTTAAACGGTCTCAGAAAATGCACAATTTTTCCTGCAACTCATTGTCATATCCTTGCAATCTGTAAGCGGAGTCCTTTCCCGTCAGCAAAGCAGCAACTCCGTTATACCGAGTGTGTAAGGATTCCAGCATAGTGTACAAGCTGTTCCAGCGTGTGCAGCCCTCTTGTTTCAACGATGATTTCAAAGACGAGCAGAGGCCACTTTTCTTAATGTACCTTACAATGCATTTTGTAATATTTATTGCTGATGCGATGTTCGGGGCATGATTTAACAAGAAGTTATCTTAATCGAAAGTATGGCTAAGTGCTGTGTTTATACAATGAGCAGCACAAGGAATCCTTTCTTGATTTTCCAAAGCCTTTATTACATTGGCACCCTGGTCGGAGACAAAAACAAAACTGTGCAACATCTCTGACGAAATGTCCCAATCAGCCATCTTCTCTTCAAATTCTTTCATAATATTTACTCCCGTTTTCTTAACGTCCGGGAATTTTGTTGTAAATAAAACATTGTTCACAAGAGACCAATCTGTGTTAATGTAATGTGTTGTAAGCGTCAAATAGTGCACCTGATTATGCGAATCAGTCCGCATGTCAACTGTCGCAGCACATGTTTTATTAATAACTTCCGCAATAAAAGAAGGCATTATGCTGTTTCGTATTGCATCAGCTTGTTCTTTGACATGTCTGCTTATAGTAGACGGATGTGGCATGACATCTGCCACGTTAACTTCTCCATAATGCGCACCTAGATGTATTAATTCTTGGCCTAGTTCTCTGAAACCTTCATCGGAAACAGCATTAAAAGGTCTTATATCTTTAGCACATATTGCAATACACTTAACTGTAATACTATTTTTTATTACTGCCGGCATCTCTGAAGGAGCTGTATCTTTGTGAGGTTTCTTGCAGCTGTGTTTCTTTAAATGAGCGGTTCCCGACTGGAAACACAATAATGTGGAACAGTTTATGCACGATACGTACCCAGTAGGCGCACTGTTTTCATCTACAACCACCAGAAATGTACTCCATACTTGGCTTTTTAGACCTTCCCGTTTCTTCAATGTGTGAACATTGGTTTCAGTCTTACGTCTTACTGCACTGGCTTCCTTGCGGTGCATGATTACAGAGAGAGACACACCATAAATGAGAAACCCGTACTGGCTGCAGTCTCACACGGATAATGACACGTGTAATGTGTTAGAAGTTACGTGCTACGTATTCGGTCACGGCTTTTATGGTCGGTCACTAGTTAGGGTGTGCTCGCTTACTCGGTCATGCAGGACTCTACTACAGACACATAATTTCGTAATGTATCATTACACAAAATATCAGCTGACGGCAGGACCATGGTTATGATGTTTGGTTTCCATTTCGTGTACCGCAGCTTCTCATTTGATAGCCTGGAAAACTCATCCAGCATTCCTCTGGAATGAATGAGACGATGACTCAGGGACTGGATAAGGTCTTGGTATTTTACGTTGGATAGCCTTAGGAATAAGGTTTATCAAAAGAGAACAAAAAGACAATAAAACGAAGAAAAAGACTTAACGTGAAAGTATTATGTTAAATGATAGATGTTTTATTATTATTGCTATTTATTTGCGTACATTTTTTACCAAACCTCCTTGTTATCTGAGTAGTCCTTCGCTGTTTATAATTATAATGTATTGCTTAAAAGCTTAAATGACCTTTTAAATAAGTAATCTCTTTAATCTCCATGGCAAATTTATTGTACAAATCTATTCATTAGTAGGAAAAGCTGTTTTGAGTTTTAAATTTATTCTTTCTTTGTAAATGTAAATTCTATGTAGATCTTGTTTCACGGTCGAGAACAGAGCTGTCCCTACAGTAATTATCAATGTTATTTCTTTTAATTTATGCAGCTGACTGGAAAATGTAGTCCCTAGAGTTTTTAACAGGTCGCTACAGTGAGCTCAACTACTATTTTTGCTTATTATTCATTTTCTATGGTTTGAAAATTGTGTTCATATTTTATTCATTTGTTCCCCAGAAAAGAATTCCTTGTAACTAAAAGTTACACATCAACGACAAGGCTCAAAGGGGATGGTTCAAATGGCTCTGAGCACTATGGGACTCAACTGCTGTGGTCATCAGTCCCCTAGAACTTAGAACTACTTAAACCTAACTAACCTAAGGACATCACACACATCCATGCCCGAGGCAGGATTCGAACCTGCGACCGTAGCAGTCGCACGGTTCCGGACTGCGCGCATAGAACCGCGAGACCACCGCGGCCGGCCATCGGCCATCTCAAAAGGGATAACATATACTACTTTGTTGTATTTATTCTTACTTTGTTATTACAGTTTACGAAGAGCACTGTGCCGAAACATATAAATAATAGAGGCAATGAAATCTATCTAGTCTGGAAACATTTACGGAAGTGCAATAAGGAGCCTCGCACCCGCGGTCCAGATGTAGGGTCCTTGACTGGCACGGTAGCTCAGCGTGTTCAGCCAGAGCACTGGCTGTCCTCTTTTTTTTTTTTTTTTTTTTTTTTTTTAAAAAAAAAGCGAAGTATTCAACGATGGAAATCAAGAAAGGGAAATTCTAAGGCTCAGTCTAGATGTAGTGAAGGTCAGTGAAGTGAAATGGAAAGATGACAAGGACTTCTAGTCCGACAAGTACAGGATAATATCAACAGCAGCAGAAGGTGGTATAACGGAAGTAAAATTTGGTTTGAATAGGAAGGTAGGGCAGAGAGTGAGTTACTGTGAACAGTTCAGTGGTAGAGTTGTTCTTATCAGAATCTACAGCAAACCAACAGCGATAGCGATACTCCGGGTATTTGTGCCGGCGTTGCAAGCCGAAGACAAAGAGACAGAGAAAGAATATGAGGATATTGAACAGGTGATTTAGTACGTGAAGGGAGGTGAAAGTCTAACAGTCATGGAGGACTGGAATGCGGTTGTAGTGGGAGGACCAAAATGGCCTCGTTACTAGGAATGACACAGGACAAAGATTAATTAATTTCTGCAATAAATTTTAGCTAGTAATACCGAATACTCTGTTCGAGAATCACAAGAGGAGGAGGTATACTTGGAAGAGGCCGGGAGATACGAGAAGATTTCAGTTAGATTACATCATGGTCAGGCAGAGATTCTGAAATTAGATATTGGGTTGTAAGGAGTACTCAGGAACAGATATAGGCTCAAATCACAATACAGTAGTGATGACCGAAGTTTCAGACATTTGTCAGGAAGAATCAATACGCAAAGAAGTGGGATACGAAACTACTAAGGAATAACGAGATACGCTTGATGCTCTCTGGAGCTATAGATACAGCAATAAGGAATAGCTCAGTAGTCAGTACAGTTGAAGGGGAATGCACATTTCTAAAAAAGGCAATCGCAGAAGTTGGAGGGCATGTGAAGGTAACTGCGAAGAAATCTTGGGTAACAGAAGAAATACTTCAGCTGATCGATGAAAGAAGGAAGTAAAAAAATGTTCAGGGAAATTCAGGAAGACAGAAACACAAGCCCGCTGTGAAATGAAATAAATAGGAAGTGCAGGGAAGCTAAGACAAACTGGCTGTATGAAAAATGTGAAAACATCGAAAACGATATGATTGTCGGAAGGAATTACTCTGAAGTATAGGAAAGTAAAAACAACCTTCGGTGAAATTAAAAGCAATGGTGGTAACATTAAGAGTGCAACTGAAATTCCATTGCTAAATCCAGAAGAGAGAGCGCATAGGTGGAGGGACTACATGGAAGGCTTCTACGAGGAGAAGATATGATAGAAGAAGAAACAGGGGTCGATTTAGAGGAGATAGGGGATCCAGTACTAGAACCAGAATTTAAGAGAGCTTTGGAGGACTTAAGATCAAATAAGGCAGAAGGGATGGATAACAGTCCATCAGAATATCTAAAATCCCTGGCGGAAGCGGTAACAAAATGATTATTAACGTTGGTGTGTAGAATGCATGAGTCGGTGGTATACCATCTGACTTTCGAAAAACTTCATGCTCATAATCTCGAAGATTGCAAGAGCCGACAAGTGCAATCAGCTTAACAGCTCATGCATCCAAGCTACTGACGAGAATAACATACATAAGAACGAAAAAGAAAAGTGAGTTTGTGTTAAGTATTGTTGAGTTTGGCTTTAGGAAATGTAGAGGTACCATAGAGGTAATTCTGGGTGTGGTTGACAATGGAAGCAAGACTAAAGAAAAATCAAGACACGTTCATAGGATTTGTCGACCTGGAAAAAAACTTACGACAGTATGAAATAGTGCTAAATGTTCGGAATTCTGGGAAAAATAGAGGTAAGATATAGAGAAAGACGGGTAATATACGATATGTACAAGTGCCAAGAGGGAACGATTTGGTCCCCTCCACTAAATCAACCAATCAACCTTGTTCCAGGGTGGCGCATCTGCCTAGTGAGTAGGAGACCCTGGTTCGAGTCCTGACCTTGGTACAAATTTTTATTCGTCGCTTCAGTCTGCATATATAAATTTTAGGTGGTTGAGACTTGAAAAGATCTCGATAACCATGTAGTTTCACTTCATACTTTTAAAAATTACAGCATTTGTTGTAAATTTTCGCTGTCCGCTTCTAAGCGTGTTTGTGAAATCACAATGAAACATACTTTAAGCAGAACTGTATCAGTGATCGTACCTTGATCGTATCTATACGCTGGCAAATGTTTCCCTTTCTACCATTTTAGGGTGTTTTCACACACTTCTCCTTTTAAATATCGCCATAAACAAAAATTACACGCAGTCCAGTGCCCAAGGAGCCACGAAGCTGTGCTTAATTTGCGTTCTTTTGTGAAGGTTTGACGAACATGAGACAACGACTGACGAAACGTGTGCCGTGTTAACTCCATCGAGCCGGCCGCGGTGGCCGTGCGGTTCTAGGCGCTCCAGTCCGGAGCCGCGCTGTTGCTACGGTCGCAGGTTCGAATCCTGCCTCGGGCATGGGTGTGTGTGATGTCCTTAGGTTAGTTAGTAGTTCTAAGTTCTAGGGGACTGATGACCACAGCAGTTGAGTCCCATAGTGCTCAGAGCCATTTAACTCCATCGTGGTGCACAAAGCAGTATTGTCTTTCATGTTCCTTTAACTGAAACCAAAGAATCTCAGAGATCCGAAGATTAACAAATGTATCGACTGTGGCGTAGAAGATCATCGGGCCCATCATTTGACTACCATAAGCCGCACATAAAACCTCATTTGTTTATAGTGAAGGGGAAGTTGATGCGCAGTGTAAGGGTTTTCGGTTTTTAAGCAACCAATGACAATACTTAACCGTGCTTTCTTCATCAGCTAGAAGAGGAAGATTAGTGTTTGTCGTCCTGTAGACAGAGTGGTCATTCGACACGGAGCATTCATCGGATAAATGAATGATGCTAAGGGAATCAGTAGTGCCGTTCAAGGGGACCATTTCCGTATTTGCCAGGCGGGAGCGATTTTGCGAAATATTGAAAAACCTAAATGAAAATGATCGGACGCAGATTTGAACCGTGCTAACTGTGCTTCCTCGCACGGTCATCAACTAGAAGTAATATGCGAACACGTAAAATGCGACAAGGTTTCAGGTGTAAGCATGTAATATCAGAATCACAAGATGTGTTTTTAATATCCGTGTGTTGTGTAAGTCGCCTGACAGATTATTTCCGGCTGGCTGTAATTTTCTGCAAAAAATCTGGTTATAATTAAAGTGCAGCTACTCACAGAGATCCAGTTGTGGGTTGTAATTAATGTCAGCGAAACTTGGGAGATGTCATAATGTGTTAATCTGGAACCGACTTGCGCTGGAAAAAATAGTGCCAATTTTGGACATCAGGTGCCAATCTGGCGTTGTGATTGCAAGAAAGATACATAGAAATTATGTAAATTGAAGGGGGAGAAAAGAAAGGAAAGGGAAAGAACTAATGATATCGGCTACTTCAGGACTTTATGCAGAATCAGCGGCGACAAGTGAAAATGTGTGCGGACCAGGACTTGAACCCAGGTTCACCTGCTTACTACGCAGCTGCGGAAAACCACTGCGTCTACCGCACAGATTATTTATCTCAAATACGCGGAATATCTCGGCATTCACCAGAGCCGTCTCACATTTGCACCTACCGCCACCTATCTGCAGTCCCCCTCCAAGTCGACTAATTTTAGATTTGCACTGAAAGTAGTACTTATATGTGCATCCACACCGAAGGTTGTGCATCCACTGCCCATCGAGGCAAATCGATTATATGAATGTGTGATGTATGTTCTTTCGTCTTGATCACACAAAAACTTTTACACTTCACTATTACGGGTTTCGGTTACTGCCATCTTCAGATCATATAATATTCTGATGTAGCTACCAACATCAAATTATACATTTAGTCTCATGGTAAGTGCTCTTACTGTGTACCTTCATGTATAATTTGACGTTGATACCTACATCAGAATATTGTATCATCTGAAGTTGGCAGTAGCAGAAACCGGTATTAGTGAAGTGTAAAAGTTTTTGTGTGATCAAGACGAACCTATCAAAAAAAGTGCCACGATATCATCACGTACTCATTTTCAGACTTTATGTCTTCAACTGATGGATATGTTCTTTCAGACATGTCTGAAATAACAGACACCATGCGAAATCCGCAGCTATGATACATATTATCTGAATTGTAGGGAGAGGGGGGAGAAACGAAAGAGAAAGGACTAATTATAAGAGCTGCACCGGGTCTTTATGTAGAATCAGCGGCAACGAGTGAAAATGTGTGCCAGTCTGGGACTCGAACCCGGAATCTCCTGCTTATGAGGTAATTGCTTTAACCATTGCACCACCCAGATAGAGAGTTTACCGTAAAGGTGCGACTATCTCGGCACGCGCCCTGGACGATTCACATTCCCACCTACTAACACCTCTCTGCAGTCCATTTCAGATTCCCATTGGAGGTCGAACATAAATGTGCATCTGATGTGGTTGTCAAGGAAGGGAAGGCAGGATTCGGTTGCGATTGTGTGCGGGGCCGTAATCAGTTACTTTTGGTTGCCCTTTACAGTTACACACATTTATTTTTAAAACAGTAATTCCAGACTCAACAATAAATAAGAAAAATACCACACGTTATTAATGAAGGAATAAACAACTGTGTAAATAATAGTGTTTTCAGTGCCTTACAATTTACCAAATCACCATAAAATACACATACAAATAATGTTTTTTTTCTTTAAAAAAAAAGCCACTGTGATCACACGTGAAGGCCTTACAGGCAAAAAATGGCAATAACTTAAGAATGTTTAAGAACTCATGCAATTTACCGCTTACAGGTATTGAAAAATTAAAAGGTAAGTGGTCACAAACACAGCAGAAGGTATCATACGCCAGGAATGGCAGTAAATAAGGTTTACTGCTAAAATACAAATACCAACTTATTTTTTCAAAGCAAACGACCGCAATCACGGCTGAAGGCCTTACACGACACGAACGGCAATTATATTTTAAAAAGTTAGAAACCTGCTGTAAAACAGCAAATACAAGCAAAGGTTAATTAAAAGAAACAAGCAACTGACCACCAAAAGGGTGAACTAAGGTGATGGTAAACCTTGCAACACAACCCTTACACAGCTAGATTTATTCCAGAAGGCGACCATAACTATTAACTAGACATACATAACCTTTAATGTAGGCATTACAAGGTATGGTAATAAATAATACAATAATAAAACACAAGGACCAGTCACAGACGGTGCTCCAGGACTCGACCTCTGAGAAGGTCCGGCAATAAACACTTTCGCGAGCGATGAGATAGGCAGCCAAGAGTGGCATTCACTTCACGAGATGGTATTTCAGACTAGTGGCCGTCTAATGAATGACTAATGATAATCTTGCTGAAGCTACCTGGTGTCCGATAAACCAAAGGCAACGATGGAACAATACACCAAAGCCAGAACCGGCGGTCTGCACTGCGTCCGCAGAATACTGTGTTTACAGCGTCAGGAACGAGAAAGCAATCACTACCACCAGAGTAGTAGAATCACAAACGGCCTACAACCAAGAAAGCTGTCAAAACTACACGCCTTACTGGACAGCAGCGGCAAGGCGAGCAAACGTACACTGCCGGCCGTTACATACAATAACTCCCATGGCAGTTTAACTGGGGCGTTAGCGACCAGCAGGCAGGAAAAAATACCGCTGGTTGAACTTAAAAAATTGTAACAGGCTGAACGCAGTAAACAGTAATAAGAAGTCGAGGAAAGCTAATCAGATCCGCTTTCCCCAAGCACTCTACTCGCTGCTCTTCGCCTCGGCGACACTATGAGCAGCAACACGAACCGAAGTCACTGGAGAATCACGAGATGTCACAATGGTGGAGGTTTCTCTACTTGAATTGAAATGCACTCACTGGTTCACGACGAGGTCGTGCACCCTCGTGACCACAGCCCTTCCATCCGGCAGTCCGTGTGCGCCGCCAGTGGTTCCGGTGTCTTCTCGCACTGCGCGGACCTGGCTCCTCCTGAGTCCCCAACCGAATTGCCACACTCACACGACACGGAAAACAACGACGTCGCCCCAAAGATAGGGCAACAGTTACTACATATCGATAACCGCCGCTGCTGCCACTAGCGGACGGTCAACACTTGCGAAACGAGTGGCGCCAGTTAAGACGAGAAGAAGACAAACAACCGCAACCATGCCAACTAAAGGATATGCTCTGGCCTCCAACAGAGGGCGGAAACCTACAAATAGCACCAACGCAAACCGCAGTACGGCTCAGCGCATCTGCACTGAAGTCGACAACCTCCAGTGCAGATACACATTTATGTTCGAGCTCCAGCCGAAATCTAAAATTAGCGATCATGGAGGATATGGACAAAGAATAGAGGTAGGTAGTGCTAGGAACGAATGTGAGTAGGCTGAGATAGTCCGCGCACTGGCGATAACCACTGCGTCCGGATGGCGCAGTCGTTAACGCAACTGCCTCCTAAGCAAGAGATTCCGTGTTCGAGTTCCTTCTTGGTACATGTTTTCACTCGTCGCCGCTAATTATGCTTAAAGTTCCTATGTAGCCTATATCCTTAGTTTCTTTCCTCTCCTTTGTCCCCCTTCCCCTCTCAATGTACGTAATATGTATCACAGTTGCAGATTCTGCGTGGTGTCTAATCTTTGGGGCATGACACCACGCATTCATATAAATAAAGTATCGAAATGTTTCCTTATGTAGTGGCTTAGGAACAGGTCAAGGGCAAAAAAGATCAAAGAAGTGAGAAAAGTGTAATGTTGATTTTATTATTAACCATCGCTTATATAATTTGCTCAATTTACCCACCGGAAACATCGACGAGATTCTGCATCCATAAAACTACGTGATCAATAATTGTTCGCAGCAGATCCGGTGGAAACAGAGGTTTCCATGCTGTTGCACTCTTCCAAAGTGGGAATCACACGCTATACAAGGAGGTCTCGATAACGTGCAAACGTCACGGTGCACCTGACAGTCTCTCTGGATGTATTCTCTTCATAGGAAAGCGGATCGAGGATAAAGGTGATTATGAGTCCACTCCACACTGTCACATATGGCGAGTCCAGTTACTCTTCGTGCACAACACGCGGCTCAACAGTACCCCAAATTAGGCAGTTCTGTGTATTCACTGCGCGCTGCAGTGTAAAATGTGCGTCGTCACTCCACAAACTATTGAGCAGCCACATGTCATCGACTTCGGTCAGTGCCAAAAGCCGAAGAGCAAATTCAGAACGTTGCTACGGATTATGAGGCTTCAGTTGCCGCGCCGTTTGGTACCAGTGTGAAACAGACCACAAAACTTTCCGCACTGTTGATCGTGGGATGCACAATTCTCGTGACACTGCACGAGCACAACACAACCCGGAACATGAGCTGCATGGTCAGTTACGGCAACAGCAACCTCGTCAATAACTTCCAGGTGCCACACCAAGCTCACCGTGTTTCGAATTTCATTACATCTTCTTTAAACCATTTAATCTCATCGGGCCTCTCCTCAGACCTCACAGTTGGCGATAGTCTCGCAGCGCAGCACTGTAATTACTGCCCTTCACATAAAACAGTTTCTCTAACAACGCATGGTCTCTCTTCTCGACAGCGAAACTATTCATTCGCGTCATGGCTTATCAAATGACACCGTGGATGTCATGCCGTCATATAGTGTATAGCGCCAGATTTGCCCCTGATGTCCAAAATTGGGACAATTTTTTGTTTAGTATAAGTCGGCTCGCCGTTAGCTCATTAGCTAATCTACTAAGTTTCGTTCCCATTCAGTAATTACAGCCCACACTGGACCTCTGTGGATAGCTGCGCTTTAGTTATAACCACCCGGTACTCTGTGGAAGTTAGCTGAAAATTTGGAAACTGGTAGATGTAAAAATGTAACCGCTTTTAGAGGGACATTGTGTGGGGAGGTCTCCTCCTTCCCACTGAATTAACGCTGTCAAAGCAGTATTCGTCGTTGGGCGAGTGGGTAAAAGTAAAGTTCCAAAGCGAAGTGTTGTTTCCGGTTACTGAGTGGGGCCACTTCCACCTTGGATATACAGCATAAAAGCCTTAGGAATACAGATTTCCTGTTCGGCACTAAATGAATCGAAAACTTTGTGAAAAGGGGACTTAAGGCGTTACTTTCAGCTGTCATTTCTCTATACCTGACCGCAGAAGATAAATTTCTCAGTGTTCAGCTGCCCACGACATTCATTGCACAGCGCAAAATTACACTGCCTGACAAAAAAAAGTTAAGCACTGTGAAGACATGGTCAGATGTTAATATCACACACGAACACAGCATCGGTGGGTATGTAAATGAGTGGAGTTCCAATTTTCTGTAACAGGCACAATGGCCACCAGCGTGCATTATTGTTGTTCGTGTTTAGTGTTGTTACCAAGCCCGGTAGTGTATATATCGGTCGTGAACACGTGTTGAATGATCACTCTGAATGAAGGACATGGAGATGCCAAGTGAGACAGCGTTACCAGAACCTGACTTTGAAAGGGGCCTCATTGTGGTCTGCATTTGGCTATCTGGTCGAATTGTACAGTATCCAGATTTGTGGGGCATTCAGATGTGACAATGGCTCGCTGTTGGACTGCAAGAGAACGTGAAGGCAGGCACACTCATCGTCAAGATTGTAGTCGACTATGTTTGGTCCCCACAAGGGAGGATCACAGTGTTGTGCACCAAACACACGGTACCTCCTTCACAATTGCACTTGCCATCCGAGAACATGTATTGAGCACTCTGTAACATTTTGTGTCTCCTCCACCATTGGTCGGACACTACCAGCGTTGGACCAGTGAATTACCACTCCATTGCGTAGGCTGGCCGGGCGGGATTAGCCGAGCTGTCTCAGGCGCTGCAGTCATGGACTGTGCGGCTGGTCCCGGCGGAGGTTCGAGTCCTCCCTCGGGCATGGATGTCTGTGTTTGTCCTCAGGATAATTTAGGTTAAGTAGTGTGTAAGCTTAGGGACTGATGACCTTAGCAGTTAAGTCCCACAAGATCTCACACACATTTGCACTTTTTTTTGCGTAGGCTGCCGTTAATAACGCAACACAAAAGGCTGCGTTTGAAATAGTGCTGATTACTAGCGTCGCATTGTGTTCGGCTGTGAATCTCGGTTCTGCACTGCTCCGACAGACCGTTGTCGGCGATTACTCTGCGACCTGGGAAGAGGTCTCATTGGTTCAATGGTTTGGAGAGGCATAGTGGTGCTACAGCTGACGGCTAGTTGTGGGAAAGCACTAGGTATGATTTCAGGTCACAGCTGTTTGTGATTGGGATAACTCTGGCGAAACAACGGTACGTCACGGACATCCTGCATTCTCACGTGTTACCGCTCACGCGACAGAATCGTGGTGCGATTTTTCGACAGGACAATGGCATGTGTCTCCAGAACATATGCGTGATGCTGAGGGGCTTGTGGGCAGGAAGATGCCCATATGTGTCCCCGATAGAATACGAGGGGCGTTTGAAATGTCCGTGCAAAAATAAAAACTACTTACGTGTTTGGGGTAAACCTTTTTTGTTTTTCGACATAGTCTCCTTTTAGACTTATACACTTCGTCCAACGCTGTTATAATTTGTTGATACCTTCCGAATAATAGGAATTGTCCAAGTCTGCAAAATAGCTATTAGTTGCTGCAATCACCTCCTCGTTTGAATAAAATCTTTGTCCCGATCGCCATTTCTTCAAATTGGGGAACAAATAGTAGTCCGACGGAGCCAAGTCTGTAGAATAGGGGGGATGTGAAACGAGTTGGACTCCTATTTCCATTAATTTTGCGACCACAACTGCTGAGGTGTGTGCTGGTGTATTGTCGTGATGGAAAGGGCTTTTTTGCCGTCCAATCGCCGGCGTTTTTCTTGCAGCTCGGTTTTAAAACGGTCCAATAACGATGAATAATATGCACCTGTAATAGTTTGACCCTTTTCCAGATAGTCGATGAGGATTATCCCTTGCGAATCCCAAAAGACAGTTGGCATAACCTTTCCGGCCGAACGAATGGTCTTCATCTTTTTTGGTGCGGATTCTCCCTTGGTAACCCATTGTTAAGATTGTTGTTTGGTCTCAGGAGTATAGTAATGTATCCATGTTTCATCCACAGTGATGAAACGATGCTTAAAGTCCTGCGGATTCTTCCTGAACAGCTGCAGACCATCCTTGCAACACTTCAAATAATGCAATTTTTGGTCAAGCGTGAGCTATCGCGGAACCTATTTTGCGAATAGCTTTCTCATGTCCAAATGTTTATGCAAAATATTATGTACCCGTTCATTAGAGATGCCCACAGCACTAGCAGTCTCACGCACCTTAGCTCTTCTGTCGTCCATCACCATATCATGGATTTTACCAATGATTACTGGAGTCGTAACCTCCACAGGGCGTCCAGGACATTCAGCATCACTTGTGCCCATATGGCCACTCCGAAAATTTTGAAACCACTTATAAACTGTTCTAATCGAAGGTTCAGGGTCACCGTAATGTTTATCAAGCTTCTCTTTAGTCTCCTGAGGTGTTTTGCTTTTCACAAAGTAATGTTTAATCACCACACGAAAATCTTTTCGTCCATTTTTTAACAATCACTCGACTTCCTTGATTTACACGAACGCCAAACACAAAGAAATAGACCAATATGGCTGGAACTTGGTGTGTGTTCTTTCCAAAGATGCTACTAACTAAACATGACCTCGATACGCGTCGGTGGTGCCATCTCTCGGACTTTGCACGGACCTTTCAAAGGCCTCTCCCTATATGTTTGACGAGCTCGGATGTCAACTCTGTCCAACAGGTAGTATGCAGGATATTAAGGACCAGTTTCAACAGCTGAGAATAAGCTTGTCCCCAGAGAGGGTACGACGATTTGACACCTTTCCCAACCCAGTCACTGCATGCATGCTGGACAGAGGTGGGGAGTGTGGTGGCCGGGGGGGGGGGGGGGGGGGGGGGGGGAGGAGGAGGCAACTCCATACTCATAAGTGAGCTCGTATTGCCAATATCTGTGTAGACATTGAAATAACATCACATACCCTATCAACCTGTGTAGTTAAATTTTGTTTCCTCCTCACCTTCTGGGCACTAGTTTTTTTTTTTTTTTTCAGGCAGTGTGTATTCGGGTGGTGTCCTTTAGTGCGGAAACGGATCGCGGTTTTTGTTGGACGGCCTGTACTTGAGCTGTCCACTTGCGATGCCTGCCCCACAGAGTCGTGGAGCCGGCGATAGAGGTGGGCGTGTCGTATCGGCTGCCATTTTGGCGGCTGAGTCACGCCGGCGCGGCGGCTGCTGGTTCTGGACGTGCATGGCTGCCGCCCCCTTCCTGCCAGACAGGCCCGCGGTGGATCTGCTTTCACGTTCCGCAGCCGTGTGACCGGCAGATAACTTTTCCCTCAAATTGCTTACACACTCCTCAACATGAAGGTGCTGCAGTTATTCTGTGCACTACCACGTAGCGAAAAGAGGCCAAGTGTAGCAGTCCTTTTTCTGTTTTCGCTTTTTCGGCTAATAGGTGAAAGTTTGATTTTATTTTTTACACATTGACTGTCATTGAAGGGTTTTACTTTTATTTAATATTGTCCCAGCTAAATATCAGTTTGATTACTTTTAAAATCCAATGTTAAACGTGCGTCACTACACGTATAGTCTTCCTGACTCTGAGAGAAAAAATCTTTAGTAGCTTTACTACCAATGTTTACAGACGACGATACTTTAACCTTTCGTTCAATTGTTTTAGTTACGAATCGCTAGTTTGTTCTTGGCATAGATCACGTAACCTTAACCTTTATTAATCTAAGTTAAATTAATGTTCAAGACTTGTATTATATTTCAAATTAACAAAGTCAGTTTATTGACAAGAATTATTAATAAATAGGTTCACTCATACGATCTCATTCAAAGAAGTTCTTTAATTAGATGTCTAAGTAGGATCTAGCATCAGAGATGTTAGATAATATCCTGTCATTTTCGGTAAATAAGTTATTTCTATTTAATATCCGCAAACTGTCATTAACTATGATCACTAGTCTAGTCGCGTGAAGTTAAAGTTTCCCACTATCACAATTCAAAGTCCGAATCCGGTTAAAATTCTCAATTCAGTAAAGTGTTTAAATATTCAGACGAATTGACATTAAAGCCAAAGAGATTACTATTCATCTTCCCGTTTATCTAATCTGACAAATGTCCAAATTAAAGTCTTGAACTGACAATCCTTAAAAACAATCTCGTCACGATCTATTCTTGATCCCCGTTTAATAAAGTCCCAGTTGTTGTTCTCTAAAGCTGTACGTCCTAAATAACTTCCGAACTAGAACAGATCAGGGACTGGAGTATCGTAATTACAACTTATGGCTATTTATACTTTAATAAACACTATCTTTGGTGTCCCAGACCTACGTTCTATGACTATAATATTGATTTTCTTACGTATTGGAATAACTAATATTTTAATATTTTCTACTGTTTTTCCCCCTTCCCATGTTTCTAAAATTTATAATTAAATTTTCCTTTTCTTTTCTTTTGCTTTCTATACTAGATATTTCCGTCTATTTGTTTTTTATTTATTTTTCGTAATTACTATTTGTGGAGGGACTTGGGTCATTTTGTGAATTGATATTTTAAGGACATGGGAGCTAATTTGGGAGCTATTTTTGTTTTTTCAACACCGACAGGCGCTGTAGGTGTTACACAAGCCAAAAATCTGTTATTGGTAGGGGCTTGAAAGTCGAGCAATGTAACCGATATTTCTCCGAATTTATTCCTACAAAAATTTACAAATTTCCCAAAAGCTTCGAGACATGAACTCTGGTCGCCTTTGATGTCTAGCTGCCTTCCCCATGTCTATACCAAACCCCAGTTCACATACTTCACTCTTTTCCTGAAGCACCATCTAATACAGTATGTAAAGTGGAAAACCCCGACCCAGCACTCCGTATTTACTCTCTTATCCCCAATTTACGAGGTCGTTCTCTGGCAATTTCGGTTGAAAAATGGGGAATTTCTTGTTGGACGTCATGGAATACTCCCGCTGCAGTCCCTATAGTTTTAAGCAGTTCCGACAGAGGGCGGCGCTATACGTACCTTTCAAAATGGCGCCTGTAACGGAGGCGGAAAATAGGAGCATCGCAGATATTCATCGGTGCTTGCAGAGCGTCTACAGAGACCTGGCATCGAACAGAAGCATGGAGAGTCATTGGGTGAGGCGTCTGTCATCATCGCAACAAAGTCGCGCAAACCTCTCTGATCTCCCGTGTGCCGGCACACTGCAGCTGTAACTCCTGCAGTGTTGGAACGTGCGGACACACTAATTCGAGGTGATCGCAATTAAGCACCTTGCTGTTCAACTGGACGTCTCTGTTATTGCTGGCACACTCGTACACCAGTTGGGGTGTGCTCGCTGGGCTGCTAGCCACCTAACAGGAGACCACAAAGGGGAACAAAGGACCATTTGTGCGGAATTGCTTGCGCATTACGAGGCTGATCGTGACAGTTTTTTGTCGAACATCGTCACAGGTGGTAAACACGGGTTCATAACTTCGAACCGGAAACAGAACGGCAATCCATGAAGGGATGCCACACCATCTCTCCTCCATACAAAAAGTTCAGAGCGGCACCCTCAGCTGGTAAAAGTCATGTCGACCATCTCTGAAGGGATTATTGTGTTTGATGTCTTCCTTCATCGTGCAATGATCAACTCTCAAGTGTACTGTGATACCCTTGCGAGGTGCCGGGGCTAGTAGTGTATTTAAGACTAAATTCTTCGAGAATCTTCATATATAAATGATGCTCTAAGCCCCCCCCCCCCCCATTCTAACTCCGACTTTTGTTGTTGCACAGATTGATTAAAAAGATTGATTAAAAAGAAACGCAAACTGTCTGTAATCGACCCTGCAAGTGGGGTAGAAAAGAGTTTGGCACCTGCAATAATTTAATTTGATAGACATTAATTAAATAAAGGAAAGTTTCAGTAATGTACTGAGAAATGAAAGGGTTGCTCTACCTATTAACAGAATGAAAGTTCTGTCCAAAATAACAATTTGATTTATTATGACTAAACTCAAAATCATAAACAAAACACATGAAACATTTACAATACATCAAAATGGATCAAATTGGATACTGAAATAAATGCTGTGAAGGTGAAGTTGTCCATAAACTAGATTGTGACATTTATGACGAAGTGGTATGTGGAGCCAATCCCTTGAAGCTCAAATCTTAAGAGAAAACACACAACCAACCCAACATTAATTGCTGCTACAGTAGTGAGAACTCAGACAATGAACACCCAAGACAGAACAAAGTTAGAAAAAGACGAACAGGCGCGCTCTGCTGAGCTCTGATTATCACAGTGCAAATTCCCTGATCTGCCAGTGCTGTGGAGATACATTACCAAGCTGTCTTCTTAACTGCAAGGACAGGATCTGGCGAACCGGAAGCGATGGCTGGTTGGTTTGACGTCCCGTCGTGGTTATGATAATGTCGCGAGTATAGCCCAAAACAAATTGTCCTGGTCTGGTTGTTCCAGACTAAAGACTTCCTATCAATACAAATGCGCCTCTGAGGGAGACGAAGAAGGGTCGCCACACAATCACTGACGGTACAGTGATTGATTTTAACAAGCGAAGTCACACAGTAACTCCGATACAGTCAACTTTAGCCAAAACAGCCCAAGACAGACAACATAGGCCGCTTGTACGCAGAACGCTCAATTGCCAACTGTACTCGGAATGTTACGTTGAAGTCGAAGCTTCAGCAACTTCGTTAAACAGTTACAATCAAATAAAAGTATATTAGACAGCGAACGGAAGGCAGGCTGTCCAGAGCAGCGAGAGCTCAGTCTTGTAACCTACTCCGACCGAAAGACGAGAGCTGACTACCACAAGAGAACCCGTACAAACCGAACACAGAACATTCCCGCCCCCACGACAGTGGCCGTGGTCAAACGTTCCAATCAGCAACTCGAAAACCGGCGGAAAATTCCACTCTATTGCCGAAGCACTACCATTCCACCAATGGAGATTCTTGGCGCCAATTTCTGCGCCGATTTTGCTACGTCACGGAGCTATGTCCTGAGCAAGTCAAACACAGTTACGATTTGGCAGAAAACGTGGGAAGTTGCCCGTCAAGACTGCCTGGGGGCATAAGCCATTCCCACGCCTCGCTGGTAGCCCGCCAGAAAGTGTTTTCGCTAAGTTTCTGCGAAGTAATGGAATCTCTAGCCCAGCTGCTCCTTCAGGCCCCTGCAGGCGTGTCTCCGCCGCTCTACTGACAATGTCGGCGTCTGGAAAGCATTCACTCGACTCCCTCACACCCGTCGGCTTAACCCTTTCAAGATCAGCATTGCTCGCCTGTCACCGGACCACCCGGGTGATGAGAGACACTACGTGGGAAGTCCGCGTGTGAAGGAATAGCGACTTTTCACCGCATGGAATTAGAGAGGAAAATCGAATTACTCAGAGTAAGACAGAAATATGAGCGGGGGCTTCTGCCACCTCTCGCCCTCAGAAAACTGAAGAAACGAATTCAGCGCGTTTGTCACCGTAGAAGTGCAAACGAACAACTTCATCGGACTGTTCTTCTTCATCTACTCTACAGCCCATATCCCGCACTTTCCATCTGTTTGGCCCAATGAAGGATGCACTCCATAGGAAGCAGTATGTGGATGATGAAGAGGTTATTGGTGCAGCAAGACGCTGACTCCGATGTCGACCAATAGAGTGGTACAAGCTCTCCCAGTAAAGTAGCGTAACGCCGTCGCATTGAACGGAGATTAAATTGAAAAATAGAGTTTTGTCGCCAAAGTAGTGGGGAATAGGCCTAATATGGTGTTTAGGAATTCTGAGTAAAACCATCCTGATTCCAGAAAAAAATGTGTTGCATTACTTATTGAACGTCCCTCGTACAGACGCTGCCATTACAACCATATTATAACTTTCATATTCCCACTCCCGCCGGGAATTCAACCAACTAACACTCTTCGATAGCGAAATCTGTCCCTTATATATACCTTCCTCCTAACCATAGCCCAGATGTATCCTAACGTATATTGTGAATTCAGGATTAGTTAAGAACGTGACACCACGCCGACAGATCGACGACGCCATTAACATGGTAGAGACACGAGACTTAAGAAAAGATTAATGGTTGATGTAACTAACATCACAAAAAAATTAGCAAAATTACATCCGATAAACTGGGCCTCCACTGGACCAGGAATGTGCTTATTATTAGCAACTTCAAGCAAATTAAGAACATGAAAGTAACAGACCAGAGCGGAAAAGTAGGAACACTGATCACGAACGGAAATGTAACTATACTAATCCGCAAGGTACATAAGAAAGGTAGTCGTGCACATTCTTTGGTTTTACCAACTCAAACCAGTCACAAACCAACTAACAGGGCCACGGGCTACACTACACCTCAGCCTTTCTATGCAACCTCATAAAATATACGCTGAAGAGTTCTGCGACACAAACGAAAGTTGGCATGCGTGTTTCTACATCTGAAATATGATGTCTATTCAAATTTCAAAACAGTCGCATAAGGGTGGCGCAAGTAGCGCCACTATGAGGATACGAATGAGGTTTGCTTTAAATACACGTTGTAACGGTCTTGGGTGTTAGTTACTTCTGTGATGGGACACGGTGAGCTGATGTTAGTCGAGAAAGCCTTTAAGGCTACAAAGTCATTATCAACACCTCATTGAGTTTGAACCAGGTTGTGTTACAGGGCTACGAGAAGCTGGATGTTCCTTCTGCGATACTGCAGAAACACTTGGCAGGAATGAAGGGGCTGAACGTGATGGCTAGCGGCGGTGGTCACGAGAATATGCGGTCGCAAGAAGACCGGGGTCGGGACGGCCACGTGGCACTACCGAGAGGAATGACTATCGTGTTCGGTGCGGGTCTCTGGCGCCTCGTACTGAATCCGCAGCAGCGCTTTGAGGAGCAGTTGGCACGACAGTAACAGAACGAACTGTTACACGTCGATTACCTCAAGGACAATGTGGTGTCACCGCCAGATACCACACTTGCTAGGTGGTAGCCTTTAAATCGGCCGCGGTCCATTAGTATACGTCGGACCCGCGTGTCCCCACTATCAGTGATTGCAGACCGAGCGCCGCCACACGGCAGGTCTAGAGAGACTTCCTAGCACTCGCCCCAGTTGTACAGCCGACTTTGCTAGCGATGGTTCACTAACAAAATACGCTCTCATTTGCCGAGACGATAGTTGGCATAGCCTTCAGCTACGTCATTTGCTTCGACCTAGCAAGGCGCCATTATCAGTTACTATTGATATTGTAAATAATGTACAGACAAGAGCTACGTTCAACATTAATGGATTAAAGTTAAGTATTCTACCAGTTACCTCCTTTTTTCTAAGTTCTAATTTCCTTGTCCTGTTCCAGACCTCACGCCAGCCTGATTGAGCTTAAACGCGTGCCTTTCGGCTTCCTCTCAATTTAGTGGGTTGGTCTCCTGCCAATCCACAACAGACAGCTCCAAGCCAGATGCCCTGTAGCATGCATTCCACTGACCCCAAAACACCGCTAGTTGTGACTTCAGTGGTGTCAAGCGAGAGTTCATTGGAGGGCAGGGTGGAGGTCTGTTTTTTTTTTTATGAAAGCTAGTTCTGCCTCGGTGCCAATGATGGCCGTCTGTTTCCCTTTTTGACCCAGTTCCATGCTGCTTGTTCTCTAATCTTTGTGTCGAGTGGACAAAGCCCCATTAGTACTGTTAGTGCTCCCCCCGGAGTTGTTCTATATACCCCTACTGATCTCAGGAGCATATTTCGCTGCACTCTCCTTACAGCCACGGCAGGCATGACCCTCGTGAGCCTGTGAGCCCAGACTCCTGACACGTATCCTAACAGTTGATGTCAAAATACTGTTGTGATATAGTTTTATTAGTTCTGGTGGCAGGTGGAATCGTTTGTGTCCGATCGCTATTAGATTGTTGAGTGTTTCTAAAGATCTTTGTGTTACGATGTCAATGTGTGCTGTATAATTCCACCTCTCATCGACGACTACTTCCAAGTTTCACGCCTCGTGGCGCCAAAGAACTGGTGAGCCGTCTATTCTCACGGTCGGATTTCTAGCTGGTTGTCCCTTCAGTGGTAAGTATGTGGACTTGCTTCGTAAGATCTTCATTTTGGCCGTGTGGCACCGTGTACTCAAGATTGATATGGCCCTCTCAATTTTTGGTTCTAGGTCTTCGCGGCTACGACCGTCAACCAGCAGGAGGAGGTCGTCTGCGTAGGCTATGCCTTCTAGCATTAGAAGGAGGCCGGTTGAGGGCCTGCAACCAACCAGTCTGCTTTCTAGACACACTTTACCTACTTCTGGATTTATGGTTTGAAGTATGATTTGTATGACAGCGGAAGGACTCTCGTGGTTATACCATGCATCCTGACTGCAAATTTGTACGTCAGTTCAGTGATTCGACCTGCTGTGCTGCCATTGATTAACAGCATTCCAGGGGGTGTTTCCTAACAGGATAACGCTCGTCCACATACCGCTATCGTAACACAGCATGCTCTACAGAGTCGATCAACAGATCTGTCTCCGATCGAGTACATATGAGACAGCATCGGACGACAACTCGAGCGTCATGTACAACCAGCATTAAGCGTCCCTGTATTGACCGACCAAGTGTAACAGGCACGTTACTCCATCTCCGGTACCTGTGCAACACAATGCATGCTCTTTTGCATGCTCGCACTCAACAGTCTGGCAGTGACACCGGTTATTAATGTACCAGCATTTCGCATTTGCAATGTCTTATCTCGTGCTTAACCTGTGATCTTGCAATGGTAATCACTCAAATATGTTACCTACACAAATGTATTCCCGAAATTTCACCACTTTAATGATTTTTTGGTGTTGCGATTTTTTTTTCTGTCGGTGCATTTACGTCCAGCAAATAGCACGAGCTATTGTTGCGCTGAAGACAGTTCTTCTATAATCTTCTATAATCCCGGCCAAAGACATGTCTGGAGACCCCCTGGACAGCAGTGAGCTACCAACATGACTGTCACCCGCCATAGGGCCGGGCAACCGGCAGTGGTGGTCTGGGGTGCCATTCCATTTCATAGCAGGACCCCTTTGGTTGTCATTCGCGGCACCCTTACAGCACAGTGATACGTTGAAGATATTCAACGACCTGTTCTGTTGCCTTCATGGCAAGGCATATTGGGTTTACATTGCAGCAAGATAACGACCGCCCGCACAAGGCGAGAATTTCTACCGCTTGTCTTTCGCGCATGCCAAACCCTACCTTGCCCAGCAAGGTCACCGGATGTCTCCCTAATTGAGAACATTTGGAGCATTATGAGCACGGCCCTCCAACTAGCTCGCGATGTTGACGATCTAACGCACCAATCGGTCAGAGTGTATATAAGGGGAAAGGTTATCAGCAAAACTCTCGAGAAGTTCTTCAACAATTTACTTCAGATTTTTACACGATTCTCTAATAAAGTTTCAGATAGCCATAGGCAATATATTTTTAATGTATGTAATATATATCCATGCACATTATAAAAATGTATGTATGTTCCACATTTCGCCCTAAACGATTGGACCGATTTCAACTAAACTTCATACACATGTCGATTACTGCCTGGAAAGAATCTCTGTTGGGGCAGGAATCCTCTACCTATCGAAGGGGTGGGGATGGGGGTAGAGGATGCGTTTCTTACGACGCATGAATACCAGACTTTATTCGTCCAATATTTCAGAATACTGACTGACGTGAAACAAACTTCACACATAATTTGAAACCTTCAAGAATTTTTTCCTCGCTGACAAACCTCACAAAATGATGAAAAGGAAAAAGTTATCGTTTACCATATTTTCGTTGTTCACGCAGAAAAATTCCGTGTCAGGCATGACGTTTAAATTTATTACTTAATCTCCTCGTAACAATTTCACAAAAGTATTCACACACAGCGCTGAATGTTCCGAGAAAATTATATCATTGTACAACACATAATTCAGGAGATACGACATCATAAACATTGAGCTGTGTGAAAACGAAACTGCAGGGCAAAATTTGTTGGCGATATAGGTGAAATATGTGTACAAATACTTGTGAAAATACGAAATTTATGTGAAATATATGTGACATGTGTGTGTGTGGGCAAAGCCCAAAATGAAATCTCCCTGGATCGTTTTTAGCCAAAATTGGTACACATATTACTTACCATCTGGAAAGCAATATAGCGAGGGTAAGAACCAGCAACCTCTTATTGGGATGGGGGTGATAAAGTGGAGAGAAGGAGGAAGATGAGATGCACAGACAGAGTGGGGGAAGAGAATATGGAGACAGATATGGGGGAGGAGGAAATGGACAGAGGAAGGAAAGAGGAGGAAATGGACAGAGAGAGAGAGGGGGGGAGGAGTGAGGAGGAGTTAGAGGAGGCAGAAAGTGTTGAACTAAGAAGGAAGAAGAGGAGATGGGCAGAGGGGGAAGGAGCAGATGGACAGAGGGAGGAGGAGCAGATGAACATAGAAATGGAAGGAAGAGGAGCAGATGGACAGAGAAATGGGGAGTAGGCAGATGGACAGAGAGTGAGGGGGGGGGGGTGGAGAAGATGGACAGAGTGGAGGTGAATGAGGTGGACAGAGACAGGGGGGAGAATGAGATGGACAGAGGAAGAGAAGTAGGGGACAGAGGGAGTGAGGAGGAGTTAGAGGAGGCAGAAAGTGTTGAACTAAGAAGGAAGAGGAGAAGATGGGTAGAAGGGGAAGGAGCAGATGGACAGAGGGAGGAGGAGCAGATGGAAAGAGTGGAGGGTGAAGGAGGTGGACAGAGACAGGGGAGAGAGGGAGATGGACAGAGGAGGAGAAGAAGGAGACAGAGAGAGTGAGGAGGAGTTAGAGAAGGCGGAAAGTGTTGAACTAAGAAGGGGAAGGAGGACATGGAAAGAGGGAGGAGGAGCAGATGGACAGAGGGAATAGGGGCAGGTGGATAGAGAAAGGGGGAGTAGCAGATGGACAGAGAATTGGGGTATGGAAGAGACAAACAAGTGGGGGTGGAGGAGATGGATAGAGAGAGGGGGAAGAAGGATATGGACAGCGAATAGGGTGGGGAGATGGACAGAGAGAGAGCGAAGGAGATGGACTAATAGAATTGGATGTAGGAAGAAAAGAGGAGGAAATGGACAGAGAGGGGAGGAAGAGATGGACAGAGGAGGAGGAGGAGATAGAGGGAGTGAGGAGGAGTTAGAGAAGGCAGAAAGTGTTGAACTAAGAAGGAAGTGGAACCTGGACAATGCTAGTAACATTTAAAGGGAAATGATAGCAAAAATCTCGAGAAGTTCTTGGCCGACTTACTTCAAATTTTAACACGATGCTCTACCAAACATTATATACTTATGGTAGCTGGACATCTTTATGTGTTGTTATTTACATCATACATTAATTTATTGGTCATCTTTCGCAGGACCTTGGTCGTTTGTAGATTGTCTTTTATTTAATTATAATCTCGTATAATGAATCTAACGATTCTTACACGATGTCATTCTTCTGGTTCTAAGGACTCAGCGTAGTCCAGATGGTCTCTTCAAGCAGCTTCTTGCTTCCCTCTCTAATTTTTTCGTGTATTGTTATCATATTAAGTTCATTGCACATGTCTAAGCTGTGTGTCCAGCGTGGTACCTTCTTTAGAACAATCCGTAAGCAACGGGTTTGAATTGTTTGTAGCATTCTTATATTCGTATTACAACCTGTTCCCTATGTGGTGAATCCGTATAACGTTGGTTGTAGTATTGTCATTTTATAAGGTATGAGTTTTGCATGTGTACTCATTCCCGAAGTTGCAGGAAACGGACAATTTTATGAATTAGATTTATCATTTTGTCTTTTTTGTTGGTAATATGATTTTTGTATTTTGGGCACTGCCGAGTATTATTCCGGGGTATTTTTACTTGGTGTGTTCAGTTAATGTTTATGTTACTAACTTGAAATGTGTCTCTTAGTTCGGCCTTTTTCTCCTGAATAGGATGGCTTGAATTTTTCACTATTTAATCTAACTTGGTTTTCAGTGGCCCATTATTCAATGAGATTTAGCTGACATTGCATTCTGGCAATTACAACATTAAGGCGCCTCCTGCAGGTTACGACCGCCGTGTTGTCTGCGAATTGGGCGAGAATTTTCTGCGATAGGACTAGGACATCATTTATGTAGATTATAGACAGTGTTGGCGATGGGACTGAGCTTTGTGTATGCGTTCTTCAAAAGGTTTTTGTGCTTGAACACAGTCTCTGGAACGAAGTATTTTCTGTTGTTTAGGGAGTTATCAGTAAGTTTTGCATAACAATCTGACATTACCTCTAAGTTATGCCCTTTGGCTATAAGACGTTCCTTCCAAACCCTGTTATACCGTTTCTCTACTTCCAAAAATACGACGGTCGTATAATAAGCTCTACCCATGTTATATACAACGTTTTCTGCTAATAGAAGTAACTACATCTCTGCTGACAGTATTGACTGGAATTAGAGCTGTCCTGACCGAATGCTCGCGCTGTTAGTGGTTGCCTTAATCGTTGAACAGTGTTCGGTCAGATACCTCAGATAGTGTTGGCAACAAACTGTTAGGCTTGCGGTTATTTGTCTACTTTAAATCTTTGCCTGGTTTCGAAATAGGGACTATATGCGATGTCTTTCAATATATGGGAAAATATCCTTGCAATAAACGACGGCTTCCAAGGCAAGTTTTTCGTCTCTTCATTTGAGATTGCATTCTGGGAGTGATTGAATGCCCAGATTACTTTCCTCGCTTGTGATGGTGGTGGTAGTTGCGGCAGACTTAAACAATTATCGTCCTATTTCTTTATTGACATGTTGAAAGGGTCCTGTAGCCACCTTTCATTAGTCCGGTAGCCCATTTTCATTACCATTTCTCTTTCTTTTCCTTGTTTCTCTTTTCTCTTTACTCTCATAATGGCGTGATTGAATGAATGCGGTTGTGTGTCACGTTGCTAGACGGTGGCGTAGTCTGCTGCAGAAAGTCTGCGATAGTCGTACAGATTTAGCAGCAGTGGTACGGAATAGCCAACTCTCGTAGTGGTCAAGTCGGCAAAGAGGTTTTCGCTACTTGTGAGAAATCCACCTGCGTTAGGTTGGTGGCGGAAATGGCATCTTTGGGTTTTCTGGGCCACGCGGAGCGTGGAAGAGGCTGGAGAAGCGGGAGGCAATCGGCCGCCGGTACGGGAAGCGTCCACAGCTGTGCTCCAGTCGAAGAAGGGTGAGTTAGACTGACCGCGTGGCGCGTTGTTACTTGGCGAGGGGAGAGCTGTTCGCTTTTGGTCTCGCTTTTCAAATCTAGAAGATTGCTTTGCCTTGTTGCAGCAAGGAATGCAAAACTTTGGCAGATTTTTCTTTTAACAAATTTCTGTAGCAGACTTGGATCCGCCGGAAGAGCGCCACACAAAGGCGTCGATAAGAAGTGAGCACTCGCTTCTGTATGAATGTCTGTTTGCCTTCAGCTGCGCCTGCATAAGCTTTCACCTTTCTAAATATTTAGAGCTTTGCCTTCTCTTAAATTTTCCTTGCTTTATGTGTCTTTCGTCCGTGGGGAGCCAACCACGTGGTAGAACATTATAGTTGTTGGGCTACCGGCATCACTAACTGTCCGATCGCATGTTTGTTTTAGATAATGTTAACAGGATTGTGTGATGTGATATTGTTGGAATTTGGGCACTATACCTAGAAATTGTGTCTCCACAAACCACGTGTTATCAGGAATCATGTACATGCCTCACTTCCTTATCTTAGGAATAAATGATTTTATCTACAATTTTCTCTTGTGTTCCGAGATTACGTTTTTACACCTAAGCCACTCACCTCGTAGCTTTCACCGTTAGCACATCCAATGCGTTTCCTCATGCACAGGTCCAGTGGTTAGTCTCCCCTTGTATTTTATAACAAATGCTTTAGATTAAGTCTTATTTTCAGGTGTGTTGCTGGGAGCTGATCTTCTGCACAGTGTTCTTGCATGTGCTATTTTATTTTAAATGTTTGATTGTCGTGAACAGTGCACGGGGAACACTATTAATTACATCGTATCCCCTATGAGCGACATCACAACGTATGCATTTTTGTGAGTTTTTGGTCTGTGATCAAATTAATTTATTTTCCGACTCGAGCAAATCTTTGATTAGTTGTATGGTTAGAGTCGGTGGCGACCCTACTCTTCTCACGTTAATTTCATAAGCAATAAGTATTTACATTCCCAATAATAAGGAATAACCCGTAGTAACAGGTTAGTTACAATGTTTTTCCAAAATATTCGAAAAAAATGAGGTACTCGAGAGTAGTTGCACACTTAAGCGGAAACAATTTGCTTAGCCTATCACAGTTTGGATTCCAGAAAGGTTTCTCGGCTGAGAATCCTGTTCATACATTCACTCATCAAATAGCACAAACCATAAATAACAATATATCGCATGTCAATATTTTTAGCGGTCTCTCCAAGGCATTCGACTGTGCAGATCACGATACTCTCTTAGAAAAACACAAGCTTTATGGAATTGTTTGTTTTTCACACAGGTGGTCTGAATCATATTTGACAAGAGAAATGCAAAAGATTGTGCTGAATGATTTAGACAAAGTTGGAAAGGTAGAAAGTTTTAGTGAATGGGGTTAAATCACAAAGGGAGTCCCATAGGATTCAATTTTGGATCCACTCCTATACCTTATACGTACAATGGCCTTCCACTTAACATTCAACGAGCAAAATTGCTACTTCTTGCAAACGATGCTAGTGTTAGAATACCTCTCATTAGAGAGAAAGCAACAGAAGAGTCAGTAAATGATATCTTCCAACGAATTGTTAAGTGGTTCCCTGACAATGGACTCTCCCTAAATTTTGAAAAAAAAAAGCGCACTACACAGAGATCTGTACAACAAATAGCGTCATACCAACAATTGATATAACACATAAGTAGGAGTCAGTAAGTAGAATAGAATGCTCCAATTTTTTGGGTTTATGTACTGATGAAAACTTGAACTGGGAGAAGCATATTACTGCGCTTCTCAGACAATTAAGTTCAGTTGCTTTTGGTCATGTAATTGGTAATCTTGGACACAAACATATGAACTTTCTGGCATATTTTGGATACTTCCACTCAAAATTGTCGTACGGAATAATTTTGTGGGGTACCTCATCACTAAAAAAAAGTATTGATTGCACAAAAGCGAGCACTAAGACTGATATGTGGTATTCACCGACGGACGTCATGTAGACACCTCTTCAAGGAGCTAGGCATTTCAACTACGCTGTCACAATACCTGTTTTCGCTAGCAAAAACAATAAAAATAAATGTCGTGTGGCACCACGGCCTGGGGCAAGCAAGTCTTTGAATTGGACGCCACTTCGGCGACTTGCGTGTCCTGAAAACCAGCGACACCTGGTTTCCCACGAACAGTCATCTATTCAGGTACCAGTCGGGCCCAACGTTGCTTAACTTCGGTGACCGTGCGGGAACCGGTGGAACCAACGTGGGAAGGCCGTTGGCAACACTACTGAAATTCGTCATAAGTAATCCATCACAATTTGAGAACAGTGATGTACATACCCCACAACTCCAGAGGAAATAAAATGACCATTATTACCCACTGTTAAAGTTGTCAGCGCCTCAGAAAGGAATTCAATATGTAGCAATAAAAATTTTTGATCATTTCCTCAACAACATAAGAGATCTGACAGGCAGCGAAGCCAGATTTAAGTCTAATTTAAAATCACTTCTCCTGCACAATTCCTCTTACGTTTGATGAATTTCTGCTTCAAAATTGGTAGCCAATAAAAAAAGACATGAGCTACTTTTTAAGTATAGTTGCATGGTTAGGAATAAAAAGAATGAATCGTTGAAATGATCTACGAAACTTGTAACTGACTAGCACATTTAAGCTTATCGTCTCCGTACCTACACGCGTTTTATTGTCTTCGGCTGGTACATCATGTACCATATCTTGAGTCTCGTACGTGTCCGTGACAATCCCTGTCTTGAACAGGGGGTCGTAAGTTAAGCCTTTAGGTCCTCGTCGTTTTCTGCGGTTTGGTTTCTCTAAAATTTCTAACGAGACTCCAGTCTTTCTTTGTTCTTCGTAACAGTTGTTCCACTCTCTCCTCCCATCTTTCGATTCGCCATTTAATTGCTCTGCGGTGTAGTTCACTGGTTAGATGACCCATCTCTCGTTAGTCAGCAGGATTTCTGAAACTTTGCCTTCGTTATCGTGCCCTGTTCTTTAATGTTTTTAAATCCTGTAATAGCGACGATAATTAGCCACAGTAGTAGTTGTTGCTCTCAATGATAACGGAAACACGTTTGAATCCCTTTCTGATTTTAATTGCCAGAGTATTTACAGTTTGACCGTGTTGTACAGAGGCATGGTTGGCCTGATGTTATTATTTAAGTAGCTGCTGTGTTGTCCACAGTTCGTCTGAGTCTTTGTTTGTGGGTTTGGTGGTTCCAGAGCCCTAGATATGACCAGTTTGACCAGGTAATGGTCAGATGTCAAGTCATTTATCGTTTTTAATCTGGGGTCTACTCGGCTGTGTTTAACATGACGTTGCCTAAGCCATTTGGTTGGTGATTTTCGTTGCGTGGCATGCGCGTGGGTTCTAGTGGATCCAACGTTAGTGCTTACAGTCTTCCTTCGAGTTCGTGGCGTCTGAGGTTATTTCGCCTTGAATTGCAGCAGTAATGTTTCGTGGTTATCATACCTAACGGAATATTCTCCAGAGCGTGCGAAAAGCTATGGAACAGTGGTTTTTGTCTTATTGTACATTGGCACTCTGACACACTACAATATACGTGATTTATCCGTGGAGCCGGCCGGAGTGGCCGAGCGGTTCAAGGCGCTACAGTCTGGAACCGCGCGACCTCTACGGTCGCAGGTTCGAACCCTGCCTCGGGCTTGGATGTGTGTGATGTCCTTAGGTTAGTTAGGTTTAAGTAGTTCTACGTTCTAGGGGACTGATGACCTCGGAAGTTAAGTCCCATAGTGCTCAGAGCCATTTGAACCATTTATCCGTGGACCGTACTCGCACATTCCACCACTGCCTCAACACGAGTGTAAGCCGTTCATCTTAAACAACGAATTATAGGTTTTTCTACTAAAACTGACTGCGAATAAGAAAACGCTTGCTGTGCTGTGAAAATTTGCAGTTTCGTTTTCTTGCTCGCAGTCATTTTTAACCACGATAGCAGGACATTTAAATCATGAGATAAATTACATGAAACTTATTCACAGTTCCGAATATTGACAACCATCAACTATGTAATAAAATTACGGTAATGAAAATTTGTGCCAGACCGGGACTCGAACCCTGAACGGTGTACAAGTTCAGGTCGACACATGATTGACAATATATGGAAGTTTGGGTCTGGTCGTGAGGCGTGTGGATGGTAAGACGACCGCTCGCGATAAGAAGGAAATTCGGGTTTGAGGCCCGGTCCAGCACAAAGTTTCATTGACATCATTCAGTTATACAATACAGCTGATGGTTGTCAATGGTTCAAATGGCTCTGAGCACTATGGGACTTAACTTCTGAGGTCATCAGTCCCCTAGAATTTAGAACTACTTAAACCTAACTAACCTAAGGACATCACGCACATCCATACCCGAGGCAGGATTCGAACCTGCGATCGTAGCGGTCGCGCAGTTCCAGACTGTAGCGCCTAGAACCGCTCGGCCACGCCGCCCGGCGATGGTTGTCAATACTCGCAACTGCAAACACGTTTCATATGCTTCATAACGGTGTTGTTTTGCATGCATTTCCGAAGGAACATCACATCCTACCTTTGGAGAACACAGGCACTGCATTATTGTATAGTATTAGATAAATAGTTTCTCCCATATACAGGGTGAAGAAAGAATGCCGCTGGTGGCAGCCGGCAGCTGTCCAGTTCTAGACAAAAGTGTTTCTAACAAAACCTAATCCCGCCATTACTGTAGTAGAAATGCAGTTTAAGAAACGTGCCCCTGGCAATGCTGTAACTGCATGCAGCGTGCCCAAGAATGGTAGCATGAACTCTGCACTGTGCAACATCTGTACAGTTAGTTCAGTAAGACGCGGTAATGCCGCAGAGAACGGATATGCACACTCGCCGAGGTTCGAGTCGCGTATGAGTCATACTTTTTTTTCAGTTAAAGCATAAAATCGTATCCAATTTACACCGTCACAATGCGGTATCTTGTGTATTTCTTTCTGTTACTGTTACCTTTATTGCCGGCCTGGGTGGCCGAGCGGTTCTAGGCACTACAGTCTGGAACCGCGCGACCGCTACGGTCGCAGGTTCGAATCCTGCCTCGGGCATGGGTGTGTCTGACGTCCTTAGGTTAGTTAGGTTTAAGTAGTTCTAAGTTCTAGCGGTCTGATGACCTCAGAAGTTAAGTCCCATAGTGCTCAGAGCCATTTGAACCATTTTTTTGTTACCTTTATTAAAACATTAAGACATACCCGCCAGGTTAGCCGAGAGCGCTAATGCGCTGCTTCCTGGACTCGGGTATGCGCGCCGGCCCCGGATCGAATCCGCCCGCCGGATTAACGACAAAGGCTGGTGTGCTGGCCAGCCTGGATGTGGTTTTTAGGCAGTTTTCCACATCCCTATAGGTGAATACTGGGCTGGTCCCCACGTCCCGCCTCTGTTACACGACTCATAGACATTCGAAACACATCCATGATTACACTAGACGCATACAGATGGGGTACTCTGATTCCATCCCAGGGGGTACGGGGTGGCGGCAGGAAGGGCATCCGGCCACCCCTTCAAATTAACATGCCAAATCCGATTTAACCACGCCAACCCCGCGCACAATGCGGGACAAAGGCGCAAGCGATAGATAGGTAGATTAAAACATTAAGACATAACATGAACTTCTTAAACCGTAAACGAACACTTTGTTTCGTCCATGACACAAATAAAGACAACAGAAAATAATAGTGGATACAGTAACATCGTCTGTATCCAGTGAGGTACAAAAAAACACAGTGGCTAAGCTGCACTAGACTGCGCATTATGCTACGCACAATAATTCCATTTTGTATGTTTGACGTCAGACTTACCTTCACAGAGCCGGTACATACACGTATGAGCAACGTTCACTCCGGAGAAGATGTTCACACCGACCCCTTGAATTTGCAAACATGTCGCTCCTCGCTGGATCATACTTCGCTGAATCCTACGCACCACACCTGCATCCACCATTGCCGAAGCGACATGTACGCGAGCTGTTAGGTCGTGTACATCCATGGCTGCCGTATTATAAATTTGTTCCTCTAAGTGTCCCCAAAAACAAAAATCTAGTGGATTACGGTCCGGAGAATGTGGAGGCCAGAACGTTGGACCTCCTCGACCAATCCTTTTCCCTGGAAATGCTGAATTTGAACAGTTACGCATATTCAATCACCAAGTGTGGTGGTCACCTTCATGCTGAACCCATAGCTGTCGCCGAACACCTAGTGGATCGTTTTCTAATGAGTCAGGCAAAGTAAAGACACGTACGATACATGGACGCATTAAACTTATCTGGCAACAGGTAAGGGCCCAAAAGCACTCCTCCAACAATTGCAGCCCACAGGTTTATGCCAAAGCGTGACTGAAAGCCACTTTCACGGGTCACAGGTTGGTTGTGATCCAACCAATAATGGCTGTTGTGGTGGTTGAAAATACCTTCGCCAGTGAAGCTAGCTTCGTCAGTCCATACCATGTTATATATAAAATGTTCGTTATCTTCCACTTGGTGCAAAAGCCATTCACAAAACCGTACTCGTCGAAAGCGGTCTTCTGACTGTTGGTGTTCAGTTAACATGTAATTATATGGATACAGTTCTTCATCGTGCAATTCTACAACAACCAGTCTTTGAGATTATGTGTAACTGCCTGGCAATATCACTGCTACTTCGTCGAGGTGATGGGTGAAAGGTTTCAAGAATCTCGTCCTCTGTTTATGGAGTGTGTCTAGCCCTTGAACTATCTCTGTGCACCGTTACTTGTGGGCGATGATTAACGGTTTCCCGATGGTGTTGCTCCAGACGACGAAAAACATTCTTATCGGGATAGCGTTTTTGAGGGTATCGTGCAACATACTCACCTTGGTTATCGGGTGCATCCAGCACCAAAAGCATATCGACATACAAATCGTCTGTGTATTCCATCGGGAAGCTACCCTAAATGAACTTGACAGGACCAATTATAGTCGTGCACTGCGTGGTTATAGGCACATGCATACAGTTTAATGGGTCTCACTGTCATATGATAGGCTATTGTCATGCGATAAAATGATGCCCTGCTTCTAAACAACGAGAGTTAGGGAACAGGCGTGTAAATAATAAAAAAACTGAGGAGTATTCGAGCTATAACTTCATGATGAATGAGGGTTTAATGTCACAGCAGTCTACTCAGATAGCTACGAGTGATACACATTCGTCTGCACATGTCGATGCGCTGCACGATGTGTCATTGTTGCCACGTTTCATACGTGTGGTTTCAAAAGGCATACACCTGATTTTCCTAGATAAACTTTTGTTTTGAATCTGTATGACGAATCGCATGCCTATCTCCAAGTGCGGCATTTTTTCTTCGTCCTGTATATTCCTATCTCATTGTACATAATTTTAAACGTAAATTGTATATACAACAATACTATGTTTTGTTTTCTTCCTCGCAGTCGGTTTTACGAGAAAACAGTGAAGCTGAATTTATGGCTTATCGACTTACGATTAGAATACTATTACATAATCTGAATCGTCCGAAACTTAGTATTCCTACCCGTTCGCAGATTAAAACTATACGAAATAATGTCATTGAAGCTACTGTCCTCATAGATTTAGCAGCTGGAAAGGTCTCTCTAATACCCCATTCAAAAATCGTCCCAACCGTTTTACCCATTCGTTTTAAGCGACTTCAATTCCCAATCAACATTTCGTTTGCAGTAACAAGATCAGAGAGAGAGGAGAAGAGGTGATGGGCAGAAAGAAGTAGCAGGAAGAAGAGATGAACAGAGAGAGAGTGAGGACAAGAATATGATTAGGACATATAACCAATGCCCACAAATATTTAGTAATTTCGAAGCATTATCGGGTTCTCTATTTCGACTTAAAAACATAGTTTTCACTTCACTGGAAAACTTGAAAAGCTGTATGAAGTATGGATCGAGGAAATATCATCATCGCTCTGTATGCTATTGAACCCCGGTAAGAAACAGCGTCTGTTATTTCTTAGAAAACAATAACGAAACAGATGAACTGTCCTCCCGCTTTCCAAATACAGAGAAAAATGGTCAAAAATTAGATGACAGATTTCAGCAACAATGCTTAGATCATGCAGACTTAGAAGTAGTTTTAAGGAAGTGAATAAATAAATATTTCTAATACATAACAACGTTACTATGGATGGAACTAATCTGAGTTGTCGTTCCATGTTACTACTTGGACTACCCAAGTGGTGTAGGAACCATTGGTTCCTGGTCTCATAGCTCCTACACCGTTTCAGATTATTGTACACCCTATCTTCATCGATGTGTACTGGAGATTTAGCCATTGACGAAGATACAATTTCAGCACGCCTTTAAAAATGATGATGCCGAATAAATTTTATGTGTTTGATAATTTAAAAGATAAATAATGAACGGCTGAGGAATGTAGGGATATGGATATCGTCCTTTGCTGGAGGAACTAGACTGAAAATATCAAACAGTAGAGTTTATTAAATACGATATATCGTGAATATATTACAGAATTTGAGATATAAAATACATTACGATCCTTATTTACATTTTCATCCAGCAGAAAACACATAATTACTGTCGATGAGGAGATCATAGGAATTAACTGTTTCTTTCTCTCACAGTTGTGCTGTTGCAACATTTCTCTTTTAATATGGTTACTGCTTAAGGTACGTCAAATAATAGTTTCGACTTTGAACCAAGTGTATGTCAACAAGGAAAGCTCGCCTTAATGCAGTTATCTTTGTTCAGGTTTGTTTTTTCTATAAAGGACGGAATTTAAGCTGGTGGATGCAACAACATATGCGTCAGGTGGAAGTAGCTAGAAATTTAACCTAATTTTCTTATGTGAAGACATACAGGCACTGGAGGCTAGAGATATGAAATCCGCCTTCCGTAGCATCTTCAAAACTTAGCTTAACGTAATCCGTTTGATATCACTTGCCTGGGCCTAAACGAAGCTCCACGTTCTGTTGCACGGTTCTGTTTGAATTAAGAGATGCAAATTGTGAGAACAAATTGATTTGCTACCACCACACAAGGATTACTAACTGGTTGCGTTAGAATTTATAAACTCATAAATTCACAAGCAAAAGATAATCTACTTTCTCGAGAGAACGGCTGTGAAATATTTTTAAAAAATCTGCAAAAATTGTTCATCCTTGCTGCAGACTACTTGTACTTCCGCGGGAAATCAGTCTGCTATTGGGCATTTGTAGGAACAAGAACTGTTTAATGTCATGGCGATGATGCCACCACATACTGTCTCATTTTGAGTCACTGAAAATAGTCTCCAGTGCCAAATATCATGGAACCTTCGCTACTAGATACTGACTGAAGTACGTTGTCTGGCACACAAACACAAACCACAGCACCTTGGAAACAAGAGATTTCTTGCAGCGGATAAACATTATGGAACCGCTACGTGGTGCTAAGCACTTGTTGCGTTGCCACGCGCAAGAGAGCTGACAGGTGGTGGCAAAGCACCCGTTGCAGTGTCGGGTGGAGTCGGAAGGTGGCAGTAGCATGACCGCTGGAGGAACCATGAAATTCTCAGACTGTCTTGGTAGTTTTACATAATCTCTCTATTGGTAACAGTTTTCGACGGTTGAAGTATGAAGAAATGTTTGGGTTCTTTCCTTTAAAAGGCAAAATTTTAAGACAAAGGACCAAACAGACCCAAACAGCAAATGTTTTTCGCATGAAAATTTTTTCACTTAGGGCTATGGTATCGGAATACCATATGATACGCACTGAGTTTTTATTTATTTTCGTTGCATTTAGCACCTGAAGAATAGAAATAGAGGAAACCAATAGTTTAGAAAAATACGCAAGGAATCTCAACTGCACCTGAAAATGAGCTGTAATATGGATCTGTTTGTATTTTTATCATTGTGACATGATAGATAAAATCCGGTGTCATTTCTTGGAACAGCATAAAAAAATATTTCACACATATTTTTGAGAAACTGCTTGAAAACTACATGTTTCCAGTCGAACTGATGCTCTGTCTTCCAATCTTGTGGCAGCAGTAACCCAGATGACACAAGTTATTGCAAAACAGGCGAATTCTCTGAAGAAAACGTAATTCTGAAGCTTGTACAAAAATTGCAGGTATGAATGTTTCACATTTCGTTACGCCTTCACCTGGCGGAAACATCACAAAAATATTGGAAACACCGCAGTTATTACTTTAATTGTAGTGTTTCACATATAATACTGATTCAGTAGGTCACTTAGTTGTAAAAATCAATGTTTGGTTTTAGCTAACACGCAGAAAAATAATTGTAACAGTCACCTCCACTTGGCATAGCGCGTAATAACAGTGAGTAGGCTTTAGTTCACCCGTCTCGTGACTTAGATGTTGGTTCCAAACCACAACACAGCACAAAGCGTTCTATATGTGTCTACGATCTAAGGTGACAGTTGTGTGCTCGGTACCCTCTTCTGTGTAACAGTCTTCCTTCTTTGCCACAGGGTGTCGAACTGACAAGGGACAGCGTGAGTCTCCCAGTCTCGGCGTGTCGTTACAGCCCGTACAAGAAGGGCAGCGGGTAGGGCAGCGGGAACTGCAGCGGCACGGCCAGCGGCGGTGCGTGCGTGCGCGCGTGCTTCTTAAGATGGTCCTTGCGACCGAAACGCTTCTCGCAGACGGAGCAGGCGTACGGCCGCACCCCGGAGTGGATGCGCTTGTGGCGAGTCAGCTCCTCGTTGCGCGTGAAGCTCTTGCCGCAGCTGCACCGGAATGGACGCTCGCCTGCAACACAACAGCACTCTCGCAGCAACTGTACATTTACAGCATGTGCTTCGATTCAGCCAGAAACTTCGGATGCACAGGTAATCGATACAGAAGAAATTGTCTACTTACGAGGTGTGATCAAAAAGTAAAGGGAATTTTTAAAATTTCGCCTGCTCTATACACGCGATTTTCAAATATTTTTATCTTCTGATGTATGTTCGCTTTTTCAGCTGTTTTGAATACTTAGTTTATTGCTGACAGTGTACAAGGTTATATGTGTCTTCGAGTGTTCAGCGAATTATTGCTTCCGAAAAAGATCGATCAAAGAATTTGCATTACATTTTGCTTGAAAAACGGAATAAAGTGCAGCACCGCACTCGGAATGTTGACTAGGCGTTCAAGACGACGGCCACCCTGGAAGCCCAAGGACGTCAATTACTGATGACAACGGGGAAGAAGTAATGAAAATGGTTCTGTAAATCACCACCAGAGACGTTGTTGATGATGTTGGCATATCCTTTGGCTCAGGCCAAGCAATTTTTCGAATGTTTTGGGCGTGAAACGCGTAACAGCAAAGTTTGTTCAAAATGGTTCAAATGGCTCTGAGCACTGTGGGACTTAACATCGGAGGTCATCAGTCCCCTAGAACTTAGAACTACTTAAACATAACTAACCTAAGGACATCACACACATCTATGCCCGAGGCAGGATTCGAACCTGCGACCGTAGCAGTCGCGCGGTTCCGGATTGAAACGCCTAGAACCGAAAGTTTGTTCCGAAACTCTTTAATTTCGACCTAAAAGGACGCCGCCTAGACATCCCTCAGGAATTGCTGAGTGAAGTCGACAACGATCCAGAACTTGTAAAGAAGATTGTAATATGGGTATGCGGATATGATGTCGAAACCAAGGCCCAATCGTCCCAATATAGACTACCTGAAGAGACAAGACCGAAAAGTATTCGACAAGTTACATCACATGTGAGGGTTCTCCTCACTATTTTCTTTGATTGCACTTGGATAGTGCATCATAAGCTCCTGCCTTATCGTCGTGGGGCCAATAAGGAGTTTCCGTCAAGCAATCCCAAGAAAACGACAAGAACTGTTACAGAGGAAGACCGCACTGCAGTTCCTTCTCTAAATCCTCGCACAAACGAAAAAATGGCTGACATCGAAATAAGTGTCCAAGGAATAGAAAAGCAACTGGAATCACTCAATAGAGGAAAGTCCACTGGACCTGACGGGATACCAATTCGATTCTACACAGAGTACGCGAAAGAATTTGCCCCCCTTCTAACAGCCGTGTACCGCAAGTCTCTAGAGGAACGGAGGGTTCCAAATGATTGGAAAAGAGCACAGGTAGTCCCAGTCTTCAAGAAGGGTCGTCGAGCAGACGCGCAAAACTATAGACCTATATCTCTTACGTCGATCTCTTGTAGAATTTTAGAACATGTTTTTTGCTCGCGTATCATGTCATTTCTGGAAACCCAGAATCTACTATGTAGGAATCAACATGGATTCCGGAAACAGCGATCGTGTGAGACCCAACTCGCCTTATTTGTTCATGAGACCCAGAAAATATTAGATACAGGCTCCCAGGTAGATGCTATTTTTCTTGACTTCCGGAAGGCGTTCGATACAGTTCCGCACTGTCGCCTGATAAACAAAGTAAGAGCCTACGGAATATCAGACCAGCTGTGTGGCTGGATTGAAGAGTTTTTAGCAAACAGAACACAGCATGTTGTTATCAATGGAGAGACGTCTACAGACGTTAAAGTAACCTCTGGCGTGCCACAGGGGAGTGTTATGGGACCATTGCTTTTCACAATATATATATAAATGACTTAGTAGATAGTGTCGGAAGTTCCATGCGGCTTTTCGCGGATGATGCTGTAGTATACAGAGAAGTTGCAGCATTAGAAAATTGTAGCGAAATGCAGGAAGATCTGCAGCGGATAGGCACTTGGTGCAGGGAGTGGCAACTGACCCTTAACATAGACAAATGTAATGTACTGCGAATACATAGAAAGAAGGATCCTTTATTGTATGATTATATGATAGCGGAACAAACACTGGTAGCAGTTACTTCTGTAAAATATCTGGGAGTATGCGTGCGGAACGATTTGAAGTGGAATGATCATATAAAATTAATTGTTGGTAAGGCGGGTACCAGGTTGAGATTCATTGGGAGAGTGCTTAGAAAATGTAGTCCATCAACAAAGGAGGTGGCTTACAAAACACTCGTTCGACCTATACTTGAGTATTGCTCATCAGTGTGGGATCCGTACCAGATCGGTCTGACGGAGGAGATAGAGAAGATCCAAAGAAGAGCGACGCGTTTCGTCACAGGGTTATTTGGTAACCGTGATAGCGTTACGGAGATGTTTAATAAACTCAAGTGGCAGACTTTGCAAGAGAGGCGCTCTGCATCGCGGTGTAGCTTGCTCGCCAGGTTTAGAGAGGGTGCGTTTCTGGATGAGGTATCGAATATATTGCTTCCTCCTACTTATACCTCCCGAGGAGATCACGAATGTAAAATTAGAGAGATTAGAGCGCGCACGGAGGCTTTCAGACAGTCGTTCTTCCCGCGAACCATACGCGACTGGAACAGGAAAGGGAGGTAATGACAGTGGCACGTAAAGTGCCCTCCGCCACACACCGTTGGGTGGCTTGCGGAGTATCAATGTAGATGTAGATGTAGATGTAAAACCACTGCTGGAAATTGTATCATAATAATGCTCCCGCTCACATCGCAACTCTTGTTCGTGATTTTTTAGCAAAAACAAAACTGTTATGTAGCCTCACTTACCGAACATGGCCCCTGCAACTTCTTTCTTTTCCGAGGCTGAAGAAAACCATGAAAGCACGTCGTTTTACCACTATTAATGAGAGAAAAACAGAACCACTGAAGGAGATGAACACTGTAACGTAAAGTGAGTTCCAGAAGAGCTTCCAAGATTGGAAAAAGCGCTGTCACAAGTGTATTGTATCTGAGGGAGATTACTTTGAAGGGAATAAAGTTGTTTTTGTTGGTAAATAAATAAAGATTCTTTAAGAAAAACAAAAATTCATATCAGCGCACACTCCGCTAAAGAGTGAAAATATCATTCTGGAAACATCGCTCAGGCTGTGGCTAAGTCACGTCTCCACAATATCCTTTCTTCCAGGAGTGCTAGGTCTGCAAGGTATGCAGGAGAGCTTCTGCGAAGTTTGGAAGGTAAGAGACGAGGTACTGGCGGAATTAAAGCTGTGAGGACGGGGCGTGACTCGTGCTTGGGTAGCTCAGTTGGTAGAGCACTTGCCCGCCAAAGGCAAAGGTCCCGAGTTCCAGTCTCGTTCCGGCACACAGTTTTAATCTGCCATGAAGTTTCATATCCGCGCACACTCGGCTGCAGAGTGAAAATCTCATTCTAAAAATTCCCCTTACTTTTTGACCACACCTCGTATACGCTGTATACAAACTTCACAGAAGCCAAATAACTACCGGTCGGTGCCTCTCAAGCCAGCTTGAAAATAGGTGATGCCGTTGTCAAGGCTTGTATACAGTAGAATAGACTACACTTACTTTAAAGTAAAGCTAAACGAGTGGAGGTTGATGTAAAGCAGAACTGACAACCTGAAAAAAAAATCCAAGCCAGATTCACTTTTCTCGTAAAAGAAGATACACAAACAGGAAAAGAAAAATAAGGCTCATGCAGCAAAAGTTCTACTAAGGGTGATAAATAACAAACGACTTCACGGGAGACTGGAAAAAGTATTGCAGAGGAACAGTATGGATTTAGAAGAGGGGAAGGTATAAGAGATGCAATTGGACTGCTGAGACTTATAGGTCAGACATACACTGAAAGAGGAAGAGAAGTTTATACTGTTTTCATTGACTTCAGTGCAGGGGAATAAAGTAATGGACATTCTAAGGAAGAATGGTATCAATTGGAGGGATAGGAGTGGCCGAGCGGCTCTAGGCGCTTCAGTCTGGAACCGCGCGACCGCTACGGTCGCAGGTTCGAATCCTGCCGCGGGCATGGATGTGTGTGTGATGTCCTGAGGGTTAGTTAGGTTTAAGTAGTTCTAAGTTCTAGGGGACTGATGACCTCAGATGTTAAGTCCCATAGTGCTCAGAGCCATTTGAAATGAAAGTGTGTTTATATCTCTTAATTTACGCCTTTTAGAACTCTGTGTTTACTTGGATTTTTTTATCCATAATATCACGTCTAAAAATTATGAGAAAACGAAGAAAGTAGCGGATGACAGGACTGCAAGGTGAGCTACTTTTGAAGATCTGCCCTACGACAGAACACAGCTCATGATAAGAGTTCAACATTCTGCGGACTAAGACGCCATCTGAGACAAAGCCCAAGGAGGGAGAACGGAATCAGCCGAGTCTTTCTCAAAGGAACCATCTCCGAATTTACCTTAATCGATTAGAGGAAGCTGCGAAAACTTAAATGTAGATTTCCGGAAGAATATTTGAACCACCGTCCCTCTGAGTAAGAGTCCTGTGCGCCAGTCGTTAGACCACCTCATCCGGCTGAGAAAGATAAATATCTAACAAATAACTGTTGTCGGTAGCCATCTAAATTTAAACCAATAAAGGTAAGGACAAACTTAACCCAGTACTCAGAATAGAAAAAACAGACAGAAAAAGAAAGACAACATCATGAAAATTCACAAACATTTAGTTCTATACTTAACGGTCCATCGTCATCATCAAGAAAGTCTATCATGACAAATAATAATAATAAAAACAAATGTCAATAAGTATATGCTATACCCCATCAGTCCAAAAAGTTTCGAGAATGGATTAATAAGAAACAGAGAAGACTTGTGATGGTGGTAATTCTTCAGGTGTCATACATAATTTCCTCCCCATCTCCTATTTGAGTGCAACGCACAGAGCGTTCATACAACATTGTGCAATTTTCAGAAAAATCCTGGTTCAGCTCGCGCGTCACATTGGCTTGAATGTTGATTATGTCGTCAGAGCGTGGAACCTTCATGTCAGTTTCCGCACTTGTTGTTTTTGTGGTAAGTACGTATTGATAACGCCAAATCTCCTCACTTGTGATGATTTTTTACAGGTAAGAATTGTCCATGTTTTACATTTCAGTCAGTCAGTGGCAGGTGCACACGCGTCGTCGCGTTTGTTCTGAGGTCAAGGTGTTCGGGAGAAACTTGGCACAAACTTTTCTCTTCTTCAAAACATACTGGGGAAGCTCTTGAACAGTTGATTTAGGGATGTTGCTCCATTGTGATTGTCGCGCGGAGTGGCTGCGCGGTTTGAGGCGACATGTCACGGATTGCGCGGCACCTCCCGCCGCAGGTTCGAGTCCTCCCTCGGGCATGGGTGTGCGTGTTGTTCTTAACATAAGCTGGTTTAAGTAGTGTGTAAGTCTAGGGACCGATGACCTCAGCAATTTGGTCCTTTAGGAATTCACACACATTTGAACATTTCCCGTTATGATTCGTGACACAGCAACCTTGACACATTACGACCACACATCCGCTACTTAACATTGCCTGCTCGTACCTGGCTGATCGGAAATTCATTTAAAAAATTAGAATGAAATGGGCTAATTCCTATTAACACACACGTTATTTTTACTTTCACGTGGACACACAAACTATGCATTATTGTCACACAAATTTTAAACAGATATAAAAAAACAATAAATAATCAGTAACTTTCTTTTGAGCCAGGTTCGATATCATTAACATGCAGGATTGTCACGCATGCGTTTCGCCGGCATTATTTCGGTCGAAATGGCATTCCAAACGCACCATTATTTTGTTCAGTGGTGTCGTTGCCCTTGTATCATAGTATAGTCAGCTAACCAATCACTACTATCGTCACTGTCTGCAAACGAACAAATGGCGATAATTTCGTTAGCAGAAATCATCATTTTGAAATAAAAAAAAATAACCCTTCAATTACTTTCCAGTTATTCTTCCAATCCGACAACTTTGAAGTTCGAACTCTAAATTCAGTAGTAATGTTTTTGAACTATTCCCCTTAATCAAAAAAAATGTTATAACATTTTTGTCCATGGACATTGCAATATTCTTTCTCTTTGATGTCGTTTTACGCTCGCAGCAAATGGGGGTAGTGCAGTACTCTTCGACGGAATGTCAATTTGTCAATTAACACTGTGTCACTACAGACTAGCTCACGGATCATATTCACAATTTGTCTTGAAAGCATCGCTTCCCTCTGTCTGTACGCGATGAAAGATGCATTCTCAATGTCGCACTGCAACTCGTTAGCCTCGTATAGCGTAATCAACGTTTCTCAGGCGTCTCGGTCAGTACGAAGTACAGCTCCTGCCTCACACTGAACGCGTCAAAGATAGTGTAGACTGGTTTCACATTTGATACGTATTTTTCATAAGAATTATTGTTTATGCTGTAGCTCTTCTATAAAGTAATTACAGGGAATTTGCATATGGCGAATGTCTGCTATCATTGCAAATGAGCGAACTACCAAGGCGGCGCATAAAATTTTCAAACAAAGCGAATGACTGTGTGCATTTCCAGATGGCCATTCTTTATAATCTGGGGATACTAAACGGCGTCGTTGATTCAGAATAAACCCACGCGAAAATGAGGTAATCCGTCTTCATTACTATGAGGCAACTACGGAGCACAGCGCGACTTAACTGCAGACAACATATTTAACTTATTCCTCGTTCAAAATATAATAAGATATAGAACAACGAAAGTGGAATACAAGCATGAAAACATTTGTGACACGTGTGCGTCAGACTGAAAAGGGGAGCATCAGGTAGAGCTGTATTATACTCTTTAACAAATATGCTAAACTATCATTGTTGCAACAAATTATTCTCTTCATTGGACAAGAATCATTTGAGTATGTTTACTACATGTTATACAATATTCTGTTTCAGCACTTGTTATGGCTGCTTGGTTTAGTAACACTTTCTTGAAAATCTTGATCACCGTACACGATGTCACTTGATATTTTTTTCTGCTTTGGATAGATGAGGTAACTGATCCTTTCCACTTTCTATCCACTCTCTTTCTTTCTCTCTCTCTCTCTCTCTCTCTCTCTCTCTCTCTCTCTCTCTCTCTTTCTCCAGTTCAGGAAGTGCTTTGTTTCCCATACCCGCGACGTCTAAGAGACGATAAACTGTTATAGGTTTTTTCGTTTTTTTCCTTTCTTTTACGAAAATGTAATCGACATATTGAACATTATTTTGGAAATGTTGCAGGTGTGGAAAACGTATGGCGAGCTTCTGAGGTACCAGAGCGTATATAGTCGTCTATGGTCGCGTCACGTTAGCGTATGTGAGTCAACAACGTGCGAAATCTGTATTAAAACAATTCGTACTTAAGTGTAGTGAAGAAGAAAGGGTAAAGTTAATCTCCTGTCGGAACAGAGCTTTAGTTCGTATTATTAAGGATGCGTAAAAAAAAGTATCCATCTCGACTTTCGTCGGAATTAATTTTCAGAAATTACTGGAAAGCTCAAATATGGATGGTTGAAGGTCACTTAACTATGCGGCAACAGCCACGGTGAC